>NC_091983.1:211421211-211767586 GCF_044704955.1 Pristiophorus japonicus
AGAGCTGGACGTTCCTCCAGTCTCAAATCCAA
This sequence comes from Pristiophorus japonicus, assembly GCF_044704955.1. NCBI lineage: Eukaryota > Metazoa > Chordata > Chondrichthyes > Pristiophoridae > Pristiophorus > Pristiophorus japonicus. The sequence continues at coordinate 211,421,244 of NC_091983.1, forward strand.
ATTTTTGTATGTCGCACTAATGGGCAATAGGTCAGAAATGAGCAGAGCTATGGGGGATAAAGCGGGACAGTGGGACTAACGGGATAGCTCTTTCAAATGGGCTGAATAGTTTCCTTCTGTGCTGTAAGATTCTATGAAATATTGCATCATGTTGATCTAAAGTGTCAGCTGTGGCTCAATGGGTAGCACACTTGCCTGAGTCAGAAGTTTGTGGGTTGAAGTCCCACTCCAGGAACGGAGCACACAAATCTAGGATGACACTCCAGTGCAGTGCTGAGGGAGTATTGCACTGTTGGAGGTACCGTCTTTCGGAGGAGACGTTAAACCGAGGCCCCGTCTGCCCTCTCAGGTGAACATAAAAGATCCCATGGCACTATTTCGAAGAAGAGCAGGGGAGTTATCCCCGGTGTCCTGGCCAATATTTATCCCTCAATCAACATAACAAAAAGAAAGAGATTACCTGTCATTATCACATTGCTGTTTGTGAGAGCTTACTTGTGCGCAAATTGGCTGCCGAACTTCCCAAATTACAACAGTGATTACAGTTCAAAAAGTACGTCATTGGCTGTAAAGCGCTTTGCGACATATGGTGGTCATGAAAGTGCTATATAAATGCAAGTTTTTCTTTATTTTACATTAATGTGGAATAGGGCCAGTTTAACTATACCTCCTTCCCATTAATTTGGAGATTACACTGGTAACCAAGTACAAACAAGACGCAATACTTACATGACTTAAGTGTAGTATTGACTATAGTACCCAGCAGAGCAGCAACAATTATTATGGTATCAAACCTGGAATATTAATCAACAAACTGTTAGTTGATAGTTCTGATTCTAGAATGAATGATGAATAATACAATAATAAAGCAAAAAGGAGGAGTGCAATTACCAATTCCAAAATTGAGATTTGGCAAAAAATGCCCTGGGTTCATACGCAAAGAGCTTCAGCAGTATTTCAATTAAGTAGAGAGTCAAAAACGCCCATTCTGCCTTGGATATTAAAGGATTGGCGTCATCTCCACCAATGAAAATAGCATTTATAACAATGATAACATCATACGTGTAACGAAAACCTCTGAAAGGGAGAAGAAAATTACAAAACATTTAGTAACATATTGAAAGAATCTTATTTTATAAGAACATAAGAATTAGGAGGAGCAGGCCATACGGCCCCTCAAGCCTGCTCAGCCATTCAATAAGGGCTATGGCTGTTCTTCTACCTCAATATCTTTCCCGCCTGATCGCCATAGCCCTTGATTCCCCTAGAGTCCAACTGCCTAATGTATGCAATATAGAGACCAGCACAGACTAGTTGGGCCAAATGGCCTGTTTCTGTGCTATACATATTCTATGTCTTCAAAAAAAAAAAGAGATCATTGTGATCCCAAGAAAGCTGCACCATGCAAGATTCTGCTATTAAAAAAGGTGCAGCTGTAAGTTGGTAAGCCTCCAAGGTCAAAAAGTCTAATTGTTGTTCCTTCGAGAGAGGAATCAAAATAAACCAGCAGAAAATGACTGACTTTCTTCCTCATTAAAGTGACAAAGAAATTTGTATGTGTAATAAAGTCCAGCACCTCAAAATTTATGTATACCCCCAGATTTCTCATATCATTGTTTATTGAGAGTCTGGGATCTTGTGCAATGGCCCTAAAGGAAAGGCCAGATTAGCATCTTATTACAACCACACTGAATTACTCCCAGTGAGGAAGTGGTCTAAATAGGCAAATTGAGGTAACTGTAGCTACCGGTTAAAAATCTGGCTCCAGGTCAAATGAACACGTAATGAAATGACTGGCTTTTTCTTAATTTAAAAAAAGCAACTATGCATCTCCGGTATCACTGCTCCTGGGGAAATGATAATTGTACCCATCTGTGTTTATGTCCCATTCAGTAATTCTCATTATTTGTTTTGGGCCATTTCAGTCTTCCTCTTTTCATATGCCTCTGTCAGACACTTTTGTGGTTTTTGAATAGGTCGGCTAATGTTTTGAGGAATTTTGTTATTGTCAAGTTTTTTTTCCTGATCTGTCTTGTTTAGCTAGCACAGTGCATATGGGTCGGAAAATACATTTTTATTTCAAAATCATCCAAAGGAATTGAAAAGAATTTTAATGAAATTACAATAAATTTGATTACATGAAGCAGAAGTGTAACAAAATGTCGCATGTAAAAGTGCATGTTACATTACATGAGTAGATACCCCATGGCATTGCTCATGGTAAGATGCACTGTTTTATTAGGTTACACAGATAATGCACCATGTAATATTTAACTAAAAGGTGCAGCGTGACCCTTCAAAGTTACAACATCCAACTGTTAACTAAACAAAGACTGATTCTATTAAATGTTGTTTGGTCAAGGAACTGTGGAGTTGGAATACTTTAGTCAGTTTTAGGCTGCAGTTCAAAAACCACAATTTTAGCAGTTAGTATGGATTCATTCACATGCAAATGTGATGGATTTCTTGCAGAAAACAACATTTTGGGAGACAGTATATTGGTGATTTGAGACATGACAATTGGTAAACATAGAAAATAGGTGCATTCGGCCCTTCGAGCCTGCACACCATCATTCAATATCATGGCTGATCATTCACCTCATTACCCCTTTCCCGCTTTCTCTCCATACCCCTTGATCCCTTTTAGCCGCAAGGGCCATATCTAACTCCCTCATGAATATATCTAACGAACTGGCCTCAACAACTTTTTGCAGTAGAGAATTCCACAGGTTAACAACTCAGTGAAGAAGTTTCCCCTCATCTCGGTCCTAAATGGCTTACCCCTTATCCTTGGACTGTGTCCCCTGGTTCTGGACTTCCCCAACATCGGGAACATTCTTCCTGCATCTAACTTGTCCAATCCCGTCAGAATTTTATATGTTTCTATAGATGCCCTCTCATTCTTCTAAACTCCAGTGAATACAGGCCCAGTCGATCCAGGTCAGTCCTGCAATCCCAGGAATCAGTCTGGTGAACCTTCGCTGCACTCCCTCAATAGCAAGAACATCCTTCCTCAGATTAGGAGACCAAAACTGCACACAATATTCCAGGTGAAACCTCAAGGCTGCACAACTGCAGTAAGACCTCCCTGCTCCTATACTCAAATCCCCTCGCTATGAAGGCCAACATGCCATTTGCCTTCTTCACCGCCTGCTGTACCTGCATGCCAACTTTCAATGACTGATGTACCATGACACCCTGGTCTCATTGCACCTCCCCTTTTCCTAATCTGTCGCCATTCAGATAATATTCTGCCTTTCTGTTTTTGTCACCAAAGTGGATAACCTCACATTTATCCACATTATACTGCATCTGCTATGCATTTGCCCACTCACCTAACCTGTCCAAGTCACCCTGCAGCCTCTTAGCATCCTCCTCACAGCTCACACCACCACCCAGTTTAGTGTCATCTGCAAACTTGGAGATATTACACTCAATTCCTTCATCTAAATTATTGATGAATATTGTAAATAGCTGGGAACCCTGCAGTACCCCACTAGTCACTGCCTGCCATTCTGAAAAGGACCCGTTTATCCCGACTCTCTGCTTCCTGTCTGCCAACCAGTTCTCTATCCACGTCAGTACATTACCCCCAATACCTTGTGCTTTAATTTGGCACACCAATCTCTTGTGGTGCCTTGTCAAAAGCCTTTTGAAAGTCCAAATACACCACATCCACTGATTCTCCCTTGACCACTCTACTAGTTACATCCTCAAAAAATTCTAGAAGATTTGGCTAGCATGATTTCCCTTTCATAAATCCATGCTGACTTGGACCGATCCTGTCACTGCTTTCCAAATGCACTGCAATTTTTCTTTAATAATTGATTCCAACATTTTCCCCACTACCGATGTCAGGCTAACCAGTTTATAATTCCCCGTTTTCTCTCGCCCTCCTTTTTTAAAATGTAGCATGCTTGGGAGGAAAAAGCTAACTTTGGGCCTATGGCTCCCAAAGCTCTTCAACACTGGGGGTTTTCCTCACCTCATGTCTGTGTTTGTTGTAATTGTTAGAGATTGATTGCTATGATCAATCAACATTGCCATTATCATTGTTAAATGAGAGTACCAGCAAGGTCGAAGGTGAACTACCTGGATTTTGTCTAGCAATTCCTATGTTCAAGATTAATTTGGATCCACAATGAAATATGCCTTCTGGAGGATGAGATATACAGTATCATTCTGCTGTTTGGGTGGAGCTGTGTTTAAGGTGGCCTGTCCCTCAAGACCAGAAAGTCCAATTACTATAAATCTTGGCCTACTCAGTTTAATTGTTTTGGTCAGGGAACTTTGCAAATGTTGAAGTGCTCATTAGTTTTGGCTCCAGGGTAGAAATACTCATCATTAAATGACCGCCTTGTAGGAAAACGAGTTACTGAATTCTGGAAGAATCAGAATCGCAAAACTGAACCAAAGGGACACGCATCAGACAGGTGAAATTGATTGCTTGAGCCTGACTGCACAGGAGAGGACTTACCAAAATCATAAGCTGATTGGCTATTTTGTTTGCAAAAACATGCATGCAACAAACAGTGGAGCTTTTAATAAGACAGTCAGCTGTAGTTAATTGAAGAAACGTTAAGTATAATAAAGGTCACCGAATTGTCCAGCTTTTGAGATGTAACCATCCTTTCTGATACATGCCTGTCCAGTTCACACCTTGGCAAGAATCCATGTGAAAGACAATCCTTTTTAAAAGAAAACACCACTATGACTTTGTCTGAGAAAGACTCTTGGTAGAGTTGACATACAAAACCATGCTCTTCCCAAGTCAGAAGGAAAAGATCGGTCAGGAGGAGGAAATCAGGCGGAGAAACCAGGAGAGAGTAGACACCGAGGAGCGACCTCCAAGGCAGAAACAAAGGAGAGAAGAGAAAGGGTAAAGAGTGAATGTACAAAACCAAGATATGTTTAAGCTATGTAAACTTGTAACTGTTCACTGCAATTGTATTTCACACAGATAATACAACATGGAAACAGGCCATTCGGCCCAGTCCATGTTGGCTTTTTACCGTTCACAATGAAAAATAATCCTAATGACATTTACCCACCCTGTTCCTATATGCTCTCATTCCCAATTACTTCATCCACATATCCAATCTAATCAGGAATGTTAATAGTTTCTGCCTCAACCACTAACCTTGCAAGTGAATTCTACAGCTTCACAATTGTGTGTTATACTCTCAGAGCTATTACACAGAGAAGCATGAATGTGCACAGTTGGCCAAGGTAGGGCAAGGTGACGACAACCAGAGACAAGAGCAGCCACAGGCGGTGACTTGCTGCAGGTGTTCTAGAGGTGAAGCAGAGCATCCCAGATAAAGTCAAAAAGCCAACCCCACAAAACCAGTCTACCCAAAGATTGTATGTTCGATGCATCTTATCTTGGGTATAAGGTGTTTTTTGAACCTATGACAGCTGTACTATAAAATCGAGAGCATCCTGCAGATACTTGTACTTTTAAACTCCAAGAGCCTCTATCTTAGCATCAGCTGTAGTTTTCAATGCTTAACCATGTGATGGTATTAATTGTGTTAACTTAGATATGAAGAAAGTAGTAATAGTTCACTCATTGGTGGCTGGCAAGGAGCAGTCAACTTATTCCACTTGGTTTGTACTATATTTCTGTGTTGATTACACCAGCTCAGGGTGTAGTTATTAAAATACTTCAAACAGGGTATTGCAAGATGGTTCAGATGTGAGCTAAATTAGACATCTTTAATTCATATCAGTGGGTCAGGCCGGATCCAGCAAGGCTCAGACCGATCGCACATCATTTAAAATACAGCGGCGAAGCCGATAACTAGTCCAGCCCGCCGGTTTTTGGATAATTCCAGATTTTATTTTACTGAACAACAAATGGGATTTTCTCAAAAATGTCTGGTTTTCAGACAGCTGGATTTGAAACGTTGTACCTCTATATAGTAAAAATCAAATCCAACGTGCTTGAAGAAAACAAAAATTGGTCAGATACTCAAATGTATAAACAGAATGGTGGAAATGCAGTGAGAGAATTAGAGTGCGTTCTACCATCCACCATATGAGAGAGAGAGAGAGAGAGAGAGAGAGAGAGAGAGAGAGAGATGAGGAGAGAGAGATAATATATAGATAGAGATATATAATATATAGATAGAGAGGGATATAAAATAGAGATAGAGAGGGATATAAAATAGAGATAGAGAGATAGAGAATGTATAGATAGAGAATATATAGATAGATATAGATATAAAATATATAGATAGATAGATAAATATATAGATATAATATATAGATATATTATCTATAGATATATACATGGTTGTTCAACATGTCTCACACTGTAAAAGTTAATGGAGCATTAGTTTTTGTGATGACAACCAATGCATAGGAAATACTTACACCAATGCTGAAAGTTTAAAAAGCAAATAATTTGTTGTTATCCATGGCACAATATTTACCAGTAATGAACTTCATTTTGTTGCACAAAACCATTAAAATTACATAACTATTAAAATGAGCATTCACATTTATGGAAATAAAACAGTCATTGTAACATACTGGTGCTGGACTATTCGAAGGATGAACTGGCTCACTGCAGAGTTGTACATGTTTGGCATGCATTTTTCCAGTGGATGAATTCTTTCCTTCATCTGAACAACCTGTATGTTTAGAAGATCTGCCAAGCGGATGAAACACTCTCTTCCTATTCAAAAACAATTGGTATGAATTATTTTTGCTATTTCTCAAGCCACTCAAACTCTCATACACATACTTCAGGCTCTGCACCTCTATCACTCACCACAATTCCTCCATCATCCAGGAGCAGAGTAAGTGATGTGGCACTGCACACCATCCCATTATAAATCCTGGCAAATTTGTACACTTACTGTGTGTAGCAAGAATTGCTGCCCAAACACATGTTTTTTTGTGAAAAAAAAAATAGTAAAATATTGGTTTTTCAGCAATAAATCCATGTTGTGCCAAATCATTTAATCCTCCCCACCCCCCAAATCCTTACACATTCATGAGGGTAGTAATGTATGCACCGGAGTGTAAGCTCACAGATTTGTAGAGCTTTTAAGTTGGGAGTGGCTTAGCCAGTCACGTGATGTTCACAAGACTCAATAAAACCCCAACCATTTGGGTTCAGGGGATCCATGATGACGCAGGTGATTGTGAGCCTGGTGGATGAACTGTTATCTGTAATGTGATTGTTAAACCTTTGCTAATAAACCAACTAGTTCTTAATAGCAATGTGTTGCTATGAATTCTTAAGCAAAGAACCCATCAAGCAAATACATTACAAGAGTCAAGAATCCAACTGGTAAACAGGAGGTGCACACATCTGCAGAAACAATGTTTAGAGTTGTGGATGAGGGGGTAAACCAAACCAAAAAAAAAAAAATCACCCAATGGGGGGGAAACATAGTTTGAATATTATTTAAGGTCCTCTGGAATAGGAATCAAAGAACCTTGACTTCTGTACACATCAGGATGGAATTTCTGCTGAATACTTAGTGAAAAATAAGTTACTGAAGATCTACATTTTGTGTTTAGAGTCACCCTACAATAACTCAGGTCACACGCAAAATCACAGATTTTATCACTGCTTTTTAAAAAAAAGCTTCCGATATACCAATGGGACACTCACGGATACCTGAGTTTTGCATGAGCTCATATCACTATCACCTGAAAAGATACCCTCTCAAACTCTATGCATGGTTCCAAAAGCAAATGAGAGGCAGGCAATCTCAGTTATGACAAAGATAAACAAATGGTCAGAAACAAAATTGACCTTCTGTGGAAAGATCTTTCCTTAATCAATGTCCCTTGGGAAATTCATTAAGCTCATTACAGGGAAGTAGAAAGATGAAAAAAAAAAACACCTTTCTTGTAAAAGATTTTTTAGCTACCCTGACCTCGGTAAGTGTTACACATGTCCTTGGTACACAATGCTGGGATTACACAGGATGGAGACCTGTCTAGCAAAGTACAATTGAATCAAGCCACTCCATTCAATTCAATTCCAGCCCCCCCCCCCCCCAAGTGATTAACATCATTGGGTAGTGGTTTTGATTGACAGCTGGGTCTGAATTGAAGACGTGGGTCAGGAATGTGAAAGGGGTGCAGCCAATGATGCTCTGTAGTTCTTTTGACACAGCTCTACACTCAGGACTAGGCTCAGCCGTCAGTCTGAAACCAGCAAGGAGGCCAAGTTAGATCAATAGCCCCATTTTGCTAGCAAGAAGTGACTGTGTTTCAAAGATAAACCTTTATACAGAGAAGTGGTGCAAGCATTTGTTATTCCATAAAGACACGTCAGCAAATAGGACTTACATAAAATAGCTTAATTGACAATGTGACTGACATGACATCCTTTAGCCAATGCTCTTATTTTATATAAGTGAAATACTGCAGATCATTTTCACCCCGATTCAAATGCAGATATTGCATTGTAACAATGACCCTCGCAGGAAGACCAAGCCCGTTATAACAAATTATAATGGGTGACTTTAATATGCACATAGATTGGGCTAGCCAAACTGGAAGCAATACGGTGGAGGAGGATTTCCTGGAGTGCATAAGGGATGGTTTTCTAGACCAATATGTCGAGGAACCAACTAGGGGGGAGGCCATCTTAGACTGGGTGTTGTGTAATGAGAGAGGATTAATTAACAATCTCATTGTGCAAGGCCCCTTGGGGAAGAGTGACCATAATATGGTGGAATTCTGCATTAGGATGGAGAATGAAACAGTTAATTCAGAGACCATGGTCCAGAACTTAAAGAAGGGTAACTTTGAAGGTATGAGGCGTGAATTGGCTAAGATAGATTGGCGAATGATACTTAAGGGGTTGACTGTGGATGGGCAATGGCAGACATTTAGAGACCGCATGAATGAATTACAACAATTGTACATTCCTGTCTGGCGTAAAAATAAAAAAGGGAAGGTGGCTCAACCGTGGCTATCTAGGGAAATCAGGGATAGTATTAAAGCCAAGGAAGTGGCATACAAATTGGCCAGAAATAGCAGCGAACCTGGGGACTGGGAGAAATTTAGAACTCAGCAGAGGAGGACAAAGGGTTTGATTAGGGCAGGGAAAATAGAGTACGAGAAGAAGCTTGCAGGGAACATTAAGGCGGATTGCAAAAGTTTCTATAGGTATGTAAAGAGAAAAAGGTTAGTAAAGACAAACGTAGGTCCCCTGCAGTCAGAATCAGGGGAAGTCATAACGGGGAACAAAGAAATGGCAGACCAATTGAACAAGTAAACTTTGGTTCAGTATTCACTAAGGAGGACAGAAACAACCTTCCGGATATAAAAGGGGTCAGAGGGTCTAGTAAGGAGGAGGAACTGAGGGAAATCTTTATTAGTCAGGAAATTGTGTTGGGGAAATTGATGGGATTGAAGGCCGATAAATCCCCAGGGCCTGATGGACTGCATCCCAGAGTACTTAAGGAGGTGGCCTTGGAAATAGCAGATGCATTGACAGTCATTTTCCAACATTCCATTGATTCTGGATCAGTTCCTATCGAGTGGAGGGTAGCCAATGTAACCCCACTTTTTAAAAAAGGAGGGAGAGAAAGCAGGGAATTATAGACCGGTCAGCCTGACCTCAGTAGTGGGTAAAATGATGGAATCAATTATTAAGGATGTCATAGCAGCGCATTTGGAAAATGGTGACATGATAGGTCCAAGTCAGCATGGATTTGTGAAAGGGAGATCATGCTTGACAAATCTTCTGGAATTTTTTGAGGATGTTTCCAGTAAAGTGGACAAAGGAGAACCAGTTGATGTGGTATATTTGGACTTTCAGAAGGCTTTCGACAAGGTCCCACACAGGAGATTAATGTGCAAAGTTAAAGCACATGGGATTGGGGGTAGTGTGCTGACGTGGATTGAGAACTGGTTGTCAGACAGGAAGCAAAGAGTAGGAGTAAATGGGTACTTTTCAGAATGGCAGGCAGTGATTAGTGGGGTACCGCAAGGTTCTGTGCTGGGGCCCCAGCTGTTTACATTGTACATTAATGATTTAGACGAGGGGATTAAATGTAGTATCTCCAAATTTGCGGATGACACTAAGTTGGGTGGCAGTGTGAGCTGCGAGGAGGATGCCATGAGGCTGCAGAGCGACTTGGATAGGTTAGGTGAATGGGCAAATGCATGGCAGATGACGTATAATGTGGATAAATGTGAGGTTATCCACTTTGGTGGTAAAAAGAGAGAGACAGACTATTATCTGAATGGTGACAGATTAGGAAAAGGGGAGGTGCAAAGAGACCTGGGTGTCATGGTACATCAGTCATTGAAGGTTGGCATGCAGGTACAGCAGGCGGTTAAGAAAGCAAATGGCATTTTGGCCTTCATAGTGAGGGGATTTGAGTACAGGGGCAGGGAGGTGTTGCTACAATTGTACAGGGCCTTGGAGAGGCCACACCTGGAGTATTGTATACAGTTTTGGTCTCCTAACCTGAGGAAGAACATTCTTGCTATTGAGGGAGTGCAGCGAAGGTTCACCAGACTGATTCCCGGGATGGCGGGACTGACCTATCACAAAAGACTGGATCAACTGGGCTTGTATTCACTGGAGTTCAGAAGAATGAGAGGGGACCTCATAGAAACGTTTAAAATTCTGACGGGGTTAGACAGGTTAGATGCAGGAAGAATGTTCCCAATGTTGTGGAAATCCAGAACCAGGGGTCACAGTCTAAGGATAAGGGGTAAGCCATTTAGGACCGAGATGAGGAGAAACTTCTTCACCCAGAGAGTGGTGAACCTGTGGAATTCTCTACCACAGAAAGTAGTTGAGGCCAATTCACTAAATATATTCAAAAGGGAGTTAGATGAAGTCCTTACTACTCGGGGGATCAAGGGGTATGGCGAGAAAGCAGGAAGGGGGTACTGAAGTTGCATGTTCAGCCATGAACTCATTGAATGGCGGTGCAGGCTAGAAGGACTGAATGGCCTGCTCCTGCACCTATTCTCTATGTTTCTATGTAAATCATGGTATCATACAGTTATGTTTATTGTGAAGAGAAATAGATCACAATTTGGAAAAGTGCCATGTGCAAGTTGGCCACCAAAGTGGTTAATGGCTTGATTTCTACGAGGAACAGAAGGAACTTTGCCAGTTGCAAGACTGGGGGCAGGAAACCACAAACGCAGCAGTGAAACATTTGCCCTTACATAAATGTAACAGTATTTCCAGTAAACTGAGCACAGTAGGCAGTAAGGTAACCTGGAAGAGTGCAAGAATGAGTGGCCTGGGGGGGGGGGGGGGGGGGGGTGTGGGCGGGTGAGAAAGAGAAAAGAAAAAAAAAAATTCTCCAATAAGGGAAACTCTATTCCAGTGCACAATTTGGTCTTTGCTATGGATTTCATTTTGTAAAGGCTTATCTGGCCTTAGTTCTACTAAACTGTTAAAAGCTTGGGCAAACTCTGATTTATTCTTATTTACCCAGACTGCCAGAGAGGACAATTGATTCAAGATCTAATGCCCCTAAAATAGAGTTGGATATCTGTTTAGAAAAGGAGGTGGTGGATTTGAGAGATGTTAATAGCACAGTTTGGTTCTTGTTCTCCAGGCCAGTTAGGGGAAGGAACTTAGTGTTCTTAAAAGTAGGCAATTAACAGGGTATGATGTTGAAAGTCCCCTGCCCCCAATCCCCTAATAGAGAAATGGGACGTCCATGAAAGACCAATAATACATTGGCTCTGGATGGCTTTTTTCTCCATTCCGTGACTTTTATCCTTATTAAGTACTGTGATTCGAGACTCCAAACCACAAGTTTCACAATGAGGCTTTTCTTTTGCAGCTACCCACCCACAAAGCCCTTCTGTTCATCATCTGAAACTCTCCATAGTAGCTCTCTATGGGAGCTGGGGATCTCCGGCGCCACCAGTTTCACCAGCTGCTTCCAGTGCGAATCCAGAACTACAAACTCCGTTTCATGCTTCATCTTCAAGATGTTAAATGCTTCTATCATTTTCCGATGCTTCATATACACTAGTTTTCTTACTTCATTCTGGAAAACACAATATATTTGCTTCTTGACTAAAATGCATCTATCTATTTTAAAAGATTTGTGCAATTATGCCAATGCTGCAAATAAATAATCTGATGAGCGCAAATAAAGCACTTATAGCTGGAGTTTAAAAAGCCAAAGTTCTTGTTCTAATATAGCCATAATTTTTGAAACACATAACAGGGGTTCTGAGAAACTATGTTGGAAATATTGTCACACTCCAGTTCTCAGATTACATGAGACAGCACTCCGACTGGAATTACTTCAACCTCACATCCTAGTGATGCAGATCAGACACTTGCAAGCATCTTTACACCATCTTAAAAAAAAAACCTTGCATTTATACAATGCCTCCTTGCATCATGAAAGCCTGCAGCACTTCAGACGCAGAATTAATTTTGGAGCGAAGTGATTTATGTGGACAAACCCATAAATTTCTGTACAACAGCTGATAATAAATTTAGCGACAGCAAGGGAAGGCAATAGTATTTGGGTGACTATTTTGAGAAGGTAGCAGAGGGACATCCAACCCTACCCAAAGAAACATTGCAAGACCTAGACCACAGGAGCTGAATGAGGTGGTTTGAAAACAAGACCAGACACATTTTAACAGCAGCAAATAAATAAAGGACCAGATATAAAAATCAGTTGCAGATAATGAAAGTTAATAATTAGAAGAGCTAAGATTAGATAAGATACTTCAGTGTGCAGTCAATGTGAAGCAGTAATCAACAGGGCTAATTATGTACTGGAATGAACCTCAAGGACATTAGATTAAGTTATTCAAACTTTACATCATTCATTGGTAAGGCCCTACTTGAATATTGTATGATGTGTTGGATGCTCTACCTCCAAAAGAACATTGGCCCAGAAATTCCAGTTGGGCCTTCCCAAAAAATACGTATCTACTTTAAGCTGCTGCCCACGTTCGACTTTCCGATGCTGTGGCCTGAGCTGACTGCCAGTCGCAGCGCATGCACGTAGGACGTGCGCAGGCCTGGAGCTGGAGTCATATGGCTCTGGACAGCCAATCAGGTAAAGTATATACTCATTCATAGTAATAGGAGTTCCGTAGGGTCCTAAACTCCTAATACTATGAATGAGAACCCCCCCCCCCCCATCCTCAAAACAGTAATAAAAAAATAAAAATATACACTACATTCATTTAAATTAGTTATTAATGTCTTAAAAAAATATATATTGTCCCGATTTTTTTAAAAAGTTAAAAAAAATAAACTTACCGTTGTGGAGAGGGTTTTTAATGATAAAATATATTTTAATAACTTTATTTTGATATGTTTGTGTGCACTTGCGCCTGTAAAAGTAGACTACGTGCCTGTTTTTTCAGGCACAAGATTTTTGAGGACATTTGTATGCGTAAATATCGTAAATTTGCACTTACAAATATCCTCGTTCCCGATCTGTGGAGGATCAGTCAAGCCAGAAATTTGACCGATCGGAAAAGCCAGTTTTCAGCACGTGCGCATTGCATTGCGTGCCGAAAACCGGCTTTTCCGATGCCTTCCTGGGTCCGTACAAACTTCGTACGAACCCGGGGAGGCTGGAATTTCAGGGCCATTAAATAATTGGGGTCAGGAAAGAGCACCAAGAATGAGTGCAAAGTGTTGGGCTCCAAAATAGAGAGAGAAACTCACACTGAATTTGTTTTCATTGGAGAAAAGATAGCGATGATCCAGATTTTTTTTTTTAAATTGGAGAATAGGGATTTAAAATGTAAGCAGGTTCTTGTATGGTGCCTGGAAGCTCAGTACAGAATCAAAAAAGGTAGAAAAAGTTGCCAGTCAAGCCTCAAATTCAATTAAGAAAGCATACCACCATTTCAATGGTCTGGAGACTTCCACACAAGAAAAAGATTTGGATTTACACAACGCCTTTCATGACCACCGGAAGTCTCAAAGCGCTTTACAGCAAATGAAGTACTTTTGGAGTGTAGTCACTGTTGTAATACATACCTTTAAATGTTTCTTGTAGTCATTATATACAACAGCCAGGAAGAGAGACATAAAGACATAGGTGTTCACAATTATAAAAATGATGAAGAAAATTGAATATGCCCAGCTGACCTCATAGGCAGGCATCCTGAAAAATATAACGTCAGGATTAATTTTATACAAGCCATATTTAAAAAACAGTCCAAACTAGGATTAATTAAAGTTTCCCAAACTAACCAGCAGCATAATCAAACCGGATTACTGAATAAAATGGGAGAAATTCCTAATAAGGGCCATCAAAAGACCATCTCGACAAAGCCTCAACTTCAGATTTTGCAACTAGAAATGGAGCCAATGGCAAGGAATTAGACTGCATAATGTCTTAGCTTCTCTTCTCTACATAGTCTACTGGAAGAGAGCTGACTGTTTAACTCTGATGCCCATGTCTGCAGTTCACCTCGGAGTTTAAAAGGAAGCTTGTCCAGCACATGGAATGAGATATACATTGCATTATCCAAGACTCCGCCATGGAAAGGAAGAAACTCCTGCTCTATTGTTGAGACTAAGACATTTTATTCTATTTCCTGTTATTGCGACAGTTTTAATGTTTGATGAGTGGGGGTGGGAGGGGAGAAGAAGGGGAATGTTTTCCCTGTATTCCGCCAGGCGTTGCTGTAAAAAGGAATGCTGCATCTGTTGATGTGACTGTGGGCTGCTCAGCCTTGTATGATCGCTATAAAATGTGGATGGGTTTTGTACAGTTTTGTTCTTGAGCCGGCTAAACAAATGTACATCACGTCTAGAGTAAGTGTGCAGCAACGTGACCTTCCTTGACCACTTCATTAATTCTAGGTGTAGCATGCTTTCCTGTCCGAGTCCCGCAAAACAATAAGAACTTACATTTATATAGAGCAGTCAACGTAGTGAATCGCCCCAAGACACTTCACAGGAGCGTAAGCAAACAATTGACACCGAGCCACAGAAGGAGAAATTAGGACAAGTGATCAAATGCTTGGTCAAAGAGCTAGATTTTAAGCAGCATCTTCTTAAAGGCCGAGAGTGAGGTGGAGAGGTTTAGGGAGGGGAGTCCAGAGCTTGGGGCCTAGAGACAGTTTAGCTATGTTTTCTTTGGAACAGAGGAGGCAGAAGGGAGACCTTATTGAGGTGTATAAAATTATGAGGCGCCTAGATAGTGTGGATAGGAAGGACCTATTTCCCTAGGCAGAGGGGAAAACAACCAGGGGGAATAAATTTAAAGTAATTGGGTTATTGTCTACACTGACCATTGCTTTAATTTTGGGGAGGGTCCCTAGTAAATTTGGGGGGGGGGGGCGAAGATAGGGGAGGGGCCCCAGTAAAATGGGGGATAAGGGAGGGGCTCCAGTAAATGGTGCCAACTTGCAATGATGTTTGTGAGAAAGGTGGTCAGAATGTTTTCAGGAGGTAAAAATAGAAATAAGGAGCTTCCCCTGCTGGCTAAGTTGGTCGCTGCTGGACCACGCAGACTAGGAAGGTCGGAGGTAAAATACCTGGCCTGTGTAGAGTTCGCTGATCGCGGGTCAGGATAGCAGTAATGGTGCTGAGGCCAGCAGCGAGATGGGGACCCGAGGCCAGTGTATCTGTGGTAACCAACCACCAAAGCATGAGCGGCTGGAGAGAAAGTGGAAAAGCGCAGCAGAGCCTGCGCATGGAAAGCAGCGAGTTTGTGCTCGAGCTGGGGGGCCCGGGGTACAGGGTCAGTGTTCTATGGACGAATAAGCACGCTGAAAAACGGAGAGGGGACCTGAGGAAAGGAGGGAGGGGGGTCAGTCGGAATGTGTGTGAGGCCTATGCTGCAGAGCCTGGTCTCCAATCGTCTTGGATCCCCTTGCCATTGGACCAAGACCGTGCTCTGTAAAGCCCGTGTGGCGGCTGGTGTGCAACGGGCACCCTATGTTAAAAGAATTCATGCAGAGGCATCTACCCCCTTTAAAATGAAGTTCGGGACCTGGCCAGCATTGGTCTCATCAGTCACTTTAGAACTCATTTTAGTGTGGAAGCAAGTCATCCCCGACTCCGGGGGACTGCCTAAGAGAAGTAATAGCAATTACTAAAGTACTCTCATTTTCTTACCACAAAGCTTCCTAACAAACCATAGGGCTCAATTTTCTCCAGTTACCTGCGCTGTTTTTTTTGGCCTAAATTAAAATATCCAAGTTTCACCAAAGATTGTGCGCCAGCATAACTCAGTTAATTACGACTTTTTTCAAGACAGTTTTATTTTCCGTCATAGGGGGAGTAACCTGGTGTCTGCGCCAGTTTTTCACATTTATGCAAGTTTGGCCAAATTACATTTTTCCGAGGATGGCGTATGTGACCACTCCCAAAAAACTTTCTGGGCACTTCAGAAAAACCAGCACACATTTTTATTTAAAAAAAAAAAAAAAAAATCGGCACATTAAGACGCCATTGTTTTTAGGCAAAGTTTTGGAGGGAGTCAAGAACACATTAGATATTCATCATGAAGCTTAATTTTTTCAAACTTAAAACGCAGAAAATGAAAGTCTAATGCAATTCTTTAATTTTGGAATTTTTTCACACAGTGCTATGCCACCACCGAATGTCTCTTCACAGGGTTCGAGGGTCGGAGCGTCGGCTGGCAGAATCGGTCCCTCGCCCGGACACGGGCTCAGCTTCAAAAGAAGCCGGGGGGGGGGGGGGGGGGGGGCGGGGAAAGAGAGGGGCATGGAAGCCGAACTGAAGGGATGAGAACCCTTACACAAATCAGCTGCATCAAAAGAAGCCCGGTGCAGGGGGGGGGGGGGCTTGCCGAGACCGTGTGTCTGGGCAAGGGAGCGATTCTGCCGGCCGACCCTCGAGCCCGGTGAGGAGACATTTGGGCGGTAGTGGGGTGGTATTTTGGGGAAAAAAATCTAAAATTAAAGCATTGCATTAGACTTCGTTGCCCCAAATATTTTAATTGAATGCCTAGCTTCCTGTTCTAAGCAAGCCTATTGCGCATGCGCAGACCAGGGTGTGGTCCATACTAGGGCGTCGACCTTGGGGGGAGAGAGAGAGAACAAAGAAGCTTATCCTGCTGTTTTAAGCTTCTTGCTCAATTTAATCATGGTGGCCGTACTAGCCATGCCATACTGCATGCAAGCCTTCTGCATAATGGTGCTGCGGAAGAGACAATTGATTCGACGTTATCGCATGAGGAACCTCAGAGCACGGAGGATAATGGGCTGGAGGCTTTACCCATGTCAAGCATATCAAGACAAGCAATCATACCTGCACGCGTGTGATGTAGACTGTGTGAGAAGGCTGTGTTTCCACAAACAAGTTGTAACCGAGATCTGTGAGTTAGTAAAAGCAGACCTGCAACCTAAAAGCATCAGGAGACTGCTTTGTCAGTTGAAGTGAAGGTTACAGCTGCACTTTCATTTTATGCATCTGGATCATTCCAGGTCACAACTGGGGATGTGCGCACCATTTCTCAACATGCAACACATATCTGTATTCGGCAGGTGACTGCTGCACTATATGCCTGGAGATAATGACTACATAAAGTTCCCCATGACTGCCCAGGCAATGAGTGAAAGGGCTGTGGGCTTCTCCAGGATTGCTGGCTTCCCAAAAGGTACAGGGCAGCATTGATTGTACTCACATCGCCTTGCGAGCACCTTTGGAGGATTCCGAGATGTACAGGAACAGAAAAAGCTTCCATTCGGTGAATGTGCAGCCCGTCTGTGATGACATGCATCGCATCATGTCAATTGATGCAAGATACCCTGGGCGCACCCATGATGTGTTCATCCTACACGAGAACGCCATATCTGCCATGTTTCAGCAGTAGCCAGAAGGGCAGAGCTGGCTGCTGGAAGACAAAGCATACGGCCTCGCCACCTGGCTCATGACACGCCTATGCGTAACCCGGACGGAAGCTGACCGGGAATACAACATGTCACACATTGTGACGCACAGCAGAAGAGAGAAGACCACTGGCATCTTGAAACAGCGTTTCGGATGCCTGGACCATTCCGGAGGCTACTTGCAATACTCCCCTGAGATTGTCGGTCAGTTTACTGATGTATGCTGCATGCTGCATAACCTAGCCATCATGAGGCAGCAGCAGCTGGTAGTAGAAGACCCACCTGAGGTGGGAATGGCTGATGAGGAAGATGCAGATGATGAGGAGGACGACGAGGAGGAAGCCATGCAACTACTGAACCTGGAGCATGACGGCGGACCTTGCGCCAGCAGCTCATCTGTGAACGCTTTGCTGCCTTAAGGCTCAGCGACAACTATTTCAAATGGACCATGTTTACTGTTTGGACCTGTTCCGTAATGTGTTAGAAACATAGAAATTAGGTGCAGGAGCAGGCCATTCGAGCCTGCACCGCCATTCAAGATTATGGCTGATCATTCAACCTCAGTACCCCTTTCCTGCTCTCTCTCCATACCCCTTGATCCCTTTGGCCATATCTAACTCCCTCTTGAATATATCAAACGAACTGGCCTCAACAACTTTCTGTAGTATAGAATACCACAGGTTAACCACTCTCTAAGTGAAGAAATTTCTCCTCTTCTCGGTCCTGAATGGCTTACCTCTTATTCTTAGACTGTGACTCCTGGTTTGGAACTCCCCAGCAACAGAAACATTCTTCCTGCCTCTAACCTGTCCAATCCCGTCAGAATTTTGTGTGTTTCTATGAGATCCCCTCTCATTCTTCTAAACTCCAGTGGGTACAAGCCCAGTTGATCCAGTTTCTCCTCATATGTCAGTCCTGCCATCCTGGGAATCACTGTCCTCCCTCAATAGCAAGAATGTCCTTCCTCAGATTAGGAGACCAAAACTGAACACAATATTCCAGGTGTGGCCTCACCAAGGCCCTGTACAACTGCCGTAAGACCTCCCTGCTCCTATACTCAAATCCTCTCGCTATGAAGGCCAACATGCCATTTACCTTCTTCACCGCCTACAGAGGAATCTCCGTTATCAGCCACTGGGAAGATCATCTCTAGAATCCTCCTCAACCATCTTCTCCCTGTGGCTGAGGAGCTTCTCCCGGAGTCACAGTGTGGATTCCGTCCAGTACAGGGTACAAGGACATGATCTTTACGGCGCAACTGCAAGAGAAATGCAGGGAACAGCACCAACCCTTGTACATGGCCTTCTTTGACCTCACAAAGGCCTTTAACACTTAACCACGAGGGACTATGGAGCGTCCTCCTCCATTTCAGCTGCCCCCAAAAATTTGTCACCATCCTCCACCTGCTCCACGATGACATGCAAGCCGTGATCCTGATCAACGGATCCACCACAGACCCAATCCACAACCGGACTGGGGTCAAGCAGCGCCAACCCTCTTCTCGATCTTCCTCCCTGCAATGCTCCACCTCACACTCAACAAGCTCCCCACTGGAGTGAAACTAAACTACCAAACCAGTGGGAACCTGTTCGACCTTCGGCATCTCCAGGCCAGGTCCAAGACCTTCCCATCCTCGGTCATCGAGCTACAGTACACGTGGATGATGCTTGCACCTACGCACAGAGGCCGAACTCCAAGTCATAGTCAACATCTTCACTGAGGCGTACGAAAGCATGGGCCTGACATTAAACATCCGTAAATCAAAGGTCCTCCACAAACCTGACGCCGCCACACAGCACTGCCCCCCCAGTCATCAAGATCCACGGCGAGGCCATGGACAAGGTGGACCACTTTCCATATCTTGGGAGCTTATCAGCAGGGGTAGACACCGCCTCCAGTGTGCCAGCACAGCCTTCGGCCGCCTGAGGATGTTCTCAGATCAGGCCCTCAAATCTGGCACCAAGCTTATGGTCTACAGGGCTGTAGTGATACCCACCCTCCTGTGTGGTTCAGAGACGTGGACCGTATACAGTAGACACCTTAAATCACTGGAGAAATACCACTGACAATGTCAACGCAAGATCCTGCAAATCCCCTGGGAGGACAGACGCACCAACGTTAGCGTCCTCAATCAGGCCAACATCCCCAGCATCGAAGCAGTGACCACACTCGACCAACTCGGTTGGGCGGGCCACATTGTTCACATGCCTAACACAAGACTCCCAAAGCAAGCGCTCTACTCTGAACTCCTACACGGCAAGCGAGCCCCAGGTGGGCAGAGGAAATGTTTCAAGGACACCCTCAAAGACTCCTTAATAAAATGCAACATCCACACCGACACCTGGGAATCCCTGGCCAAAGAATGCCTTAAGTAGAGGATGAGCATCCGGGTGGGCGCTGAACACAGAGTCTCATTGCCAAGAGCTTGCAGAAACCAAGCGCAGACAGCGGAAGGAGTGTGCGGCAAACCAGACTCCCTACCCATCCTTTCCTTCAACGACTGTCTGTCCCACCTGTGACAGAGATGGTAATTCCCGTATTGGACTGTTCAGTCACCTAAGAACTCACTTTTAGAGTGGAAGCAAGTCTTCCTCGATTTCGAGGGACTGCCTATGATGATGATCATTCGCAACTCTAAATTATAGATTTCTCTACCTAGTCATCAGGATGTGTTGATGGAATAATGGAAATGATTCTTCCTTACTTCAAAAAGTTGTGTTAATAATGGAAATGATTCAGTTATAATGTAAAATATATTTTATTCAAAAGTTTAACACTTGTTTGTACCAAACAAAAATATTCTTGTATCAAACTTTAAAGTTTTCAGTTAAGATCACTTACAAACTTTTAGACTTGTAAATTTACATAACTTACAAAAAACTTATTTGGGAACAGTAACAACAGTAACAACAGCAGCAAAGAAAGACTGCACCCATCTCTCCTGCACCTTATTCCAAGACTTGGTCTTGTTGACTCGCGCAGTGTTTCCCGGGTTGGTACCAAGCTTATTCTTTCGAACATCTCAGGTAATGCGCACTTCTTGATTTGGGTGGGGGGGGGGGGGGGGGGAGGCGCGTGGGGGAGGGCAGGCGGTAATGTGGAAGGCCCGGCTTGGGCCTCTTCAGAGGTTGGTCTGGGGATTGGAGTGGGAGTGACGGCTGATTCTGTCAACGAGTGCGGGATCTGGGCGTGTTCTCTTATTGCAGCAGCTAACTCCGACATTCCCTCCCTCTTGTGCCCTGACAGTGATTCAATTACCTGCAACATTCCCTCCCTCATAGAAACATAGAAAATAGGTGCAGGAGTAGGCCATTCGGGCCTTCGAGCCTGCACCACCATTCGATAAGATCATGGCTGATCATTCCCTCAGTACCCCTTTCCTGCTTTCTCTCCATACCCCTTGATCCCCTTAGCCGTAAGGGCCATATCTAACACCCTCTTGAAAACATCCAATGAACTGGCATCAACAACTCTCTGTTGCAGGGAATTCCACAGGTTAACAACTGAGTGAAGTTTCTCCTCATCTCAGTCCTAAATCGCCTACCCCTTATCCTAAGACTATGTACCCTGGTTCTGGACTTCCCCAACATCAGGAACAATCTACCCGCATCTAACCTGTCCCGTCCCGTCAGAATCTTGTATGTTTCTATGAGATCCCCTCTCATCCTTCTAAACTCCAATGTATAAAGGCCCAGTTGATCGTCTCTCCTCATGTCAGTCCAGCCATTCCAGGAATCAGTCTGGTGAACCTTCGCTGCACTCCCTCAATAGCAAGGACGTCCTTCCTCAGATTAGAAGACCAAAACTGAACACAATATTCCAGGTGAGGCCTCACCAAGGCCCTGAACAACTGCAGTAAGACCTCCCTGCTCCTATACTCAAATCCTCTAGCTATGAAGGCCAACATACCATTTGCCACCTTCACCACCTGCTGTACCTGTATGCCAACTTTCAATGACTGATGAACCATGACACCCAGATCTCGTTGAATCTCCACTTTTCCTAGTCTGCCACCATTCAGATAATATTCTGTCTTCACATTTTTGCTCCCAAAGTGGATTACCTCACATTTATCCACATTATACTGCATCTGCCATGCATTTGCCCACTCAACTAACCTGTCTAAGTCACCCTGCAGCCTCTTAGCATCCCCCTCACAGCTCACACCGCCACCCAGTTTAGTGTCATCTGCAAACTTGGATATTACACTCAATTCCTTCATCCAAATCATTGATGTATATTGTAAAGAGCTGGGGTCCCAGCACTGAGCTCTGCAGCACTCCACTAGTCACTGCCTGCCATTCTGAAAAGGATCCATTTATCCCGACTCTCTGCTTCCTGTCTACCAACCAGTTCTCTATCCACGTCAGTATATTACCCCCAATACCACGTGCTTTGATTTTGCACACCAATCTCTTGTGTGGGACCTTGTCAAAAGCCTTTTGAAAGTCCAAATACACCACATCCACTGGTTCTCCCTTGTCCACTCTACTAGTTACATCCTCAAAAAATTCCAGAAGATTTGTCAAGCATGATTTCCCCTTCATAAATCCATGCTGACTTGGACCGATCCTGTCACTGCTTTCCAAATGCGCTGCTATTTCATCTTTAATAATTGATTCCAACATTTTCCCCACCACTGATGTCAGGCTAACTGGTCAGTAATTACCCGCTTTCTTTCTCCCTCCCTTTTTAAAAAGTGTTGTTACATTAGCTACCCTCCAGTCCATAGGAACTGATCCCGAGTCGATATTGTCGGAAAATGATCACCGATGCATCCACTATTTCTAGGGCCACTTCCTTAAGTACTCTGGGATGCAGACTATCAGGTCCTGGGGATTTATCGGCCTTCAATCCCATCAATTTCCCTAACACAATGTCCCGCTTAATATGGATATCCTTCAGTTCCTCCTTCTCACTAGATCCTCTGTCCCCTAGTACTTCCGGAAGGTTATTTGTGTCTTCTTTTGTGAAGACAGAACCAAAGTATTTGTTCAATTGGTCTGCCATTTCTTTGTTCCCATTATAAATTCACCTGAATCCGACTGCAAGGGACCTACGTTTGTCTTCACTAATCTTTTTCTCTTCACATATCTATAGAAGCTTTTGCAGTCAGTTTTTATGTTCCCAAGCTTCCTCTCGTACTCTATTTTCCCCCTCTTAATTAAACCCTTTGTCCTCCTCTGCTGAATTCTAAATTTCTCCCAGTCCTCAGGGTTGTTGCTTTTTCTGGCCAATTTATATGCCTCTTCCTTGGTTTTAACACTATCCTTAATTTCCCTTGTTAGCCACAGTTGAGCCACCTTCCCAGTTTTTTTTTTTAAACTCCAGACAGGGATGTACAATTGCTGAAGTTCATCCATGTGATCTTTAAATGTTTGCCATTGCCTATCCACCATCAACCCTTTAAGTATCATTTGCCAGTCTATTCTAGCCAATTTAAGCCTCAAACCATCGAAGTTACCTTTCCTTAAGTTCAGGACCCTAGTTTCTGAATTAACTGTATCACTCTCCATCCTAATAAAGAATTCTACCATGCTATGGTCACTCTTCCCTCGCACAACAAGATTGCTAATTAGTCCTTTCTCATTACACATCACCCATCTAGGATGGCCAGCTCCCTGGTTGGTTCCTGACATATTGGTCGAGAAAATTATCCCTAATACACTCCAGGAAATCCTCCTCCACTGTATTGCTACCAATTCGGTTAGCCCAATGTATAGATTAAAGTCACCCATGAAAACTGCTGTACCTTTATTGCATGCATCCCTAATTTCTTGTTTGATGCTGCCCCCAACCTTACTACTACTGTGGTGGTCTGTACACAACTCCCACTAGCGTTTTCTGCCCCTTGATATTCCACAGCTCCACCCATACCGATCCCACATCATCCTTGCTTATTATTGCATTAATTTCCTCTTTAACTACCAATGCCACCCCGCCTTCTTTTCCTTTGTCTATCCTTCCTAAATGTTGAATACCCCTGGATGTTGAGTTCCCAGCCTTGGTCACCCTGGAGCCATGTCTCCGTGATGCCAAAGACATCATACCCGTTAACTGCTATCTGCGCAGTTAATTTGTCTATCTTATTCCGAATACTCCTCGCATTGAGGCACAGAGCCTTCAGGCTTGTCTTTTTAACACATTTTGCCCCTTTAGAATTTTGCTGTTCACTGACAGCGCATCAGCTACCGAAGACATTCCCTCCCTCATGTGCCCAGACAGTATTCCCATTTCTCAAGAAAGTTGTTATTTCTCCCAACAGTCCCGATACCTCATCACCCACCCCACTGATGGTGTCCAAGAGTGATCACGTAAGGTCATTGCCATCATCTGAATCACATCTGTTAGATCCTGCACCTCAGGAGAGCGCTATCGAGCTCTCTTTCCCCTCCTCACCTGGTGTGGCTCGCTACATCCCATTGGGACCTGCAGCCTCGGACTGGGAGAAACCATGGAATGTTCCAACACTCGTACCACTCATGAAAGGACCTGGCACCTCAATGGGCAGCACCTGCACCTCCTCCAGAGTAAGTACATCAGTGTGGGCTTCATCCATTACCTCCCCCTGTCCCTCCCCCTCACCTCCATGCTCTCGGTCTGGAAGGTGGGACTGGAAGATGTTCTCCTCTTCAGCCTCGTCTGCATCTGAATTTTCTTCTGAATCTTCTTCTGAATCGGCTTCAGCCTCGTCAGGGTTGGCCTCAAGTTCTGCAAAATATAACACAACAAATGGTTAGCAGCAGAGGAGGGGGCAGGGTGGGTGATATGAGTAGGCTCACACAGCTCAGGCAGTAGGCTCATTTGAAGGACCACGATGAATGATAGCTCATTGCATTAACCAAAGCGTACCTGATGGAGACATCCCCGTGAACCAAAGCATG
The DNA here is from genome assembly GCF_044704955.1 of Pristiophorus japonicus. NCBI lineage: Eukaryota > Metazoa > Chordata > Chondrichthyes > Pristiophoridae > Pristiophorus > Pristiophorus japonicus. The sequence goes on from NC_091983.1 coordinate 211,445,936, forward strand.
GCTGGCCAGCGCAGTACTTAATATTTAGCAAAGCCAGACTGTGGAATTTGCAGGACTTACCCTCTCCCTCGAGTGTGGGCCCAGCTTGTGCAGTGGTGGTGCTTTTCTCCAGGCAGAACTCATCAAAGCAGCGACCCGGTCTTCCAAGGGTGTCAGTGGGTGCAGATTTGCCGGGCCTCCTCCTGTTCGAGTTCTTTCTCTTTTGTTGTGTGCCACCTTCCTCTGCAAAGATGAAAATATAACTTTTGAGAGAAGGTGTATTTCTGCTGGGTGGGACATATACGATGGTCACATTTGCAATTCCATTGAATAAATGAAAATATTACACTAAGTACTTGACCAAGGTCCTGCCACTTCTTTTTGCACTGGTCTCCAGACCTCGGTGTGGTCACCATTGCACAGTAATCTTCTGCAAGTTGATTCCAGCGTTTTCTTTTGGTGAAACTTTGTGTGACCTCTACTGGTGTCCAGCTCGTGCCATCTGGCCTCAATTACAGTAACCAGTGTCTCCATTTCATCCTGTAAGAAATTCTTGATCCTTGAGCCACTTTGCATCTTGTATTACAGCTCTGATTTTTCTAATGAGGATTAACATTCTCACACAATCTGCTCTTTAAAAATGGCCAAAAGTAGACCGGAAGCTGTATTGGGCATGCACGCCCATAGCAGTCACGTCAAAAACATTTTTTTCTTTTACGCATGCACAGAAGGAGGGGGGCATGTGGGGGGGTCGTCGGGTTTTTTTCCGGTGCAGACATTAGGCTCCATCCCCTGAAGCTAAAGGACAGGCTGCGCAACACCAATTTCAACAAAATAGAACGGGGAAACTTGCTAGTTATTTTTTTTTGGAGTAGTCGGGGCCAAAAAAACAGGGGCAACTCTTGCAATATGCCAAAAAACAGCACTGGGGAAAATTAAGGCCTTTGTTCCTAAAGTTGGACCTTGCACTGGCTTCTCAAATGCGCATCTCCTCCTATTATGTGTGCAAAGCCACTATTGATTTAGAATGGTCAAGCAGAAATCACTGGTCAGAAAAATCCATTCTCAAGTAATGCATCTGTCCCTCTCAGATGACAAAGATAAATACATCATTCATTCTCATCCTAAATTCCTAACTGGGTGATGGTAGAATTTCATTTTGTTCGAGTTGTCACAGCTACTTCATCCTACATCATGTCAGAATAGCAGTAGATCCACGGTTTTGTTGCTGCGATAGTTACATAGAATGTACAGCACAGAAACAAGCCATTCGGACCAAGTAGTCGGTGCTGGTATTTATTCTCCACACGAGTCTCTTCCCATTCCATCTTACCATCTCCCCCCCACCCCCATATGCCTTTCAGCATATCTTTATCCCTTTTCTCTCATGTACTCATCTAGTTTCCTTTTGAAAGCATCTTAGCAGTTTGTCTCAACCACTTCATGTAGTAGCGAGTTCCACATTCTAATCTGCGTAATGATATTTCTCCTTATTTCCCTATTGGATTTATTAATAACTATTTTGTATTTATGTCCTCTAGTTTTGGATTCTCCCACAAGTGGAAACTTTCTCTCCACATCCATTCTGTCCAACCCATTCATAATTTTAAAGACCTCAACTCTCCTCGAAGTCTCTTTCCTAAAAGGAAAAAAGCCCCAAACTGTTCAACCTTTTATAGCTGTAATCCCTCAGTTCTGATACCATCACTGTAAATCTGTTTTTCCACCATCTCCAGTGCTTCGATGTCCTTTTCATAATTTGGAGTGCAGAACTCTGCGCAATGCTCCAAGAGCTGCCTGACCAGGGTCCTATACAAGTTTAACATAACTTCACTACTTTTGAATTCTATACCTCTTGAAATAAATCCCTGTGCTTTGTTGACATTTGTAATTACTTTGCCGACTTGTGATGCTGCTGTATCCCTAGGTCTCTTTGCTTTCCTACCCCATTCAGTTTTATTTTTAAACTTATGTGGATGATGTTTCTGTTTTGCCTTCCAAAGTGCATCACATCACATTTATCTATGTTAAAGTTTATTTGCTGTTTAACGGCCAGTCTGCAAGGTTTTTTAAATGTCTTCTTGTATTATGCTGCATTCTTCCTCAGTTAGCTAAACCCCCCCCATTCGGTACTAGGCAATTACCACTTAAATTAAGGTACTTGTTGATGAGTACCATAAATTAACCCAAACAAAATAATTGGGACAATCACAAACTAATAAAATGCACATTTGAGGAAAGTTAAATATAATATAATACATTAACTCAAAATCCAAATGGCACAATAGAGCAAACTGCCTTTGCATCGTCTTAAAAAACAATGGTGTCTCCCAAATACAGGCACATTATAACCTCCATTAACCGCACAAATTATTTATCAGTGTTCACAGAACAAAGCCTTTTGTAAGCAGTCAGTTATTGGTAGTTAAGCTCCTTTTCTATGAGATTGAAAAAAATATTTGTTGTATTGTACCCATCTTCTTTCCCCAGAGTCAAATATTACTGTACCATACATAAAAGACCAACATTTTGCAACTCTAGATTATCCCATCAGTTTCCATTATCTACCCAGGAATTTGGGGGGGGTTCCATAATAGATGTTATAATGTTCACACATTTTCAGATCACAAGTAACACAAAATAGTTACTTTTTAAATTGGTTAGAAATACATACATCACATCAGGGCTATTAGCTGTTGTCACCAGTACATAGAGATCAAAAAATATGTCCAAGTAATTACAGAAGTATGGGGCTCCTTCTCCTGTCGTGAGCTTCCTGTAAAACAAAGCTGTATTACTGTCAGAGAATGGAGGCTGGAATCAGTGATAGAGGCAACGAAGGGCTGATCATCAATCAAAACATACAAAGAATATTTAAGAAGTCAAAAGTATGGATACAAAAAGCTGAATAGTTACTTGGCCAAAGAGGTTATGACAGTTCATAGCAAGATATGAATGAACACTCTACTGCAGCCCATCAGGGCAGACCCAAGTTTGAAGAATCCTGTACACTACTCTCTCAATCCCTTTCTGCTAAATCTCTATCCAGTTCGAAGCTGAATGTGAACCAATACTGCCTTCATCCCGTGCTGCCCAGCAATCCGACGGAAGTGCTGGTCAGCCAAAGACAGGGTCAGGCTCGGCCGAGATACCTCATACCCAGTGACAACACTTACTATTTCAGCTCATTAGAGTGTGAGCTTGCTTCAGTTGGCAGCACTCTCACCTCAATCAAAAGGTTTTGTTTGCAAGCCCCATTTGCACATTGACCGCATAATTGAAGATACCGTCCTTCAAATGAGATGTGAAACTAAGGCTGCGTCAGCCTATTTTGGTACTTTAAGTGAACATTAAAGAAAACCATGACATTACTTAAAAAGGGAGGGGGAGTTCTGGTCAACATTCCTTCCTCAGCCAACACCACAAAAAAAATGTAACCGGTCATTTATCCAGTTTCTGTTTATGGGATCAAAAATGACCACTGCATTTGCTTACAAAGCAGCTGCAAGTATGCAAGTCTTTCATATGTGAGCGAGGGTCACTTGCATGAGGTGTTGGAGGGAGACAGTGGAACTGTACCTCCAAGGAGAAGGGAGAGGAGAAATGAGGCTAAAGTACAAGTTACTGCAACCACGTTACATTTATAAGAAGCTGCAGCAATTTACTATTTTTACCTTTTTGCAAACAACTTCAAAGCCATAAGAGAAAACACTGCAACACTGAACATAAACAACACAAACACATAGGTGATCTCGGGAAGAGTGTTGCGGATATTCCTGAAAGCTCTTCGGAGCTGAAATACAAAAAAACATTAATATTGAAATTTGGAAATAGTTATATTTGATGTTAAACCTGTTGCTGTGGTGGCACTGCACACTGATTCTGCACCATGCTATGGCAGACAAAATTAAAGAAATATTGCATACCTACAAGTCAAGTTTCTAATCTTACTGTATTTATAATCAGTGGAGGGTCTTGGTAATGGATATTCATTCGAATGTACAAAAGTAGAAAATAAAGCTCACCTGACGGCTTTCAGTGAAGTTTACACAAAACAGCGGTCTCAAGACTCTTGACCATCTGACTGCGAAATACCCAGTTTCTATCAGAGCCAAATATACAATCATATCCATCAACGTGAGCTGCAAGTGAAGCAATGCCACATTTAGAAACGCACAATAGCTTTAGACAGTACTACAAACTAATATTTTTATAAATTGGTAGGAGGAAATCACAATGGGATGGGAGCAGAGAAGAGCAAGAAAAAAAATCATGCAAGGAAAATTAAACATCACATGGTCCTGCTCCCGATTGCCATCTAGTGGACTCCGACTGGAAAGTGCACGTGTAGAGATGTTGAGCGAGGGGTTTGCCAGAACTCATGTGCAGAGTTGGGTCAAGTGCCAGGGGTGGCTGACACCTGTACAACCATTCACCAGTGCAAGTCAGCGACCTCCGGAGGAGAGGGGAAAGGTAAAAATAAACCCAGAACCAAACAAATACAACTGGGATACTGAAAAAAAAAATCACAATCAGACAGAATATTGAAAAATTCAAACATATCACAGATGGGGTGGAATCATACAGGTAGTGTTAGGCAGTCCCTCGTATCGAGGATGACCTGCTTCCACACCAAAAATGGATGAGTTCACAGGTGTTTCAATGAGGGACCAGACAATCTAGGTCCCGAACTACATACTAAAGGGTGGAAGATGCCTGTGCATGGATTCTTTTAATGTGGGGTGGCCGTCGCACACCAACCGCCAGACGGGCTTGACACAGCTAGGTCTTGATCCAGTGGCAAGGGTTAACCAAAACGACTGGAGACTAGCTCTGATGCATGGACCTAGTGTGCACACATGCTCCTACTATTCATCGATCTTAGTGTGGGCTGGCCCGTGCTGTCCCTGGGCCCTCGCCTCTTCTGAGCCCCGAACCCTCGTCTCTCCTGGGCCCCGATAGCTCACTGCTCCTCTGCCTCTTATGGCTGTCTGTGATTATTGGTCTCAAGACTAAAGTACTAGCATTTAAATAGCACTTTATCATGTCCTCGGCTTACAACACCTTACAACCAATGGATAACTTCGGCTATGTTGGCACTGCTGACAGCCAAGGTAGCCAATTTGACAGAACAAGGTCCAACCAACAGCAAATGAATGAATGACCAGATAATCTGTTTTGGTGGTGTTGGATGAGAAAGGAATGCTGGCCAGAAGTCAAGAACCCCTTGCTGCTCTGTTAATAGACACGCTTGGCTTTCATCTGATAAATAACATGACCACCAGAGACAAATCACAACCATTATTCAGATTACACACTCACCAATATGCTGACAATGACACAGATGTTTTTTGCATCTTTCCAAAACACTTTGCTGGGAGTAATTTTTGAGAAATGCAACAGCCGTACAGCAAATATTAGCAGGCAAATAAACTCCATTGTTGAAGTTACCTGTTGGGTTAAAAGAAAAACATTAATTATTCTTCAGTGCCCCAAGAGATAAATTATTGAAAATGGTAATTTAACAATGACATTTTAGGAAGTCGACTTGTATCGGTACTTTGCGATAGGAGATCTTTCAAGGCCACAAATGGAAACACTGGTGACACACTGCTGCCAACAAATCTATTTACACCACGAACTCCTTCACAGCAACCGAGCCAAAGGTGGGCAGCGGAAACGTTACAAGAACACCCTCAAAGCCTCCCTGATAAAGTGCAACATCCCCACTGACACCTGGAAGACCTTGGCCAAAGACCGCCCTAAGTGGAGGAAGTGCATCCGGGAGGGCGCTAAGCACCTCGAGTCTCGTCGCCGAGTGTATGCAGAAATCAAGAGCAGGCAGCGGAAAGAGCGTGTGGCAAATCTGTCTCACCCACCCCTTCCCTCAACGTCAATCTGTCCCACCCATAGATGCCAACCGAACTACTGATTGAAACAAAAATAGAAAAATGCAGGAAACAGATTCCTAGTATCTGTAGTATTTTGTTTTTGTACAAATAGCGGAGGGTCTAAAACAGTCCGTGCTGCTGATTTCAGAGCTGGATGCCCTAATGCTTATTTTTTAGTCCATACACATTTACTGATTCCTCTCAAGTCTCTTCCACACTGTCGCTTCTGACTGTTCACAGAAAGTGAAAGGGAAAGCGAAAGTGAAAGGGAAAGAAACATCTTTACCGATCACCATAGTTATCCCTAAAGTTACCCGCCCACCCCCAAATTTCCTATTCTGCCTGAAGGCACAGTTCTACAGCTGCTTGTACAACCAGGAACTGATCCAAATGAGGATTATTCACTTACCAGCTTTGACAGCAAGTGCCAGATGATCTTACAAAGCACAGCACAGTCTTGCCCAAACCTGACCTCACCAGTGATCACAGTTGGGACCACTGGCTTGAATCTACATTTCTATTTCTTCCCCACTTTGCTTTACATAAGAAATAGGAGCAGGAATAGGCCACCTGGCCTCTCGAGCCTGCTCCATTTAATAAGATCTGAGCTGATCTGATCATGGACTCAGCTCCACTTCCCTGTCTGCTCCCCATAACTCTTTATTCCAATATCACTCAAAAATCTGTCTATCTTCACTTTAAATATATTCAATGACCCAGCCTCCACAGCTCTCTGGAGCAGATTTCCATAGATTTACAACCCTCTCTGAGAAGAAGTTCATTTGAGTTTTAAATGGGCGGCCCCTTATTCTGAGACTATGGCCCCAAGTTTCGGCCTGCGCCGAAAACGGCACACCTCCGAGCTGGACGTCTGATCTTCGCGCCTAAAAGTGCATTTAAAAAAAAAACTCCGATATTCTCCGGCTCCTCTGAGCTCGATCTCTGCTTGGCGTGGCGCGCTCTTCTCAGCGGGGGGCAGAGCCAAACACTCGTGCTGATTCTCTAAGTAGCGGGGGGGGGGTGGGTCCAATTTAAATGAGCCTTCGTGGTGCCGGCAACCCTGTGCGTGCGCGCAGTGTCAAACAAACATTGGCACTCAGCCATTTTTCAAAGGACTCGGCTGCCGTCGAGTCACTGACGCCGCCCCTAAAGCGTGGCCGAATGGCCTCAAGCACCATAAAGAGCTGCGTGTCAGGTGTTGATTCTTCGGCTGCCGGCAGGCCACTGATGCCGCTGATATCCTATGGCCGAATGGCCTCATGTCCATCCGCTGCTGATTCTTTGGCTGCCGGCCAGCCACTGACACCGCCCCTAAAGCGTGGCCGAATGGCCTCAAGAGCCTTAATGAGCTGCGTATGTCCTGTGTTGATTCGGCTGGCTGCCGGTCAGCCACTGACGCCGCTGCTATCTCATGGCCGAATGGCCTCACGTCGGTCCGCTGCTGATTCTTCGCGGCCAGCCACGAAGAGAATAATGGCCTGCCTCAAGCACCGCAGCTCAGCTCGAAGGCTACTTGCTGCCGCTGCCGTCGAGACACTGACGCCACACCCCTGCCTGTCTCCAACATGAAAGGCCTGCCTGAAGCACAGCAGCTCGAAGGCTGCTGCTATTTCACACAGGTAGGAACATGGTTTATTTAATCTCTTCTCTGCTTATAAATTTTTATTCAGGTTGGATTTATTTGTATAATATTTGTATAAGTATAACTAAGGATTGATTGTAGAATTTAATGACTACCCTCCCCCCCCCCCCGCCCCCCCATTCCCTACGCCCAATTTGTAACCTACGCCTGATTTTCTAAAGAGTAGACAAGGTTTTTTCGAGCGTACAAAAATCTTCACTTACTCCATTCTAAGTTAGTTTGGAGCAAGTTTTCACTGCCGAAACTTTGAAAACAGGTGCAAGTGGCCGGACACGCCCCCTTTTGAAAAAAGAATTCTGTTCCAAAGTGAAACTGATCTAACTGACTAGAACTGGAGCAAACTAAATGTGGAGAATTCCGATTTCTAAGATACTCCGTTCTATACCAGTTGTTCCTAAAAATCAGGAGCAACTAAGGCCAAAACTTGGGGCCTATGTCCCCTAGTTTTATTTTCTCCTAGGAGTAGAATCATAGAAACATAGAAAATAGGTGCAGGAGTAGGCCATTCAGCCCTTCTAGCCTGCACCGCCATTCAATGAGTTCATGGCTGAACATGCAACTACAGTACCCCCTTCCTGCTTTCTCGCCATACCCCTTGATCCCCCGAGTAGTAAGGACTTCATCCAACTCCCTTTTGAATATATTTAGTGAATTGGCCTCAACTAATTTCTGTGGTAGAGAATTCCACAGGTTCACCACTCTCTGGGTGAAGAAATTTCTCCTCCTCTCAGTCCTAAATGGCTTACCCCTTATCCTTAGACTGTGACCCCTGGTTTTGGACTTCCCCAACATTGGGAACATTCTTCCTGCATCTACCCTGTCTAAACCCATCAGAATTTTAAACATTTCTATGAGGTCCCCTCTCATTCTTCTGAACTCCAGTGAATACAAGCCCAGTTGATCCAGTCTTTCTTGATAGGTCAGTCCCGCCATCCCAGGAATCAGTCTGGTGAATCTTTGCTGCACTCCCTCAATAGCAAGAATGTCCTTCCTCAAGTTAGGAGACCAAAACTGTACACAATACTCCATCTTCTCTGCATCTACCTTGTCAAGCCCCTCATTATCTTATATGTTTCAATAAGATCATCTCTCATTCTTCTGAACTCCAATGAGTATAGACACAACCTATCTTCGTAAGTCAACCCTGTTATGTATGCAACCCTAGGTATCATACCACCACCAGAGGGCATACCTGTTGAAGTCCCAAGGGATTCCAGCATCCCTTGGAAACACTGTATATAAGCAGGCCTCCCATGCTGTACCAACACTCGAGTTTGAATAAAGGAGCCAAGGTCACACTTATTCATGTCTACAGTACTCAGTTACATTACTTTGTGAACATAACAAACCCCATCTCCAGAATCAACCTGGTGAACCTTCTCTGAACAGCCTCCAATGCAAGTATATCCTTCCTTAAAACGAAGACCAAAACTAGGTATGGCCTCACCAATACAGTGTACAGTTGTAGCAGGACTTCTCTGCTTTTATACTTTATCCCCCTTGCAATAAAGGCTAACATTCCATTTGCCTTCCTAATTACTTGCTGTACCTGCATACTAACTGTGTTTCATGCACAAGGAATCCCAGATCCCGCTGTACTGCAGCATTTTGCAATTTTTCTCCATTTAAATTATAATTTGCTTTTCTATTTTTTCTGCCAAAGTGGATAACCTCACATTTTCCCACATTATACTCCATCTGCCAAATTTTTACCCAGTCACTTAGCCTGTCTATATCTCCTTGTAGATTTTGTGTCCTCCTCACGACTTTGTATCATCAGCAAACTTGGCTACATTACACTCAGTCCCTTCATCCAAGTTATTAATATAGATTGTAAATAGTGGCGGACCCAGCACCGATCCCTGCGGCACCCCACTAGTTACTGTTTATATAAACAGCAAAACATCACACTCAAGATTCTTCCTGAACACTGCGAAACAAAACAAGCATTTCAAAGATCAAAGGACCCAAGTCGAACTGCAGCCCTGCAGAGTTACTGCAACAACTTAGATTTACATAGCGCATTTAGTGTCGAAAAATGGCCCAAAGCACTGCTGGAGCTGTAATTAGGAATAAATGGACAGCCAGCCAAAGAAGAAGATATTAGGAGGGGTGAGCAAATTCTTGGTCAAAGGTGGGTTTTAAAGAGGGTCTTCATGGAGGAGATGGAAGCAGAGAGAGTTAGGGATGTGGCTGAAGGAGTGGCTGTCAGTGGAGGATCAAATAGAGGAATGATGCACAAAAGACCAGAGTCAGAGGAAAGGAGAGTTCGGCTGGAGGGGGGGGCGGCGGGGAGGGCAGATGATTAAAAGGCTGGAGGAGTTTACAGCCATAGGGAGGGGCAAGGCTGTGGGAGCACCGTCCTGCATTTCTGAACTCTTTGCTTCAGCACGCGGTCTGAAGTTTGGATTAAGAAAACAGGAAGATTGAGGTTTAGATTAAAAAACAAGATGATTGGAAGTTTGGATCGAAAAGAGACTGTTAGACAATGTGGTGTCTTCCAGACATTGAGATGAGTGACTGGTCATGTCGATGTTAAACATTTGAGTACCTTGTTACAGCAGGAATAATGGAAATTCATGACTAAACGATTTGATGATGCCTGTATGTTAAGTATTTGAGTGTAACTTGTTACTATTTAATGACATCTGCAGGTTAAATAATCTGTTGTGTAAAATAATTCAGAAAGCAGTTAGCCGTGATTGTCTAAATGCAAAGAATAAGAGTTCAAAGGCTTTTTGGGTATAAAGGGATGGAACTGGCTTTTGTCACACACACAGGGACACCGGAGACACTGGACATTTGGAAGGTGTGTGTCTCAAGCAGCCATGGAAATCGAAGCAAGCTGCCTTTGTGAAGTGTTCTCAGTAACTTTCACACTTGGTTTGTTTAGTATGAATGTTTAAATAAAAGACCCGATCGTACCTTTAATACAACTGAGTATGTGCGGGTAATTCAATGTTAAAAGCAACGAAGCAAAAAAGAACGAGACAGCATTCTTGGTCAAAGGTGGGTTTTAAAGAGGGTCTTCATGGAGAAGACGGAAGCAGAGAGGTTTAGGGACGTAACTGAAGGCATGGCTGTCAGTGGAGGATCAAATAAAAGGAATGATGCACAAAAGGCCAGAGTCGGAGGAAAGGAGAGTTCGGCTGGGGGCAGGGGGGGGGGTGGTTAAAAGGCTGGAGGAGTTTACAGCGATAGGGAGGGGCAAGGCCATGCAGAAATTTAAATGCAAGAATGAAAGTTTTGAATTGGAGGCTTTTAGGGACCAAGTGCAAATATAGGTGAGCGAGGACAGTGGCAATGGGTCAGCAGGACTTGGCAGCAGAGTTTTGGACAAGCTAAAGAGGGTGAAGGATAGGCCAGACAGGAGAGCATTGGAATAGTCGAGTCTGGAGGTGCTCCAACAGCAGATGGGCTGAGGTAGGCAATGTTACAGGGGTGGAGGTGTTTGACCTTTGTGATGGCAGAGGATATGGGGTCCAAAGCTCAGCTTGGGATCAAAGACGACATTGAGGTTGCAAATAGGTTGGTTCAACCCAAGTCATTAGTAGCAGGATGGAATCGGTGGTGAGGGTACCGAGCTTGTGCTCATCGAAGACTATGGCTTGTCTTCTCAAAGTATAACTGGAGGACATTGAAACTCGTCCAAGACTGGGTGTCAGATATGCAGTTTGACAACATAGAGGTCAAGAGAGGTAGAGCTGAGCATCGTCAGAGTACATTTGGAAGCTGACCTGCGGATGATGTCACCAAGGATCAGCATGTAGTTGAGGAAGAAGACAGGGCCCCAAGGATAGATTATTGGGGACTCCAGATATAACGACACAGGAAGAGGAGCCATTGCTGGAGATAGTCTGTCTACGATTAGACAGGCAAGAAAGAGTGGAACCACTTGAGGGCAGTTCTACAGAGCTGAACAATGTAAGAGAAGCAGAGGAGAAATATGGTCAACTGTGGAAATGGCTTCAGGAGGTCAAGGAGGGATAATGCACTAATGGTCACAGTCAATGGATGTCTTGAGACTTTGATTAGGGCAATTTCAGTGCTATGCCATGGATGGAAACCTGACTGATGGTTCAAACTTGGAATTGTGGGGAAAATAGGCACGAATGTGGGAAGTGTCAACATGTTCAATAACTTGGGAGAGGAATGGGAAGTTGGAAATGGCATGGTAGCTTGCAAAGACAAGGGGGAGGGGATTACGAGGGTAGTTTTGAAAAGGGAACCATTGCCCTAATGCCAGCTAACATGGCCCAGAAATAAAAGTTGGGTGGTTAGTAGTTCAGTGGGAACAGGGTTATGGGAGCCCAAGTGTTATGTACTGCAGGTTAACAGTCATATCTAGCCCAGGTGCCATGCACAAGGGACAGGACTGGTACTATCCCAGAAGAACATAGAACATAAGAACATAAGAATTAGGAACAGGAGTAGGCCATCTAGCCCCTCAAGCCTGCTCCGCCATTCAAAAAGATCATGGCTGATCTGGCCGTGGACTCAGCTCCACTTACCCGCCCACTCCCCGTAACCCTCAATTCCCTTATTGGTTAAAAATCTATATCTGTGATTTGAATACATTCAATGAACTAGCCTCAACTGCTTCCTTGGGCAGAGAATTCCACAGATTCACAACCCTCTGGAAGAAGAAATTCCTTCTCAACTCGGTTTTAAATTGGCTCCCCGTATTTTGAGGCTGTGCCTCCTAGTTCTAGTCTCCCTGACCAGTGGAAACAATCTCTCTGCCTCTATCATTATTTTAAATGTTTCTATTAGATCACCCCTCATCCTTCTGAACTCCAACGAGTAAAGACCCAGTCTACTCAATCTATCAGAAGGTAACCCAGTCATCTCCGGAATCAGCCTAGTGAATCGTCTCTGTACCCCCTCCAAGGCTAGTATATCCTTCTTTAAGTAAGGTGACCAAAACTGCACGCAGTACTCCAGGTGCGGCCTCACCAATACCCTGTACAGTTGCAGCAGGACCTCCCTGCTTTTGTACTCCATCCCTCTCGCAATGAAGGCCAACATTCCATTCGCCTTCCTGATTATCTGCTGTACCTGCAAACTAACTTTTTGGGATTCATGCACAAGGACCCCCAGGTCCCTCTGCACCGCAGCATGTTGTAATTTCTCCCCATTCAAATAATATTCCCTTTTACTGTTTTCTCTCCTCCTCTCTCCCCCCCCCCCCCCAGGTGGATGACCTCACATTTTTCAACATTGTATTCCATCTGCCAAACCTTAGCCCATTCGCTTAACCTATCTAAATCTCTGCAGCCGCTCTGTCCTCTACACAACCCGCTTTCCCACTAATCTTTGTGTCATCTGCAAATTTTGTTACACTACACTCTGTCCCCTCCTCCAAGTCATTTATGTATATTGTGGCACACCACTAACCACCGATTTCCAAACCGAAAAGGACCCATTTATCCAGACTCTCTGCTTTCTGTTAGCCAGCTAATTCTCGATCCATGCTAATATATTTCCTCTGACTCCGCGTACCTCTATCTTCTGCAGTAACCTTTTGTGTGGCACCTTATCGAATGCCTTTTGGAAATCTAAATACACCACATCCATCGGTACACCTCTATCCACCATGCTCATTATATCCTCAAAGAATTCCAGTAAATTAGTTAAACATGATTTCCCCTTCATGAATCCATGTTGCGTCTGCTTGATTGCACTATTCCTCTCTAGATGTCCCGCTATTTCTTCCTTAATGATAGCTTCAAGCATTTTCCCCACTGCAAGGAGGCAGCCAAAACAATCCAATGACCAACATCAGCACAGCAGTCACAACAACATACTTTAAGATCAATACATTCACTGAAACCTTCCATATGTTATGAGGGCTCATTCTCCATATTTCTGCATGATATACACTGAAGCCCATACTTTTTGTATGCTTCAAGAACAAAACCTTGGATGGGTGACTTGCATCAAACCTAATCTACACTATACAGAATAATGCTTTGGGAGCCCGAAGTTGAGGCCACTCAAATCGGAGGGTAGAGGTTGCCTCAAATCATAAGAGAAAACTGTTAAATATCTGTTGTTAGCAAGACAAAATCCCACTTTACTAGAGGTTGGTTCTTTGCATTGTTTGGCATTAAGAGGCAAATAGTTTGTCAGTAAACTACCCCTTCAGTAGGGCAGACATTGCTCAGCACAATGCAGTTATAATGAATGCTTTATTATAGAGTTTAGAAAGTCTCAAAAACTGCAGTCTTTCAAATTCTTCCCGATATCATGAACACAAGGACTTTACACATTAAAACTACAATGGCTTCCACTTTGTGTGGTGTGCATAATGTTACACATTAATGGAGTTCTAATCCTTTGTCCACAGTCCAAATACAAAAATATCTCATGAAACAAATGCCCTCAAATGACACTCTGCTGGTACTCAACAACCAGACAGACAAATGCTTAATACATTTGTCTGAAATTCCCCTCTCTGCCACGTTGTCGTGGTGGAGGGGAGAATTTCAGCAGAAAACATTAGGCACCACAAGCTCAGTATCATGCATGACCCATGCCAATAGCATCCCAGCTGAAAGCAGCTCTCAACAGTCTCAGTTTATAAATAAACCAACATTTTATTTTGACTAGCTCTCCACTTTTTAAAATCTCAACTAATTAAATTCGGTCACGGTTCAATTATGTATTGTTTGCAGTTTTGTCTATTTTGCATGAATGATGATACACTTGCAGTGTGGGAGGTGAAAAATTCCACAGGCCCATGAGTCCACCCCCACCTCGTCCATTCCACTTTTTAAAAAAAGTGGGACGGGGAAGAGAAACCAGGCTGTGTCTTACCCGTTTGCTAACATTTTAAACGAATGTGCCAAGCTCACACAGGGCCTCTAATGGTAAACATCAGGTATTGCAGTATTAAAATTGTACATGAGGCTTTGCAATGAAATACGTAAGGAAAGACCATCCCTCTATTATATAATGATCCCAGCGGGCATCCAATTCCATTTTTAATCCCTGCAATGTTTTTAAACTTTGCTTCGTAGATTATTCGAAAATACCATGACTCCATTCCATTTTTTCTATCAGTTTGGGATTGTCTCAGCAACCAGCAATAGAAAATCTGCCTCATTTATTTCAAACAGTTATCACGCCGACTAGGGATGTTTTCCGGATGTTGGCTCAAAATATCGCCAGAGATTAGTTCTTCTTCATAATGAATGGTCCTGGACCAGTGTCCCCTTAAATAACCCCTACCACCTTCTGCTCCCTGTGCAGGTAACACAGTCTGATCTTGCCTTCAATGCTGAAAAGTTTTATCTGAATTTATAATGGTTGTCCCAAGCAATCCAGTGTGTAGACTGAAAGTCAGATTATCACAGGCACAATCCTCTTTGTTCTGGAATCAGAGTTTCACTATGTGCAAATTGGAAATTGCCACTATCCAAAATGACCAAAAACACCAGGCAGAGAGTTATTTTTAAAAAAAAAACTAAGCCATGCATGTATCAGATGCTCTTCCTTATCAGTAGATAAGCAGCTTCACTGAGGTACATTCTCACTTTTGAATTCAACGACAACTTACAGAAAGTGCCACCTGTGAGCAGTATTACTACGGTCAACAAGGGCAGACATCGATGACGAAGTCCAACACCGCCTTCAGTGTGCCAGTGCAGCCTTCGGTCGCCTGAGGAAGAGAGAGTGTTTGAAGACCAGGATCTCAAACCCGGCACCAAGCTCATGGTCTACAGAGCAGTAGTGATACCTGCTCTCCCATATGGACTATGTACAGCAGGCACCTCAAAACACTGGATAAGTACCACCCACACTTCGACTAGATCCTGCAAATCCATTGGCAGGATAGGTGCACCAACATCAGTGTTCTCGCTCAGACAAACATCCCCAGCATCGAAGCATTGACCACGCTCGATCAGCTCCGATGGATGGGCCACATCGTCCGCATGCCCGATACTAGACTCCCAAAACAAGCGCTCTACTCAGAGCTCCGACACGGCTAGCGAGTCCCAGGTGGGCAGATGAAACGCTTCAATGACACCCTCAAAGCCTCCTTGAAGAAGTGCAACATTCCCACCGACACCTGGGGATCCCTGGCCTAAGATTGCTCAAAGTGGAGAAGAAGCATCCAGGAAGGCATCGAACACCTGGAGTCTCTTCGCCGGGAGCACGCAGAAGCCAAGTGCAAACAGCGGAAGGAGCTCACGGCAACCCAAGCACCTCACCCACCCATTCCTTCAACCACCGTCTGACTCACCTATGACAGAGACTGTAGGTCCTGCATTGGACTCAGTCACCCGAGAACTCAGTGTGGAAGCAAGTCATCCTCAACTCCAAGGGGCTGCCGAAGAGGAACTGCAACAACCGTAACCAGTCTGGTGCCTGCAGTTGCTGTTTCATTGCCCTCCACTTTCCGAGTGTGTTTGTGGCTGTAACGGCAGTCGTACAGATCACCTTGCAACGCAGAAATGCCAAGTAGGAGGCTGTGCCCCATTATTGGCCCTTCCCTTTAAGCGAGGAAAGCAGCCTCTGATGCCATTAGCATTGCACTCCACATTGTTCAGCGCTCTGCCGCTACCGCCCCACTCCCGGACTTTAGCGTATTAAGAGAAGTGGTTAGTGTTTGATTTAGGACTCCACTTACCTATTGAAGCGCTAAAACTGAATTTTCCAGAAGGAGAAAAATCAATAGCGACTGGTGCTACTTTTTCTAATTTTCAAAAGTTATCGCCCCCAAACGGGGCTACGGAATTTCTCGCCCCCAGCGCTTTTACATAAACTTTTCAACATTAAAAATATTGAAAATAAAAAGAACCTTTTCAGTACATGGAAACAACAGTACATTTCTGCTTTAGTAAGAACAGAAAAAGCTAGAAACATTCTTATGTGTAATGTACTTATGAATGACTCTACGAGGCAATGTGTTGTACTCAAACTGTAGTGACCTTGGTCCTTTATTCGTAACTCCAGAGTGAGGCGGCCGCATGGTGGTTACCCTTTTATACAGCCCCTGCCACCAGGGCAGGAAACCCCGGTCTCCACCAGTTGCACCCTCTAGTGGTGCCAGCATAGTATATACACAGTGTAAACCTTATTGATAGTACATCAGGTAACAAATCTCCGCCTTATGCAACTATACAGTGACTACACAGAGAGTCTATCTATAGTCTGCATATATAACACACTCAGCATGTCAGGCAGCATCTATGGAGAGAGAAACAGTTAACGTTTCTGGTCAATGACCATTCGTCATCTGATCAGAGGGAGGGAGACGAGGGCAGAGAATTAACGTAGCTCACAAGGCTTCCTATAGAAGGATTGGGATGAGCAAGTGATTTTATATTGCTGGTTGCTGAGACAATTACAAATTGGCAGATAACAAATGAAATGGAGTCATGGCGTTGTGAAAATACTGAAGGTTATATTTTCTTCTGCATTCAGTCACTGAAAGTAACTCACCCAAATCGGCACCAAATAAACTGCAGGATCCTCAAATAGACCGAGGAGAAGATCCACGAGGACAAAAAAATAAGTGACTCCCTGTGTAGACCAATGATTGTATAATTTGTAGAATCTAGGGGAGAAAAAGTTACCAAAATTGTTAATCTTGTAATGTGAAAGAAATACTACAGGCAATGAGGAATCTTATTAGATAAATGAGATTATAAATATAAGTTGTTGTTGTTGTTGAGTCTGAAAGTCCACGATTTCTGTTAATTGGGTCACTGTGAATAATAACTAGTCAGTCATTACCAAATGGTCAGGTGGCAATGCTTGGCCTGCGAGAGCACGGGTATGCACACTCACCCTAATCTTCCGTAATATTGTTAAGCAACACCTAGGCTGGGCTGCTCTTCAAGCCAAGGTTTATCTTTGACCTGCTTTTTTAAATAAACAGTTGATCAGCAGCAACAAGTCCAACCGTTTTTCCAATCCTTAAACTGTGTTAACTATCCCCTTCACACTTGGTTTCCCAATTCACCAGAACATGAATACATGAACAACTACTTCTGCAAGTTTTCTACAAACAGTCCAAAAAACCATTAAAAGGACCTGGAACATAGGAACAGGAGTAGGTCATTCAGCCCCTCGAGCCTCATCATCATCATCATAGGCAGTCCCTCGAAATCAAGGAAGACTTGCTTCCACTCCTAAAGTGAGTTCTCAGGTGACTGAACAGTCTAATACGGGAATTACAGTCTGTGTCACAGGTGGGACAGACAGTGGTTGAAGGAAAGGGTGGGTGGGACTGGTTTGCCGTATGCTCCTTCTGCTGCCGCGCTTGTGTTCTACATGCTCTCGGCGACAAGATACGAGGTGCTCAGCGCACTCCAGGATGCTCTTCCTCCACTTAAGGTGGTCTTTGGTCAGGGACTCCCAGGTGTCTGTGGGGATGCTGCATTTTATCAAGGAGGCTTTGAGGGTGTCCTTGAAATGTTACCTCTGCCCACCTGGACTCGCTTGCCATGTAGGAGTTCCGAGCAGAGTGCTTGCTTTGGGAGTCTTGTGTCCCCCGCATGCGAACAATGTGGCCCGCCCAACGGAGATGGTCGAGTGTGGTCAGTGCTTTGATGCAAGCAGTGATCCTGACCAACGGATCCATCACAGACCCGATCCACGTCCGATCGGGGTCAAGCAGGGCTGCATCATCGTGTCAACGCTCTTCTCGATCTTCCTCGCTGCAATGCTCCACTCTCGAGCCTATTCCACCATTCAATGAGATCATGGCTGATCTGTGATCTGATAGGATAGATGGACAGAAACTACTTCCTCTGGTGGGAAAGTCCGAGGGTCCTCCGGGAGATGGGACATGTGCTGTGCGAGCCCCCAGCCTGTATTTTTAATAGCTCACTGCACTCGAATGGTTTCAACAGATTGGAAGGAGGCTAATGTAGTCGCCATTTAAAAAAACCCAAGGCAGACCCAGGAACTATAGGCCCATCAGTTTAAGACCAGTAATAGGTATGATGCTTGAAAGAATCATAAGGGATGCAATATATGAATACTTGGATAGGGAGGGACATATTAGGGACACCAAACATGGCTTCATAACAAAAATCTAATTGTATTTTTTGAAAAAGTTACAAAGTTGGTGAATGAGGGATGCTTAGTAGACATTGTCTACTTAGATTTCCAAAAAGCTTTTATCAAGCTACCATATAAGAGGCTTCTCTAAGATTGGAGCCTCTGGTATTAGTGGAAATATATTGAGTTGGATTCGGAACTAGAAGGCAGGATGCAGGCAAAGAGTAATTATAGATAGATGATCTGTTTGGTCACCAGTGGTGTCCTGCAGGGATCAGTGTTGGGACCTTTGCATTTTACTACTTTTATTAATGATCTGGATTCAGGGGTTGGCGGCACAATTTTCAAATTTGCAGATGATACCACGATCTGTAGAAGAGGCTTGTCTGATTCAGGCAGATCTTAATACGTTGGGAGGCTGGGGTCATGACTGGAAAATGATGTATAACTTAGATGTGCAGGGTTATGCATGTGGGAAGGGAAAATGCTCAACATTCATATACCCTCCAGGTAAAAGCATTAAAGATGGTGGAGATAGAAAGAGATTTGGCCATTCTAGTGCATACATCCTTAAAAGTTACATGAGCAATGCCGTGCAGCGATAGCTAGAGCAAATAAGAGTGTTGGGGTGTATCCATAGGGCTATTGAGTACGAGACGAGGCGTACTGTCTTGTCCTTGTACAAGACCTTAGTCAGGCCGCACTTGGAATACTGAGTCCAGTTTTGGTCTCCTCACATGGTGGCGATATTGAGACTCTGGAAAGGGTGCAGAAGGCGGCCACTAGACTAATTCCAAGTCTAAAGCATCTTAGTTATCAATATAGGTTAAAAGAGTTAAGACTCTTTACCTTAGAGCAGCATCGACTTAGGGAGGATATGATTGAGGTTTATAAGATAATGGACAGTGTTCCAGCAGACAGCTTTTTTTGATTAAATAGGTTAGGCAGAACCAGGGGAGCACAAATTTAAGTTGGATAAGGCTAGATGTCAGAGAATAGTAAACCTCTGGAACAAGCTGCCCTCTCATGTGATGGATGAGGTCTCACAGAATTCCTTCATGCGAAAGTTGGATTTGTTTCTGGCTGTGGTGGCGATCACCTCTTACAGAAGGTAGGTGCTGCAGGGAATGAAATGATCAGAGTGATCTCCTGGACTAGTTTCGATTGCTTAGATGGGTCAGAGAGGAATTTCACAGATTTCCCCCCCCCCCCCCGACCCCAAAATTGGCCTGTTTTTTTTTAAATTTGTTTTTTGCCTCTCGCAGGAGATCACATGGTTTCGGGTGGGGTGGAGTGTATATGTTGTGATACACAAGGTATCGCAATTGTGTGGGTCCATCATTTTTTGTATGTGCGTACTTCCATCAGGTCACACCTTAACCTTCTCAGTGCTACTGAAAATAAGACAAAACTTCTTAAATCACCGTGGCAACATCCTAGTGAATCTACTCTGTAGATTTTGCATTGCCTGTGTATCCTTTCTGTAATGGGGTGCCCACAATTTCACACAATATCGCAAGTGCAGCCTAACGAATGAAAAAAGAAATGTTACGCATTCATGGGAATGTGGGCATCGCTGGCAAAGCCAGCATTCATTGCCCATCCCCAATTGCCCTCGAGAAGGCGGTGTTCTTCTTGAACTGCTGCTATGTGCTGAAAGGTACTCCCACAGTGCTGTGAAGGAGGGAGTTTCAGGATTTTGACCCAGCGAAGATGAAGGAACGGCGATATATTTCCAAGTCAGGATGGTGTGTGACTTGGAAGGGAACGTGGAGGTGGTGGCGTTCCCATGCGCCTGTTGCCCTTGTCCTTCTAAGTGGTAGCAGTTGTGGCTTTGGGAGGTGCTGCTAAAGAAGCCTTGGTGAGTTGGTGCAGTGCATCTTGTAGATGATACACACCACCTTGTCCAGTACTAGTTCAATGCTATCTCCTTGCTTTTATATTTTATGCCTTGGGATAAAAATTATAGATTCCCATTTATGGCCTTATCTACATCCTAATCTTTAAATGACCTGTGTATCTGCATGCCAAGATCTCTCTACGCCATTTAAAAATCTAATCATTTGAGACAGTTCCCTTCCCTGTTCAACAAATGTTGCACTTTCATTCTGGTCATCACACTGTTCCCATTGACAGAAGGATCAAGAACCAGAGGACACAGATTTAATGTGATTGGCAGAAGAACCAAAGGCAACATGAGGGAAAACTGTTTAATGCAGCGAGTGGTTAGGATCTGGAATGCACGGCCTGAAAGGGTGGTGGGGCAGACTCAATTGTGGCTTTCGAAAGGGAATTGGATAAGTACCTGAAAGAAAAAAATTTGCAGGGCTACGGTGAAAGGGTGGGGGAGTGGGACTAGCTGAAGTGCTCTTGCAGAGAGTCGGCACGAGCGCAACAGGCCGAATAGCCTCCTTCTGTGCTGTAACCATTCTAGGAATTGAGAAAATATTTTTCAGGTTGACTTGAAGCAAGCAAAAAAGGCAAACGGCTGTATTTGTAATACTTAACCTCGCAAAACATGACATTAACAAAAAAAAACCTTGAAACCTGTTCCAACCTATGAGATAATAAATAATTAAACTCTTACCTGATTGCTTGTGGTGAAGTTTCAAACTGGATGTTTCTGTTATACTGAGCATCAGAGACATAAGCTGCAGCCAGTTGAAGTTGCTGTTAAATTGTAGCATAAATTAAATTAAACAGGAAAAAAATATGATTCCAAGTATGATTTACCAGGAAATAATTCAGAAAGTATCTTGCTGTTATCTCCCTTCCCTCACCTTCACATGGTCCATCTCTGACTCTTCCCTGCCTCGACTTCTCCGTCTCCATCTCTGGGGATAGGCTTTCAACCAGTATCCACTATAAGCCCAGACTCCGCAGCTACCTGGACTACACTTCCTCTCACCCCGCATCCTACAAGGACTCTATTCCATTCTCCCAGTTTCTCCGTCTCCTTCGCATCTGCTACGATGACGCCACCTTTCACACTAGTGCCTCGGACAGGTCTTCCTTTTTCCTCAACAGAGGATTCCTTCCCCCCACCACCGTGGTCAACCGTGTCCATTCTATTTCCCGCACCTCTGCTCTCACTCCTTTCCCTCCCTCTCAGAACCATGACAGAGTTCCCCTTGTCCTCACCTTTCACATCTTCCCCTCCCCGCTTGGCATTCCGAAGGGACCGCTCCCTCCGTGACACCCTGGTCCATTCCGCAGTCACGTCCAGCACCCCTTCCCCTGGCACCTTCCCGTACAAGCGCAGGAGATGCAACACCTGCCCCTTTACCTCCCCCTTCCCACTATCCAGGGCCCCAAATACTCCTTCCAGGTGAAACGGCGATTTACTTGTACTTCTTTCAATTTAGTATACTGTATTCACTGCTCACAATGTGGTCTCCTCTACATTGGGGAGACCAAATGTAGATTGGGTGACCGCTTTGCGGAGCACCTCCGTTCAGTCCGCAAGCGTGACCGAGAGCTTCCGGTCGCCTGTCACTTTAATTCTCCACTCCATTGCCACTCCGACATCTCCGTCCTCGGTCTCCTACACTGTTCCAACGAAGCTCAACATAAGCTCGAGGAACAGCACCTCATCTTTCGTTTAGGCACTTTACAGCCTTCTGGACGCAACATCGAGTTCAACAATTTCAGAGCGTAACCGCTGCCAATCATTGGCTACGCCACTTCCACCCCACCTCTCCCACCCGCCTGTTTCTTGCTTTCTTTGCTCTAATGGCAGCTGGTTATTATTCCACTATTCATAGACTAACCTTTTTCTAACCTCCATCATTACTCTTTCAATTTGGCCCATCATCCCTTTTGTCTCTCTAATCTCTCCTGTCTTCCACCCTATCACAGACCTTCCCTTTTGTTCTTTCTTCCCCTCCCCCTTTCAGTGCTTGTTAAGAATCTGTTCATCAGAACTGGAGTGTGTTCGGAAAGAAGGGTCATCAACCCGAAACGTTAACTCTGCTTTCTCTCCACAGATGCTGCCTGACCCGCTGAGATTTCCAGCATTTTCTGGTTTTATTCCAGATTCCAGCATCCACAATATTTTGTTTCTGTCTCGCCATTATCTATTGGATTGTCTACATTATAAATACTTTAAAAATATTTAATTGCCTGTAAAGCGCTTTGGGACATCCTGAGATCATGAAAGGTGCTATATAAATCCAAGTCTTTCATTCTCTCTTCATGCTATGAATGGACAGTAAATGCGTAAACCAATGCTTCCCTCTTTTATGAATTGTGGCTTGAAACTGCAGGATTCAGCATCACATTGAAAACACTGGCCTCGCACCTTTACAAACAATTCTGGTGGACTGATGACTATTGTTGGGAAGTGAGTTAAGCAAGCTGTGTTCCCAGTTCTCCTCCCGCTGCCCTGCCCAGCCTGCCCCCGCCCTCCAAACCAGACCTGCACTTCTCCTTTCCTGAAGAGAAAGACATGCCTGGCAGTACATTTCCACAGACAACTGCTTTCCTCCACTACCTCAACCATTCTTGTATGAAAGCAGGCTACCTCAGTAACAGAAGGAAGGGGTGGGGGAGGATAAGGGACAGGAATAATTACAGCTAGGTCTGAGCTCATTGCTCCCCATTTACTTATACCTGTATACACATGAATGCACACACCCAGAGTTCAGTGACAGTAGCCCCAAGTTTCGTGCCGCGGCAAAAACGGCACACCTCCGAGCTGGGCGCCTGTTTTTCGCGCCGAAAACTGCGCCTAAAAAAAAGTCCGATATTCTCGAGCACCTTGGAGCTCGATGTCTGCTTGGCACGGCGCGCTCTTCGCAGCAGGGGGCGGAGCCTAACACTCGCGCCGATTTTCTAAGTAGCAGGGGGCGGATACAATTTAAATTAGCCTTCGTGGTACCGGCAACCCTGCGCGTGCGCGTTGGAGTGTGCACGCAGTCCCACACAAACATTGGCACTCGGCCATTTTTTAAAATACTGCAGAAAAAGTGAAGATTTGTTTCTTGGACCCCTGCAAAGGCTTGTAATTTAATTTTTTTTGATATTTCTGTGTGTGAGGGAGTGCTTTTAGCAGCACTGCTGAATAAATCTGAGTTCAGCTTTTCACTGCTAAACTTGCAGAACCGGTGCTGCATTGGTGCATGCAAATTAAGGACTGTGTGTTTGGAGAAATAAGAGTGCCAATTCAACTTTGCAATGGATCAACGTCCACCAAGAACAAAGATGGCAAACCATTGCATAATACGTGGTGTTGACAATGCAGCACCCATTCTGCAAATTTAAATATAAAACTGTCGATGTGGCTGCCTCTCCCTGTCCAAATGGCCTCAGTCCCCTTCACAGCTCGAATGCTGCTGCTGATTCTTTGGCTGCCGGCCAGCCACTGACGCCGCCCCTAAAGCGTGGCCGAATGGCCTCAAGCACCATAAAGAGCTGAGTGTGTCAGGTGTTGATTCTTCGGCTGCCGGCCAGCCACTGACATCTCATGGCCGAATGGCCTCGGGTCCGTCCGGTGCTGCTTCTTCGCGGCCAGCAACGAAGAGAATGAAGGCCTGCCTCAAGCACTGCAGCTCAGCTCGAAGCTTGCTGCCGCTGCCGTCGAGACACTGACGCCACACCGCTGCCTGTCTCCAACATGAAAGGCCTGCCTGAAGCACTTTCACACAGGTAGGAACATGGTTTATTTAATCTTTTCTTTGCTTATAAATTTTTATTCAGGTTGGACTTATTTGTATAATATTTGTATAAGTATAACTAAGGATTGATTGTAGAATTTAATGACTTCCCTTCCCCCCCGCCCCCCCCCATCTCGTTCCCTACGCCTAATTTGTAACCTACGCCTGATTTTCTAAAGTGTAGGCAAGGTTTTTTCGAGCGTACAAAAATCTTCACTTACTCCATTCTAAGTTAGTTTGGAGTAAGTTTTCACTCACGAAACTTTGAAATCAGGCGTAAGTGGCCGAACACGCCCCCTTTTGAAAAAAAATTCTGTTCCAAAGTGAAACTGTTCGAACTGACTAGAAATGGAGCAAACTAAATATGGAGAATTCCGATTTCTAAGATACTCCGTTGCTCCTAAAAATCAGGAGCAAATCATGTGGAAACTTGGGGCCAGTAACTGGGAGTACTAACTAATTGTAAAGTACTGCCATTATTGTTGTCCCAGATGAGAATCGGCTCTTGCAGCACAAACCATGAATCCAACCGTGGACCTCCTCTGTCTGTATTGCTCAGTACCTCTCATTGCAATTGAGAAGGCAGAAAAATAGTTTGCTCTGGGAAGGTAGTAGCTGTCTCCATTTGTCAGTTTATGCCTTTAAATCAAACCATTTTTTTTGTTTTTACATTCCGTCTTGGAGGTTATCAATCATTATCCTGGCTGTTATACATGTATTTTTTTTTTTTAGGTACCTCATTCTCTGTGCGTAGTCTTCTGAACTGAAGGAATGTTTAATCTCAAAGGTTGCTGGTATTGCTGGTGTGTGGGGTGGAAGATGTGGTTATGGCATTTAATGAATACTTTGCATCTGTTTTCACAAAAGAGAGAGGTGATGCAGACACTGCTATCGAGGAGGAGGAGTGTGAAATATTAGATGAAACAAACAGTGAGAGAGGAGGTATTAAGGGGTTTAGCAGCTTTGAAAGTGGATAAGTCCCCAGGCCCGGATGAAATGTATCCCAGGCTGTTGAGCGAAGCAAAAGAGGAAATAGCTTCAGGTGTGGTGCCAGAGGACTGGAGGACTGCTAATGTGGTACCTTTGTTTAAGATGGGAGAAAGGGATAGACTGAGTAATTGCAGGCCTGTCAGTCTAACCTCACTGCTGAAAAAATGATTGGAAAAATCCTGAAGGACAAGATAAATCTACATTTAGAAAGACACGGGTTAATCAGGGACAGTCAGCATGGATTGGTTAAGGGAAGATCATATCTGACTAACTTGATTGAATTTTTCAAGGAGGTAACCAGGATTGCCGATGAGGGCAATGCGTATGATGTAGTGTATATGGATTTTAGTAAAGCTTTTGATAAGGTCCCACATGGCAGACTGGTCACGAAAGTAAAAGTTAGGATCCAGGACAAAGTGGCAAGTTGGATCCAAAATTGACAGAGGCAGGAAGCAGAGGGTAATGGTTGATGGATGTTTTTGTGACTGGAAGGATGTTTTCAGTGGGGTTCCGCAAGGCTCAGTACTGGGTCCCTTGCTTTTTGTGGTATACATCAATGATCTAGATTGAATATAGGGGGTATGATTAAGAAGTTTGCAGGTGATACTAAAATCGGCTGTGTGGACTTTTGGTTGAGAATGAAGAAGAAAGTTGCGGACTGCAGGAAGGTATCAATCAACTGGTCAGGTGGGATGAACAGTGGCAAATGGAATTTAATCCAGAAGTGTGAGGTAATGCTTTGGGGAAGGCCAAAAAAGAAAGTGAATACACATTAAATGGGAGGACATTGAAGTGTAGAGGAATAAAGGGACCTTGGTGTACATGTCCACAGATCCCTGAAGGTAGCAGGCCAGGTAGATAAGGTGGTTAAGGCGGCATATGGAACGCTTGCCTTTATTAGCCGAGGCATAGAATATAAGAGCAGGGGGGGGGGGGGGGAGGTTATGTTTGAACTGTATAAAACACTGGTTAGGCCAGCTGGAGTACTGCGTGCAGTTCTGGTCACCGTATTACAGGAAGGACATGATTGTATCCTCTCTAGTGCAGAGGTGATTTACGAGGATGTTGCCAGGAGTGGAGAATCTTAGCTGAGGACAGATTGGATAGGCTGGATTTGTTTTCCTTGGATCAGAGGAGGCTGAGGGGAGACCTGATTGAGGTGTATAAAATTATGAGGGGCCTACATGTAGATAGAAAGGGCCTATTTCGCTTAGCAGAGGGGTCAACAACCAGGGGGCATAAATTTAAAGTAATTGGTAGAAGGTTTAGAGGGGATTTGAGCAGAAATATCATCACACAGAGGGTTGTGGGGGTCTGGAACTCAGTGCCTGAAAGGGTGGTAGAGGCAGAAACCCTCCACATTTAAAAAGTACTTGGATGTGCACCTGAAGTGCCCTAACCTGCAGGGTTTATGGACCTAGAGCTGGAAAGTGGGATTAGACTGGATAGCCTCTTGTTGGCCGGCACGATGGGCCAAAATGGCCCCTTTCTGTGCTGTAAACTTCTATGATTCTATCATAGAAGTCGGCAGCAGTTGGGAGCAGCGTCGGAGGTGCGTGGAGAGGCCTATAAAAGGCACAGCAGGGAGTCCGGGGCCCAGTGTCGAGGAGGTGCGTGGAGAGGCCTATAAAAGGCGTACTTGTGCAGCTACAGGGAGAAGGCAAAAAAGTCGAAAGAAACAGAAAGGTGACGTCACAGCCAAGGGGGTAAGTGATTGGCGAGTAATTTTTCTTTTTTCTCTTCTATAACAGTGAGTAAATTTTAGCATTGCTGTTGCCTATCTAAGAGTTAAGTCATGGCAGGAGAGCTCGGTCACGTGTTATGCTCCTCCTGTACCATGTGGGAACTCGGGGACGACTCCAGTGTCCCTGACGACTACGTGTGCGGGAAGTGTATCCGCCTCCAGCTCTGACTGACCGCGTTGCGGAGTTGGAGCTGAGGGTGGATTCACTCTGGAGCATCCACGATGCTGAGAATGACGTGAGTACCATGTGTAGCGAGTTGGTCTTACCGCAGGAGAAGGGTCCACAGCCAGATAGGAAATGGAAGACCAGCAGGAAGAGCAGTGCAAGGAAGGTAGTGCAGAGGTCCCCTGTGGTCATCCCCCTGCAAAACAGATACACTGCTTCGAGTACTGTTGCGGGGGATGACAGCAGCAGCCAAGTTCATGGCACCGTGGCTGGCTCCGTTGCACAGGAGGGCAGGAAAAAGTGTGGGCGAGCGATAGTGATAGGGGATTCAATTGTAAGGGGAATAGATAGGCGTTTCTGCGGCCGCAACCGAGACTCCAGGATGGTATGTTGCCTCCCTGGTGCAAGGGTCAAGGATGTCTCGGAGCAGGTGCAGGACATTCTAAAAAGGGAGGGAGAACAGCCAGTTGTCGTGGTGCACATTGGTACCAACGACATAGGTAAAAAAATGATGAGCTCCTATGAAACGAATTTAAGGAGCTAGGAGCTAAATTAAAAAGTAGGACCTCAAAAGTAGTAATCTCGGGATTGCTACCAGTGCCACGTGCTAGTCAGAGTAGGAATCGCAGGATAGCGCAGATGAATACGTGGCTTGAGCAGTGGTGCAGCAGGGAGGGATTCAAATTCCTGGGGCATTGGAACCGGTTTTGGGGGAGGTGGGACCAGTACAAACCGGACGGGCTGCACCTGGGCAGGACCGGAACCAATGTCCTAGGGGGAGTGTTTGCTAGTGCTGTTGGGGAGGAGTTAAACTAATATGGCAGGGGGATGGGAACCAATGCAGGGAGACAGAGGGAAACAAAAAGAAGGAGACAAAAGCAAAAGACAGAAAAGAGATGAGGAAAAGTGGAGGGCAGAGAAACCCAAGGCAAAGAACAAAAAGGGCCATTGTACAGCAAAATTCTAAAAGGACAAAGGGTGTTAAAAAAACAAGCCTGAAGGCTTTGTGTCTTAATGCAAGGAGTATCCCATCCTAATAAGGTGGATGAATTAACTGTGCAAATAGATGTTAACAAATATGATGTGATCGGGATTACGGAGACGTGGCTCCAGGATGATCAGGGCTGGGAACTCAACAACCAGGGGTATTCAACATTCAGGAAGGATAGAATAAAAAGGAAAAGGAGGTGGGGTAGCATTGCTGGTTAAAGAGGAGATTAATGCAATAGTTAGGAAGGACATTAGCTTGGATGATGTGGAATCTATATGGGTAGAGCTGCAGAACACCAAAGGGCAAAAAACGTTAGTGGGAGTTGTGTACAGACCTCCAAACAGTAGTAGTGATGTTGGGGAGGGCATCAAACAGGAAATTAGGGGTGCATGCAATAAGGGTGCAGCAGTTATAATGGGTAACTTTAATATGCACATAGATTGGGTTAACCAAACTGGAAGCAATACGGTGAAGGAGGATTTCCTGGAGTGCATAAGGGATGGTTTTCTAGACCAATATGTCGAGCAATCAACTAGGGGGGAGGCCATCTTAGACTGGGTGTTGTATAATGAGAGGATTAATTAGCAATCTCGTTGTGCGAGGCCCCTTGGGGAAGAGTGACCATAATATGGTGGAATTCTGCATTAGGATGGAGAATGAAACAGTTAATTCAGAGACCATGGTCCAGAACTTAAAGAAGGGTAACTTTGAAGGTATGAGGCGTGAATTGGCTAGGATAGATTGGCAAATGATACTTAAGGGGTTGACTGTGGATGGGCAATGGCAGACATTTAGAGACCGCATGGATGAACTACAACAATTGTACACTCCTGTCTGGCGTAAAATTAAAAAAGAGAGAAGGTGGCTCAACCGTGGCTATCAAGGGAAATCAGGGATAGTATTAAAGCCAAGGAAATGGCATACAAATTGGTCAGAAATAGAAGCGAACCCGGGGACTGGGAGAAATTTAGAACTCAGCAGAGGAGGACAAAGGGTTTGATTAGAGCAGGGAAAATGGAGTACGAGAAGAAGCTTGCAGGGAACATTAAGACGGATTGCAAAAGTTTCTATAGATATGTAAAGAGAAAAAGGTTAGTAAAGATAAACGTAGGTCCCCTGCAGTCAGAATTCGGGGAAGTCATAACAGGAAACAAAGAAATGGCAGACCAATTGAATAAGTACTTTGGTTCGGTATTCACTAAGGAGAACACAAACAACTTTCCGGATATAAAAGGGGTCAGAGGGTCTAGTAAGGAGGAGGAACTGAGGGAAATCCTTATTAGTCAGGAAATTGTGTTGGGGAAATTGATGGGATTGAAGGCCGATAAATCCCCAGGGCCTGATGGACTGCATCCCAGAGTACTTAAGGTGGCGGCCTTAGAAATAGCGGATGCATTGACAGTCATTTTCCAACATTCCATAGACTCTGGATCAGTTCCTATCGAGTGGAGGGTAGCCAATGTAACCCCACTTTTAAAAAAAAGGAGGGAGATAACAGGGAATTATAGACCGGTCAGCCTGACATCGGTAGTGGGTAAAATGATGGAATCAATTATTAAGGATGTCACAGCAGCGCATTTGAAAAGAGATGACATGATAGGTCCAAGTCAGCATAGATTTGTGAAAGGGAAATCATGCTTGACAAATCTTTTGGAATTTTTTGAGGATGTTTCCAATAGAGTGGACAAGGGAGAACCAGCTGATGTGGTATATTTGGACTTTCAGAAGGCTTTCGACAAGGTCCCACACAAGAGATTAATGTGCAAAGTTAAAGCACATGGGATTGGAGGCAGTGTGCTGACATAGATTGAGAACTGGTTGTCAGACAGGAAGCAAAGAGTAGGAGTAAATGGGTACTTTTCAGAATGGCAGGCAGTGACTAGTCGGGTACCGCAAGGTTCTGTGCTGGGGCCCCAGCTGTTTACACTGTACATTAATGATTTAGACGAGGGGATTAAATGTAGTATCTCCAAATTTGCGGATGACACTAAGTTGGGTGGCAGTGTGAGCTGCGAGGAGGATGCTATGAGGCTGCAGAGCGACTTGGATAGGTTAGGTGAGTGGGCAAATGCATGGCAGATGAAGTATAATGTGGATAAATGTGAGGTTATCCACTTTGGTGGTAAAAACAGAGAGACAGATTATTATCTGAATGGTGACAGATTAGGAAAAGGGGAGGTGCAACGAGACCTGGGTGTCATGGTACATCAGTCATTGAAGGTTGGCATGCAGGTGCAGCAGGCGGTTAAGAAAGCAAATGGCATGTTGGCCTTCATAGCGAGGGGATCTGAGTACAGGGGCAATTGGAGGGTATGGGGAAAATTAGAAAAACAAATAAATGTTGATTTTGGCTCCGGTTTCCCCAGATGCCCCTAAACCCACACACCATTTATCAGTGAAAGAAGAATGTTGAACACGCAGTCGGTCCCCTCCACTCAATAGCTTTTAGCACATTTGGCATCGCTCAGTGTAGTACAGGGCCAGACTAGACCACAAGTTCCCAGTTTAGGTCACTGCTGTGTGTGGAGTTAGGTTATTTCAGGACAAAGTGCGTACAGTGAGGTGAGGCATTACAAGTTACCTCAGCTGTCCTGGACAGGGGAAGGGAACAAAATAAAGAGCCAGGCTTCCAGTTGCCGATGGCCAGTGGTACAGTGGACCTTTTTAGCCCATGTTAAAAGCGCTATCTAATTGAAGCCTGTTGTTGGTCCAGAAACTAAGTGCGCACATGTTTCTGTTGATGGGAGAGAGAATAGGATTGCACTCAGCTGTGATGACCTCAATGAAGAAGTAGCCCGACGACTAAGATCATGCGTAACTGACCTGACAGGGGAGTAACCATGACCCCAAAGTGGTTCTCCCTGGATCAGGAAGGTGGTTCTCCTATGCTTTTTGGAAATAGGAGGTGGGTGGGGTGGATTGACCCATCCACCTCCACGGAGGTGTGTGGGGTTGCTGACCCATCCACCTCCATGGCACGAACCTGGTATTGCAGTACTTCCAGGAATGGTGCAGTGGCTCTCGGCCTTTTGGCTAAGAGCATTGGCGCAGAGTGATCCTTGATGTGTGCAAGGTGACCTCTGGCGTTTGTGATTTGACAAAGAATTGGAAAGATTGGCTACGAATATAAAAAAAAAAAGTAGCCCGACGATACTCAGCGTAAGGCTCACATGAGGAATGGTCAATTGGGCAAAGCAACAACGGGGAGAAAGAAAAGTCGTAACACCCTGCCACATGCAGGGTGGCTTGGAAAGAAGTGGGTTGGAGGTTTGCTGGTTGCAACTAGCAATTCAACGACAAATTTAAATGTAGCGCCAACCAGCATTTCATTGAAACGCAATAAAACTGGAATAATTACATTAAAAAGTATTTTTTTTTAAAAACTTGTTCTGATTTTATAAATTTACAATGTTACAAATGGCAGCAAAACCACCCCCATTTGTCACTATATTAAAAGAAAATATTGTACTTAAAAAAAAACACTCAATGATATCTGTATGAAAGGCTATGTGGCAATGTGTGTGATCTGATGACAAATACTCCTGACAGCTTCATCCTAAAGTACTGATTGGAACAAGACACCCCCCACATATGTGGCTTATAAAACATCCTGGGTCCCAATCCTCCATTCAATGCACAGAGCTGAGAAGGAGAGTTTAGGGGTAGGCCAGACCATGAGGCATGTTTCGGCCCTAGATTAAATGTGACAAAAAGGCAGCCAGATCAGGCTTCTAGCAATGTTGCATGCTTCAGACATACTTAGATACAAATGATGCTACATTTTTCAGACAAACAAACAAGGGCAAGGGCATGGTCTCAGACAAGATGTTCAAGGGGCAACCTGCAGGCCAGACTGGCCCTCAAGCTCCTTTTACCCAGCCCTCAAAAGGTCTTACCCATTACTTTTTTCTACATGCAATTCTGGTTTAGACCTCTGCTCAACCATAGCTCTTTAAACTTCCTGGCCTACCTTATCAACCAGGCAGCAGCTTTTACCGGGTTGACCACACCACCCATCTCCAACGCCTCTCCTCCATTGTCCAGCTGGGTGGGGCTGCCCTTGCCTGGTTCCCCTCCGACCTGTCCAGAGATAGCGAGAGAATCTCCTGCAATGACTTCTCTTCCCACCCCGTTACCTCCGGAGATCTCTCAAGGATCTATCCTTGGCCACCTCCTATTTTTCATCTACGTGCTGCCCTACGGCGACACAGCAGAAGCAAACTGAGCAGCGGCAGTGGTGGGGATCACAGTAGGAGTGAGCAGTGGCAGTGGATACACTGGAGCAGACCAGGCAGAAGTAAATACCAGATCAGGAAGTGAAAAGCAAAAGTGGGCACCAGCAACCAGCCAGTGTTTCAATCTTTGTGCATGGGGATTTTGAGTTGTGTGTATGGTAGGGGATTGCACAATGCATTTATACACTGGGGTGGAAGTGGTATTTGTACATCTGAGCAGATGGAATTTTGCAAAAAAACACAAATGTTTCATTCAAAAAGAAAGTGACTGTGCCAAACATGATGCTCAATTAGGATTCTGCCTAAACCAACATATTCTAATTATACACAGTTCATTCATTGACACTGCATGTATCCAGGCACTTGCTCCAAAAAGTTGGACACCCCCAGTGTAAAGTTTAAATTAATTCATTGGCATTCCTTTAATTATCCACCAAGCCAATAACACGTTTGGATTTATAGATAGTCCTCTAGATTCTCCGGGGGCGAGAGGGGGCAGACAGCGAGGAGACATGGGCCATATCGGTACCAACGACGCAGGTAGAAAGAGGGATGAGATCCTGCAGGCAGATTTTAGCAAGCTAGGAAAGGGAGTAAAAAGCAGGATCTCAAGGTAGCAATTTCCAGATTACTCCCGGTGCAGGTGAGTACAGAAATAGGAGGTAGAGCAGATGAATGCGTGGCTAGAGAGATGGTACAGGAGGTAGGGCTTCAGATTCCTGGGGCATAGGGACCGTTTATGGGGGCCAGACGGTTTTCACCTCAACAGAACCGGAACCAGGATCCTCACGGGGTGGTTTGCTAGCGCTATTGGGGAGGGTTTAAACTAATTCGGCAGGGGGTGAGCACCAGGATGTAACATTAGAAAGGGGAAATAGTGCTCAAGGGATTGAGAGGTGCAGAGAGCATGAAAGTAAGAAATAGTAAGGTATTAGATGGGGTACAACTAAGAGAATACAGGATGGTCTAAGATAGGTTTACAGTGTATGTATGCATGCAAGCACACAAAGTGTAGTAAACAAGGTAAGTGAGCTGCAGGCACAAATAGCCACATGGGAATATGATGTTGTGGCAATAACAGAGATCTGGCTCAATGGGCAGGATTGGGTATTAAATATTCCTGGTTATAAGGTGTTCAGGAAAGATAGGGAAGGAAAGATAGGAGGTGGTGTGGCAGGATTAGTTAAGGAGGATGTTGCAGTGCTGGAGAGGGAGGATGTTCTAGAGGGGTCAAGGGCAGAATCTATATGGCTAGTGTCAAGAAATAATAGGAGGTGCCATTACACTACTAGATGTATTCTATAGACTATCAAATAGTGTGAAATATATGGAAGAGCAAATTTGCAGAGAAATTATAGAGAGGTGCAAGAACTATAGAGCAGTAACAATGGGAGATTTCAACTATCCTAATATAGACTGGGATCGTAATAGTGTAAAGGGCAGAGAGGGGGAAGAATTTCTGAAGTTTGTTCAGGAGAACTTTCTTGATCAGTATATTTCCGGCCCGATGAGGGAGGAGGTATTGCTGGATCTGGTTCTGGGGAATGAGGTGGGTCAAGTGGAGTAAGTGTCAGTAGGGGAACATTTAGGGAACAGTGATCATAGTATCATAAGGTTTAGATTAGCCATGGAAAAGGACAGGGAACAATCTAGAGTAAAAATGTTGAACTGGGGGAAGGCCAATTTCAGTGGGATGAAAACAGATCTGGCCCGGGTAAACTGGAATCAAAAACTGTAATGGAGTAATGGGCTGCCTTTAAAGAGGAAATAGTTCAGATACAAATCGAGATACAATCCACGAGGGGGACAGGTAGGGAAACCAAAGTTCAGAGCTCCCTAGATGGCGAAACAGATTGAGAATAGAATGAAGCAGATTAATAGCACGCATGTCAGATGTCAGGTTCCAAGTTGCAAGTTGCAAATACATCTGAGAATCAGGCTAAATATAGAAAGGTCAGAGGAGGAGTGAAAAAGAAAATGAGAGGATATGAGAATAGAATGGCAGCCAACATAAAAGGTAATCCAAAAGTCTCCTATAGGCACATAAATAGTAAAATAGTAGTAAGAGAAGGGGTGGGTCCTGTTAGGGACCAAAAAAGAGACCTATGCACAGAGGCTGAGGTACTAAATGTGTACTTTGCATGTGTCTTCACCATAGAAAAGGATGTTGCTATAGACAGTGAAGGAAGGGGTAGTGGAAACACTTGATAGGATAAAAATTGATAAATAAGAGGTATTAGAAAGGCTGATTGTACTTAAAGTAGATAAATCACCAGGAGCTGATGGAATGCATTCTGGGATGCTGAGAAAATTGAGGGCGGAAATCAGAGGCACTGGCCATAATATTCGAATCCTCCATAGATATGAGGGGGGGGGGGCAGAGAATTGCAAATGTTACACCATTGCTCAAAAAGAGAGTGTAAAGATAAACCCACCAACTACAAGCCAGTCAGTTTAACCTTGTTAGTGGGGAAACTTTTAGAAACAGTAATCAGGGACAAAATTAACAGTCACTTGGGTAGGGGTGGATTAATTAAGGAAAGCCAGCACAGATTTGTTGAAGGCAAATCGTGTTTAACCAACTTGATTGAGGTTTTTGATGAGGAAACAGAGAGGGTTGATGAGGGTGATGCAATGGACATAATGTTCATGGATTTCCAAAAGGTGTTTGACAAAGTGCCATAGAATAGACTTGCCAGAAAAATTGAAGCCCATGGAATAAAAGGGACAGTGTCAGCGTGGATATGAAAATGGTTAAGTGACAGGAAAGAGAGTGTAGTGGTGAACCTACAGTAATGTGATTGACACTTAACTGCCCTTTGAAATGGCCCAGCAAGCCACTCAGTTGTACCAAACCACGACAACAAAGTCTGCACTATGGGAGTACCTTCACCATACGGACTGCACCGGTTCAAGAAGGTAGCTTACCGCCTTCGAGGGCAATTCAGTTTGGGCAATAAATGCCGGCCTTGCCAGCGATCAAATAAATAGAAAAAATCTACAGTATTCCAATGCACTGATCAGCGAGAGTTGGTGTGTTCAGGAGTCAGTGAGCGGGAATTCGGCTAAGCACAGACAGAAACTCAAAAGTGACGTCACAGGACAGCAAATAGGTGATTGGTTGGTGAGTATTAAGGTTTTTTACTCTCCAAACTAGGTCAGTGGTTTAAACTAGGACCGGGAAACTATACTAAAAACTTTAGTTAATAACCTGATAAATACAGACATGGCAGGACAGCTCAGTCCCATGGAATGCACATCCTGGGCCATATGGGAAGTCCTGGACAACCCACATGTGCAGGAAGTGTCACAAGCTAGAGCAGCTCCAGATCCATGTTTTGGAGCTTGAGCGACGGCTGGAGTCACTGCAGGCTGAGAACTTTGTGGATAGCATGCTTCTAGGAGGTGGTCACCCCGCAGCTTAAGAGTATGCAGGCAGAGAGGGAATGGGTGACTGCCTGACAGAAGAGAAGAGGAGAACCAGGCAAGTAGTGCAGGATGCCTCCGAGTGCATCTCTCCCTCCAACCAGTATTTTGTTCCGAGTACTATTGGCGATGATAGTTCTTCTGAGGAGTGCAGCCAGAGCCAAGTCCATGGCACCACGGGTGGCTCAGCTGCATTGGGGGGGGGGGGGGGGGGGGGGGGGGGGGGAAGGAAGAGCAATAGTGGTAGGGGATTCAATAGTTAGGGGAGGTGTTTCTGCAGCCACAGACATGACCTCAGGATGGTATGTTGCCTCCCTGGTGCCAGGGTGAAGGATGTCACTGAGCAGCTGCAGGACATTCTGAGGGGGAGTGGGTGAATAGTTAAAGGTCGTGGTCCATATCGGCACCAATGACATAGGAAGAGGCAGACAGATTTTATGGAGCAAGGAGAGATATTAAAAAGATCGAAAAGGTAGTAGTCTCCAGATTACTCCCGGTGTGACATGCTTGTGAGTACAGAAATATGACAATAGAAGGGATGAATGCGTGGCTGGAGAGATGGTGCAGCAGGGAAGGCTTTAGATTCCTGAAGAGTTAGGACCATTTCTGGGAGCGATAGAACCTGCACAAGCAGGATGGGTTGAACCTCAACAGCGCCGGGACCAACATTCTCATTGGTTTGGGGGAGGGGGGGGGGCGGGCACAGGTTGCTCGTGCTGTTGGGGACGGGTTAAACTAGCTTGGCAGGGGGATGGGAATCAGAGAGCATTGTCTGAAGGGAGAGAAACCAAGCTGGAAATGGAAAGCAGAAAATTAGTAAGCGAGTTTGGAAGACAGAGGAAAGAAAGGCCATTAGAGAGACAAGGAAGATTGACAGTGCTAAATGGTATATACTTTAATGCGAGACTAGGAATAGTGAATAAATGTGAGGTTATCCAATTTGGTGGCAAAAACAGGAAGGCAGATTATCTGAATGGTGACAGATTAGTAAAAAGGGGAGGTGCAACAAGACCTGGGTGTCATGGTACATCAGTCATTGAAAGAAAGCAAATGGCATGCTGGCTTTCATAGCAAGAGGATTTGAGTATAGGAGCAGGGAGGTCTTGCTGCAGTTGTACAGGGCCTTGGTGAGACCACAACTTGAGTTTTGGTCTCCTAATCTGAGGAAGGATATGCTTGCTATTGAGGGAGTGCAGCAAAGGCTCACCAGACTAATTCCCGGGATGGCAGGACTGACATATGAAGAAAGACTGGATCAGAGAGGCTTATACTCACTGGAATTTAGAAGAATGAGAAGGGATCTCATAGAAACATAAAATTATGACGGGACTGGACAGGTTAGATGCAGAAAGAATGTTCCCCATGTTGGGGAAGTCCAGAACCAGGGGTCACAGTCTAAGGATAATGGGTAAGCCATATAGAACCAAGATGAGGAGAAACCTTTTCACCCAGAGAGTGGTGAACCTGTGGAATTCTCTACCACAGAAAGTTGTTGAGTCAAGTTTGTTGGATATATTCAAGAGGGAGTTAGATATGGCCCTTACGGCTAAAGGGATCAAGGGGTATGGAGAGAAAGCAGGAATAGGGTACTGAAGGTGCATGATCAGCCATGATCATTTTGAATGGTGGTGCAGGCTTGAATGGCCTGCTCCTGCACCTATTTTCTATGTTCCTGTGTAAGGCAGATGAGCTAAGGGCACATATAGACACATGGAATTATGATATTACAGCCATTACTGAGAAATGGCTGAAAGAAGGGCAGGAATGACAGCTCCACATTCCTGGTTACAGGGTTTTCAGGTGAGATAGAGAGGGGGTTAAAAAAGGAGAGGGGGGGGGGGGGGGGTGTCCCAGTATTGATTAAAGAAACAATTATAGCTATGAGGATGGATGATATGTTTGAAGGATGATCAAATAAGGCCATATGGGTTGAATTAAAGAACAAAAAACAGGGTGATCACACTGCTGGGAGTGTACTATAGACCCCCAAAAAGGGAAATAGAAGAGCAAATATGTAGCCAAATTTCTGAAAAGTGCAAAAACAATAGGGGATTTCAATTACCCTAATATTAACTGGGATATCAGTGTAAAAGTACAGAGGGCACAAAATTCCTAAATTGCATTCTGGAGGGCTTTTTTAGCCAATACGTAGCATGCCCAACAAGAGGGGGGCGGGGGGGTGGGGGGGAAACAGTTTTGGATTTAGTGTTGGTGAATGAAGCTGGGCAGATGGAAGGGGTAGCAATGGGAGAACATTTTTGTGTTAGTGATCCTAATTCAGTTAGTTTTAGCATAATTATAGATAAGGACAAAGGAAAAACAGGAGTAAAGGTTTAAAATTGGGAGAATACCAATTTTATTAAGTGATTTAGCAAAAGTGGACTGGAAAAAGTTACTTGAAGGCAAATCAGTGCCAGAGAAATAGGAGGCATTCAAGAGAGAGGTACATGGAGTTCAGGGTAAACATGTGCCCACAGAGGATAGAACTGCCAAATTTAGAGCCCCCTGGATGTGAAGGTGCGTACAGAGTAAGACAAGGCAAAAAAAGAGAAGCCAATATCAGATATCGTGAGCTCAATACTGCAGAAAGCCTAGAAGAGTTTAGAGAGAGTGCAGGGGTGAAATTAGGAAAGCAAAAAAAAAAAAGAGGGCATGAAAACATACTGGCAAGTAGAATCAAAGAAAACCCAAAGATGTTTTACAATTACATAAAGAGCAAGAGGATAACAAAAAGGAAAGAGTAAGGTTTTCAGAGTCCAAAATGGTGATCTATTTGTGGAGGCGGAGGATGTGGGCAAGATACTAAATTAATATTTTGCGGCTGTCTTAAAAAAAAAAACAGGGGAACGATGCCAATGTTGAAGTTCAAGAGGAAGATAGTGAAATATTAGACGGGATAAAAATAGTAAGAGGGGAAGTATTAAGGGGTTTAGAATGTAGAGAAATCACCAGGACCAAATGAAATATATCCAAAGCTACTAAAAGTAGTGAGGGAGGAAATTGCAGAGGCTCTGACCATCATTTTTCAATCCTCCTTGACTACAGGAGTTGTGCCAGAGGATTGGAGAACTGCTAACGTTGTACCCTTGTTTAAAAAAGGGAGGAAGGGATAAACTGAGCAATTACAGGCCAGTTAAGTTTAACCTGTGGTGGGAAAATTACTGGAATCAATTCTGAGGGACTGTATAAACCATCATTTAGAAAGGCACAGATTAATCAAGGGTAGTTAGCATGGATTTGTTAAGGGAAGGTCGTGTCTGACTAACTTGATTGAGTTCTTTGAGGAAGCAACAAGGAGGGTCGATGAGGGCAGTGCATTTGATGTAGTTTACATGGATTTTAGCTAGGCTTTTGACAAGGTTCCACATGGTAAGCTGATCAAAAAAGTAAAAGCCCATGGGATCCAAGCAAATTGGATCCAAAATTGTCTCAGTGGCAGGAAGCAAAGGATAAGAGTTGAGGGGAGTTTTTGTGACTGGAAGGCTGTTTCCAGTGGGGTTCCACAGGGCTCAGTACTCGGTCCCTTACTTTTTGTAGTGTATATATTAATGATTTAGATTTAAATGTAGGGGGCATGATAAAGGAATTTGCAGATGATAGAAAAATTAGCCATGTGGTTGACAGTGAGGAGGAAAGCTCCAGACTGCAGGAAGGTATCTATGAACTGGTCACTTGGGCAGAAAAGTAGCAAATGGAATTTAATCCAGAAAAGTGTGAGGTAATGCATTTGGGAAGGGGCAATAAGGCAAAAGGAATACACAATAAATGAGAGGATACTGAGAGGTGTGGAGGGACAGAGGGACCTTGGAGTATATATATCCAAAGATCCTTAAAGGTTGCAGGACAGATCGATAATGTAGTTAAAAAGGCATACAAAATGCTTTCCTTTTAGCTGAGGCATGGAATACAAGAGCAGGGGAGCTTGAGTATTGCATGCAGTTCTGGTCACCACATTACAGGAAGGATGTGATTGCACTTGAGAGGGTACAGAGAAGATTTACGAGGATGTTGCCAGGACTGGAAATCTTTAGCTATGAGGAAAGATTGGATAGGCTGGGGTTGTTTTCCTTGGAACAGAGGAGGTCGAGGGGGTTTATAATTGAGGTATATAAAATTATGAGGGGCCTAGAGATAGAGTGGATAGAAAGGACCTATTTCCCTTAGCAGAGGGGTCAATAACCAGGGGGCATAGATTTAAAGT
The DNA here is from genome assembly GCF_044704955.1 of Pristiophorus japonicus. NCBI lineage: Eukaryota > Metazoa > Chordata > Chondrichthyes > Pristiophoridae > Pristiophorus > Pristiophorus japonicus. The sequence goes on from NC_091983.1 coordinate 211,485,871, forward strand.
AATTGGTAGAAGGATTAGAGGGGAGATGAGGAAGCATTTCTTCACCCAGAGGGTGGTGGGAGTCTGGAAGTCACTGCCCGAGAAGGTGGTAGAGGCAGAAACCCTCATCACATTTATAAAAGGGACTTGGATGTGCACTTAGATCCGTAACCTACAGGGCTACAGAACTAGTGCTGGAAGGCGCGATTAGGCTGGGTAACTCTTTCGATCGGCACAGACACGATGGGCCGAATGACCTGCTTCTGTGTCGTAATTTTCTAAGATTCTATGAATAGGATTGAGAGAGAGATCTGTTACTAGGGCTGGGATTATTTCCACAGCTCCAAGCGCCAAGATTACACATCAACCTCTGAACTCCAAGTGAGCGGGGGAAGGGGGTGGGGGTTGTTTGTCCCTGTGGAAACTGTGCACTGGGTATAATTGACCAAACAACCCTGGGTGGATTTCTTAGTAGCTTGGTTTGGATATTCTTAAGCATGGGATGAGTTTGGGTAGGGTTGCTTTCCCTATCTTCTTCAACTTGTACTAAGTGGCAGTTGTCAGGGAACCTCATAATTTAACAATCACCTCCTCATGATTTCATCACTACAATATAAAATAGTCACCTAGATATACAAATTTATCCCCTTCCTCCATGTCTTCTCCCTTGTGGCAATTTTAAGGGCTTCCAGTCCTCTGAACAAAACTGAAACTTGTCATCCAGTCACTACATTTAAGACAAACAGTTGGATTCATAAATCATTTTGAACAGCACAAACTACAGGTGAGATGATAGAAGTTTTTAAAATGAAGAATGAATGAGACAAGGTAGACAGAGGCAGGCTATTTCCGATAGTTATGGGGCAGCAGATACAAGATTAAATATATTTTGAACACAGGGTATGATAAACTTCTTTACAGAAATGACAGGCTTTGAAATTCACTTCCAGGGTTCGTGGGCAAGGCAGAAACTAGGACAACATTGGATAGCTGGAAGAAGGAAAAAGGCATGAAGGGATAATGGAGCAAAGTGGGTAAATGGGATTAGGATTATTTGCTCACATGGTGGGTAAATACTGTCACAACTCGTTTTATATTGTAACATATGTATTTCTATATGTTGTCATTGGTGATATATCTCCAGTGACTTGAGATGCTTTCTATACATCGTCCATGCCTCAGATCTATACAGGAGGGCGGGTATTACTACAGCTTGGTGGTAGATTTGAGGGCCTGGTCTTCAAACACTCTTTTCTTCAGGCGGCCAAAGGCTGCATTGGCACATTGGAGGCGATGTTGAATCCCTGCATCAATGTCTGCCTTTGTTGATAAGAGGCTCCCGAGATATGGGAAATGGTCCACGTTGTCGAAGGCCACGCTGTGAATTTTGATGATTGGAGGACTCCCTAAGCAAATGCTTTATGCAGAGCTCCTTCATGGTAAACGAGCCAAAAGGAGGACAGCGAAAACGTTAGTGGCTATTAAAGAAAATTAAGGATAGTGTTCAATCCAAGGAAGAGGCATATAAATCAGCCAGAAAAAGCAGCAAACTTGAGGACTGGGAGAATGTTGTAATACAGCAGAGGAGGACAAAGGGTTTAATTAGGAGGGGGAAAATAGAGTATGAGAGGAAGCTTGCTGGGAACATAAAAACTGACTGCAAAAGCGCAGGTACAGTAGGCGGTAAAGAAGGCAAATGGTATGTTGGCCTTCATAGCTAGGGGATTTGAATATAGAAGCAGGGAGGTCTTACTGCAATTGTCCAGGGCCTTAGTGAGGCCTCACCTGGAATATTGTGTTCAGTTTTGGTCTCCTAGTCTGAGGAAGGACGTTCTTGCTATTGAGGGAGTGCAGCGAAGGTTCACCAGACTGATTCCAGGGATGGCTGGGCTGACATATGAGGAGAGACTGGATCAACTGGGCCTTTATTCACTGGAGTTTAGAAGGATGAGAGGGGATCTCATTGAAACATAAAAGATTCTGACAGGACTGGACAGGTTAGATGCGGGAAGAATGTTCCCGATGTTGGGGAAGTCCAGAACCAGGGGACATAGTCTTAGGATAAGGGGTAGGCCATTTAGGACTGAGATAAGGAGAAACTTCTTCACTCAGAGTTGTTAACCTGTGGAATTCCCTGCCGCAGAGAGTTGTTGATGCCAGTTCACTGGATATATTCAAGAGGGATTTAGATATGGCTCTTATGGTTAAGGGGATCAAGGGGTATGGAGAGAAAGCAGGAAAGGGGTACTGAAGGAATGATCAGCCATGATCTTATTGAATGGCAGTGCAGGCTCGAAGGGCCGAATGGCCTACTCCTGCACCTATTTTTCTATGTTTCTATAAGGACATCCTCAAAGCCTCCCTGGTAAAGTGCGACATCACCACTGACACCTGGGAGGCCCTGGCTGAAGACCGCCCAAGGTGGAGAAAGTGCATCCGGGAGGGCGCAAAGAGCATGAAGAGGCCAGACGCAGGCAGCGGCAAACCAGCCTCACCGATCCCTTCCCTCGACAAAGGTCTGCCCCACCTGTGACAGGGTCTGTGGCTCTCGTATCGGACTGTTCAGCCATCAATGAAATCACTTAGGGAGTGGAAGCAAGTCTTCCTCGATTCTGAGGGACTGCCTATGATGATGATGATGATGATGATATGTAGCACCCTTATCAGAGTGAGAAGGTTTGGGTTCAAGTCCCAGTCGAGAGACTTGCGCACAAAAATCTACGCTGACACTCTAGTGCAGTACTGAGGGAGTGCTGCACTGTTGGAGGTGCCACCATCTGCCCTCTCAGGTGGATGTAAAAGATTCCACGGCACTACTTTGAAGAACAGGGGACGTTATCCCTGATGTCCTGGCCAATATTTAACCCTCAAATCAACATAACAAAAAGTTTCTGGTCGTCATCACATTGTTTGTGGGAGCTTGCTGTGCGCAAATTGGCTGCCGTGTTTCCCACATTACAACAGTGACTACACTTCAAAAAGTACTTCATTGGCTGTAAAGCACTTTTACGGCCAGCTGACGGGGCAGACGTCTGATCCGAAAGGAGGTCCACAGTCCAATCTTCCAAAGGCTGGCCGCCCCGTTAGCAGCGGATCGTAAACGATTGTCAGTTCTATCCGAGATCCACCGAACCCCTGGAAATTAATCCTGCCCGACAGATGGGATCTCCGGTCGAAAGCTCACTCTGAACTGGGGCGGGGGAGATTTACCGGTCAGTCGCAAGAGACTGGACCAGAAACGAGACGTGGCTCGATGACTGAATTGCAAACTAAACATATCGAGTTCCCGGGGTAGTGCGGGTGACAAAAACAAACCTCTGGCGGTGGGCATTTACTATCAACTGTGGGTTTGCTTTCTACCATTCTGTTTATACTTGTGACTTAAAAAAAAAAAGTTTAAAAAAAAAAATGAACATGCCACTTCAATACTTAAATAAATTGGGCATAAAATCCTGGACAGGAAGCCAGCTTTAATAAACTGATGGTCTGCTGAATTATCTCCACTTTCAAATAAAACCCCGCTCCAGAGATTTACAACTCGGGAAGATAATCCCAGAGCAAAGTCGATCGGCTAAGTTTTTAATTGCTGGAAACGGAGCTCCCAGGTGATTAAAAACTTAATCCCAGAGCATTTTTTTTAAAAAAAAGAACTTAAAACTCAAAAGTGGTTTGTTTTCAATGCCAAGTAAATACAAGTAGAAACAGGGGGAAAATAAATATGCAATAGCAAAAAAAAACTGCACTTCAATTTAAAATGATAACTGCGGGCTTATTCCGCTTAAGTTAAATCATTCCAAATGAATTAAAAGGCGCTCACCTCATTGTCGATCGTCGGGAAACCGAAGCCGTGCTGAAGTCGCTTCAACTTTTCGCTCACATTTTCCTCAGTCTTTCCCGGCTTGTCCCATTCCCCTTCGTCTTGGGCTGCTGTCGACATATTGTCGGACATTGTGTCCGCTCGCCTGCCGCCGCCAGACAACCGAGCTCCGCTCCTCGCCCGCCAGCAGCACGAGAGCCAGTCAGTCAGCGGGGGAAACAAGGCAAGCACAAGGGGGCTAGCTTCTTTTCGTGACTGCAATTTCCGTCCCTTTAAAAAAAACTATTTCTTTCCCTCGTGTCAACACTTTATTTTCACGTGTGTTGTGTGAGTATGAAATGTTGCAACGCGCTTTTAAAAAAAAAGTTCTATGTCTGTTTTGCTAAAAGCAAAATCTCATGTGAGCTAACGATTTTTATTTTTTACCCAGCCGTCATGTGATGGAGGAAAGACAAGCAGCGGAAACAGCGGGTCGTTTTTTCTCCCTCTCTCTTCCCCCTCCTCCCGCCGCCACAGAGAATTTGATGTGGAGTTTGGGGGAAAGTTTTGCCACTCGTCTTGGTTTGCTAAACCGAGCCAAAATGTAATAAAAAAAATCTACCTGCATTAATTATTACAAAGGCAGACACTTGCAAATATGTTGTACTTGCGTGTTGGCAGTCACAAACTTTTTCCTCAGAGGGAGAAGTGTTGCAGCAGCATTATGTAGGACTTAACATTCGCGGCATATTTAGTTTATATAGAAATCTACAGCGCAGAAGGAGGCCATTTCGGCCCATTGTGTCCGCACCGGCCGACAAAGAGCCACGCGGCCCTCGGTCAGCAGCCCTGAAGGTTACATATAAACCTATGAACAATGGACAATGGCGGAAAGGTAAAGAGCACCCAGTCCGCCCCGCACAACTGCGATACCCCATGTATCGCAACACTTTTACACTCCACCTCACCCGAAGCCATGTGATCTCCTGGGAGAGGCAAAAAAACAGGTCAATTGGGGATAAAAATCTGGAAAAATTCCTCTCCGACCCATCCAGACGATCAAAACTCGTCCAGGAGATCACCCTGGCCATATTCGATTCCCTGCAGTACTTACCATCGTATCTGTGCCAGCCACAAGAGGTTATCCAGTCTAATCCCACTTACTAGCTCCAGGTCCGTAACCCTTCAGGTTACGGCACCTCAAGTGCCCATCCAAGCACCTTTTAAATGTGGTGAGAGTTTCTGCATCCACCACCCTTCCAGGCAGTGAGTTCCAGACCCCCACAACCTTCTGCATGAAGAAGCTTCCCCTCAAATCACCTCTAAACCTTCCACCAACCACTTTAAAACTATGTCCCCTTCGTAATTGACCTCTCCACCAAGGGAAATAGGCCCTTGCTATCCACTATATCCAGGCCCCTCAAAATGTTATACACCTCAATGAGGTCACCTCTCAGCCTCCTCTGTTCTAAGGAGAACAAACCCAGCCTATCTATGTCCTCATAGCTAAGATTCTTCATTCCAGGCAGCATCCTCGTAAATCTCCTCTGCACTCTCTTCAGTCCTTCCTATAATACAGCGACCAGAACTGCATGCAGTATTCCAGCTGTGGCCCAACCAGAGTATTATACAATTTAAGCATAACCTCCCTGCTCTTGTACTCTATGCCTCGGCCAATAAAGGTAAGCATTCCATATGCCTTCTTAACAATCTTATCCACCTGGCATGCTACTTTCAGGGATCTGTGGACAAGCACTCCGCGCCAGGGTGTCCTTGGAGATGGAGCACGCGGTGTCCACCGGTACGCTCGCGGCCTTCCGCGAGAGGTGGGCACTGGAGGGACTGGAGTGCATCATCAATTGATGCCAGTTCATTGGATATATTCAAGAGGGAGTTAGATATGGCCCTTACGGCTAAAGAGATCAAGGGGTATGGAGAGAAAGCAGGAAAGGGGTACTGAGGGAATGATCAGCCATGATCTTATTGAATGGCGGTGCAGACTCGAAGGGCCTACTCCTGCACCTATTTTCTATGTTTCTATGTTTCTATGTATCACGCCCGGCAACCAAATTTTAATTTTGATTTTATGTTTTAAAGTTTAATTTGTTTTAATTGCTGGTGTTTTTAGTGTCCCCCTCCCCTTTTGTAGGGGGCACTTGGAGAGAAAAAAATATATATATATGATTTTAGTGCCCAAAAAAAAAACTTTATAAAAAAACAAACAAACAAAAAAAAATACAAAAAAAAAAGGGCCTTGTAAATGTTTGGTGCGTCCCCCAGATCGGGGGGCCACGATCTAATGTTTTTGTTTCCCCCAAAAGAGTTTTGTAGGGGGCACTTGGAGAAAAAAATATATACATATGATTTTAGTGCCCAAAAAAAAACTTTAAAAAAACCCCCAAAAAATACAAAAAACAAAAATAAAAGGGCCTTGTAAATGTTTGGTGCGTCCCCCAGATCGGGGGGGGGCCACGATTTAATGTTTTTGTTTCCTCCCAAAAGAGTTCTGTGGACAAGCACTTCGCGCCAGGGTGTCCTTGGAGATGGAGCACGCGGTGTCCACCGATACGCTCGCGGCCTTCCGCGAGAGGTGGGCACCGGAGGGACATAGAAAAAAAATAGGTGCAGGAGCAGGCCATTCAGCCCTTCTAGCCTGCACCGCCATTCAATGAGTTCATGGCTGAACATGAAACTTCAGTACCCCCTTCCTGCTTTCTCGCCATAACCCTTGATCCCCCGAGTAGTAAGGACTTCATCTAACTCCCTTTTGAATATATTTAGTGAATTGGCCTCAACTACTTTCTGTGGTAGAGAATTCCACAGGTTCACCACTCTCTGGGTGAAGAAGTTTCTCCTCATCTCGGTCCTAAATGGCTTACCCCTTATCCTCAGACTGTGACCCCTGGTTCTGGACTTCCCCAACATTGGGAACATTCTTTCTGCATCTAACCTGTCTAAACCCGTCAGAATTTTAAACGTTTCTATGAGGTCCCCTCTCATTCTTCTGAACTCCAGTGAATACAAGCCCAATTGATCCAATCTTTCTTGATAGGTCAGTCCCGCCATCCCGGGAATCAGTCTGGTGAACCTTCGCTGCACTCCCTCAATAGCAAGAATGTCCTTCCTCAAGTTAGGAGACCAAAACTGTACACAATACTCCAGGTGTGGCCTCACCAAGGCCCTGTACAACTGTAGCAACACCTCCCTGCCCCTGTATTCAAATCCCCTCGCTATGAAGGCCAACATGCCATTTGCTTTCTTAACCGCCTGCTGTACCTGCATGCCAACCTTCAATGACTGATGTACCATGACACCCAGGTCTCGTTGCACCTTCCCTTTTCCTAATCTGTCACCATTCAGATAATAGTCTGTCTCTCTGTTTTTACCACCAAAGTGGATAACCTCACATTTATCCACATTATACTTCATCTGCCATGCATTTGCCCACTGGAGTGCATCATCACGCCCGGCAACCAAATTTTAATTTGATTTTATGTTTTAAAGTTTAATTTGTTTTAATTGCCGGTGTTTTTAGTGTCCCCCTCTCCTTTTATAGGGGGCACTTGGAGAAAAAATATGATTTCAGTGCCCAAAAACAAACACAAAAAAAAATACAAAAAACCACCAAAAAAAGAGCCTTGTAAATATTTAGTGCGTCCCCCAGATCGGGGGGCCACGATTTAATGTTTTCGTTTCCCCCAAAAGAGTTCTGTGGACAAGCACTCTAAGATCCCTTTGTTCATCTACACTTTTAAGTGGCCTACCGTTTAATGTATATACCCTTTATTAGACCTCCCCAAGTGTATTACCTCACACTTCTCCGAATTAAATTCCATTTGCCACTGTTCTGCCCAACTCCTGCAGCCCATGACTTTCCTCTTAGTGTCATCTGCAAACTTCTTAATCATACCCCCTACATTTAAATCTAGATCATTGATGTATACCACAAAAAGCAAGGGACCCAGTACTGAGCCCTGTGGAACCCCACTGGAAACATCCTTCCAGTCACAAAAACATCCATCAACCATTACCCTTTGCTTCCGACCTCTAAGCCAATTTTGGATCCAACTTGCCACTTTGCCTGGATCCCATGGGCTTTTACCTTTGTGATCAGTCTGCCATGTGGGACCTTATCAAAAGCTTTGCTAAAGTCCATATACACTACAGCATATGCACTACCCTCATCGACCCTCCTGATTACTTCCTCGAAAAATTCAATCAAGTTAGTCAAACACGATTTTCCCTTAACAAATCTGTGCTGACTGTTCCTGATTAATCCTTGCCTTTCTAAATGTACATTTATCCTGTCCTTCAAAATTTTTCCAATAATTTTCCCACCACTGAGGTTAGGCTGACAGGCCTGTAATTACTCGGCCTATCCCTTTCTCCCGTCTTAAGCAAGGATACCACATTAGCAGTCCTCCGGCACCATGCCTAAATGCAAAAAGAGGACTGGAAAATGATGGTCAAGGCCTCCGCTATTTCCTCTTTTGCTTTGCTCAACAGCCTGAGATGCATTTTATCCGGGCCTTACTAATAGACATTACCAATAATTTATGGAAGCATATTTGCATTTTTACCACTGTCCAAATGTACAAAATTATATACTAAATGTGTAAGGAATGGAGTTTTATTACTTCAGCTAAAATATATCTACATACAAAAGAAGTATTGTTTAACTGCAGCATGTGGATCAGCGGCAAGTCCAGGGGCTAGAGTTTCCATTATTTTTGCATGCATAACGCCCACTTAACATCCATTTAACTGCTGAAATGAGGTGTAACGCCCAGATATCGCTCATTTAGCCACAAAATGGAAATTAAAGCCCATTTTTCAGACACTTATCGCCGAGCGTTACTTTCGGCACGTACGTAACGCCAGGCAAAAATAATAGCGTCCACCCACTTTTTTGGGGCGGAATCATCAGAATGGGCAAAACCAACGGCCATAATATCGCCCAACGTTACTTTCGGCATGTAATTAACGGCGAGATTCAATAATACCGACTGCCCACTTTTTTTGTCGTAAAGATCAAATTTGCCGAAACTAACGCCCAGTATATCGCCCAGCGTCACTTTCATCACCTCGCACACATCTTGCCCACAATATCACTCGCCCAAAACACCGCTCTGAAAAAGTGGAACTGTTCTGAACTAATCACAGCGGTGTGGACGCCATTTTTCAAATCACAGGTCGCTTCATTGAAAAGGCTGCTTCAACTTCGGGGGAGTTTGGATTGACTCTGGAGTTCTTCTCAGGTGAAGTGGCCATCTCAACAGACATCTTTTCAGACTGTGGACGATTGGGTTTTACTGTAGGTGTCTTTTAGTGTTAAAATTATTGCTTCTGATCAATCGGTATTATACTTTCATTGGAATGGGGCCAGCCATTTCTCAGCCTGCATCAATTAATTTGCAGATGCTGCAGAGTGCAAATGGCACAATGTCTAATGAACACCATTATGTGCCCAATCTAAGATGTGCCAGAATGAGGAAGAGGTCCAGACCATACACACCCCGTACTTACAGGGAGAAGAGGTCTTACTCAACGTGTCCGAGAACACCTGCCTTCGGAGACTGTGTGGTGATCACTGAAATATGCCAGCTCATCAGGGCAGATCTGCAGCCTACCATCACCTTCAGGACATCACTGTCCATCGAGGTCAAGGTCACCGTGACGCTGTCATTCTACGCGTCTAGTTCCTTTCGGGCCTCCGCGGTCGACATTTCCCCTCTGTCTCATCATGCCACACATTGCTGCATTAGACAGGTCACAGAGGCCCTGTATGCGCGTAGGATGGGCTTTATCAGCTTCCCCATGACCACGGAGGCTCAGACTGACAGGGCTGGAGCATTCTACCACATTGCTAAGTTCCCCAAGGTGCAGGGAGCAATACAGTGTACTCACATCGCCATGCAGGCACCTTCTCAGGACCCAGGGCTTTTTCGCAACAGAAAAGGATTTTACTCCCTGAAGGTCCAACTAGTTGTCGACCACAACTAGATAATAATGGCAGTGAATGCCAAATTTCCGGGCAGCTTCGATGAGGCTCACATCCTGCGTGAAAGCGCTGTCTCTGACATGTTTAACAGTCAGTCACAAGGACTGTCATGTATGTATGATTGGGGTTACTAGCCACCAGGTGGTGCCACTATCAGAGGTCATCGGGCTGTACGCACGTGTGTGTGGCCCAGGTATAAAAGGCAAGCCATCATGTAATGTAAAAACTTTGGGCCCTAATAAAGCAGAGCCAGGTTTGTACCCGTGTTAGTTTACAGTATTCAGTCTATCGAGTTGTTACATACATAACATTTGGCGACGGGGTAACTTAAGAACCTTCGCATGCAAAAATGAGCACAATTGGAATTCTGGAGAGATTCGTGGAGGAAGAGGACTGAGCAGATTTTATAGCTCGCCTGGACTAGTACTTCGTGGCCAACAAAATGCAGGGCGGTCTTCCTCATGGTTTGCGGTTGAAAATCTATGGACTCAGAAAGAATCTTCTCTCGCCTGCAAGTCCAACGGATAAGGACTATGAGGAATTGTGTGATCTAGTATGTTACTATCTCAAACCAGAAGAAGGCATCATCATCTCATGATATCGATTCTACAAACACGTTCGTTCTGAGGGCCAGGATGTGTCGGAATTCGTTGCTGACCTAAGACGTCTAGCTGGACCGTGTAAGTTCGAAAACACATTGGGAGACATGCTGCGGGACTTCTTTGTAATCGGCATCAACCACGAGGTGATCCTGCGTAAGCTACTGGCAGCAAAGACGCTGGATTTGAGCAAGGCCATCACGATTGCCCAGGCATGCATGACGATGAACAAAAACTTAAACCAGATATCATCAAAAAATCGGAACTTGGCAAGTACTGTAAACAAGATGTATTGTCGCTTGGCAAAGCTGCATATGGCAGGGTCTACTTGACTGCGTATGCAAAACCTGTGTGTCATGTATCTCACATTACTGTATATAACTGTATCTTACCATGCTATACATGACTGTAACTGGATATGACCTGTAACAATAACCTTACTACCAGGGGTGCACTTGCAGGAGACACTCCATACCTGTCCCACTGTGGTATATAAAGTGCAGCACTGGAGAGCTGGAATTAAAGGTGCAGGTCCTGGGTGACCTTGACTTCAGCATGCGTCTCGTGTAAGTCAGTACATTAGAGTCAAGAGTTAACAGTGGCGACAAGTTACGGGATTACAGAATCCACAGAATGGCTACCAACAGCTCAGATGAGAAATACAATGCTGGAGACAATTGGGATGACTTTATAGAAATGCTCCAGCAAAGCTTTGTGACCAAAGACTGGCTGGGTGACGATAAGGCAGACAAGAGAAGAGCCCATCTCTTGACCAGCTGTGGCTCGAAAACATACACTTTTTAATGAAAGACCTGCTGGCACCTGAGAAACCAGCAAGCAAGTCATTTGAGGAATTGAGCACACTGGTGAGAGACCACCTGAAGCCAGCGAGTAGCCTACACACGGCCAGACACAGGTTCTACAACTACAGACGCTGTGTGGGCCAAAGCATACCCGACTTCGTGGCGGAACTTCGGAGGCTGGCTAGTTCATGTGAGTTCCCCGATGAACTAAGGAGAGAAGTACTGAGAGACTTTTTTATTGAAGGAATAAGCCACGCAGGCATATTCCAAAAGCTTATAGAGACTAAGAACTTGACTCTAGAGGCAGCAGCACTGGTCGCACAGACGTTCTTGGCAGGCGAAGAAGAAACAAGGCTGATCTATACTTCGGGTACGACAACCAACAAGGCATCGGAACAAGGGGTTCACATTGTGAAACAAACCGCTACCCCCACATACAGACAAAGGCAGGAGAGCAGGCCTTCAACAGCAGACAGTGGCACCAGAAGCCATCAAAATCAAGGACCACATGAACGGCTGATCACACCTCATCAACCCACAATGCGAGCAATTAACAACAGATTGAGAGAAGCTCAAGGGAAATCAGCCAGACGCAGCTCATCCTTCGGAAACAATGGAAACGGTCTGTTTTGGAGGTGTGGGGGAAGGCACTCAACCAGGGTGTGTCGATTTCAGCATGCCGTTTGCAGAAACTGCAACTACACAGGGCATCTAGCTCGCATGTGCAGAAAAACAGCAGCTCGGCTGGTATATGAATCAGAAGGGTTGGAAAGCGGACCAGAAGACGGTTGGAACAATGCACGGGACGCCGAGGTGCAGAGGGTTAACAATATCAATGTCCCCTGTTCTTACACCAAGACGTCTCCAATTATGATGAGGGTTCTACTCAACCGGATATCCGTTAACATGGAACTGGACACGGGGGTCAGTCAATCCCTAATGAGCGTTCAACAATTTGAACAGCTGTGGCCGCACAAAAGCAACAGACCAAAACTCACAAAGATCGACACCAAACTAAGGACCTATATTAAAGAAATTGTCCCAGTCCTTGGCAGCGCCATGCTCTCAGGCACACACAAACGGATGGTGCACCGACTTTCCCTGTGGATTGTCCCCGGATCTCCCAGCCCTGTTGGGGAGAAGCTGGCTAGCAGAACTTAATTGGAAATGGGATGATGTTTACGCCATGTCGTCAGAGGAACGGACCTCCTGCTCAACAGTTTTAAGCCGTTTTGAACATCTCCTTCAGCCAGAATCTACATCACACAGAATGCCAGACTGGTCCATCACAAGGCTAGAGCTGTGCCTTATGAGGGAAAAGATTGAAAACGCACTGGACCGGCTTCTGCGGGAAGGCATAATTTCTCCTGTGGAATTCAGCGACTGGGCAAGCCCCATCATCACCGTCATGAAGCCTGATGGATCCATGCGAATCTGTGGGGATTACAAGTCTACCATAAACAGAGTCTCCCTACAGGACCAATACCCACTGCCCAGAGCGGAGGACCTATCTGCCACGTTGGCTGGAGGAAAACTTTTCTCGAAACTTGACCTCACATCTGCGTATATGACGCAAGAACTGACCGACGAGTCGAAGCTACTCACCACCATCAACACACATCGAGGCCTTTTTGTGTTCAATCGATGCCCATTCAGCATGAGGTCAGCAGCTGCTATATTCCAGCGCAACATGGATAGTCTGCTCAAGTTCATCCCGGGGACGGTTGTGTTTCAAGATGACATACTCAACGGGCAGGGACACCGACTCTCATCTCCGCAATCTTGAGGAAGTACTAAGTCGATTGGATCGGGTAGGCCTAAGAGTTAAGAAATCCAAGTGTCTGTTTCTCGTGCCTGAGGTTGAATTTTTGGGCAGAAGGATTGCCGCTGATGGAATCCGCCCAACCGAATCCAAAACCGAAGCAATTCGCCTGGCACCCAGGCCCTGGAATGTCTCGGAACTGCGCGCCTTTCTCGGGCTACTCAATTACTTTGGGAACTTTATGCAGAACTTGAGCACACTGCTGGAGCCTTTCCATGTGTTACTCAGAAAGGGGTGCGATTGGTTTTGGGGGGACGCCCAAGAACACACCTTCAACCTTCTATGTTCCAAGAGTGTTTTAGCCTTTTTTGACCCAGGTAAAAAGTTAGTCCTTATGTGTAATGCGTCAGCGTATGGGGTCGGGTGCGTTATACAGCACGTTAATGATGCGGGTAAATTGCAGCCCGTTGCTTATGCCTCCAGGTCACTTTCGCGGTTGGAGCGCGGGTACGGTATGGTTGAGAAGGAGGCGCTCGCGTGCGTGTACGGTGTCAAAAAGATGCACCAATACCTTTTCGGGGCCAAGTTTGCATTAGAAACCGACCACAAACTCCTCACGTCCCTACTATCCGAGTGCAAGCAATCAACACCAACGCCTCGGCGCGCATTCAGCGGTGGGCACTCATACTGGCGGCTTATGACTACATGATAAGGCACAGACCAGGCACAGACAACTGTGCCGACGCGCTTAGCAGGCTACCCCTGGCGACCACAGAAGGGTCCGACGAACAGGACTGTGAGATGGTCATGGCAATCAATGCCTTTGAATCCACAGGTTCGCCCATGACGGCTCGCCAAATCAGAGCCTGGACGACCAGTGACCCCATGTTATCTCGAGTTAAAAGATGTGTTTTAACCGGTGACTGGGCAGAGGCTCGCGATGCCAACCCCGAGGAGGTTAAACCCTTCCATAGGCGCATGCATGAACTCTCACTACAGGCAGACTGCCTGATGTGGGGCAGCCGAGTAGTTATGCCCTTACGAGGCAGGGAGGCGTTTGTCCTGGAGCTCCCTCGCGAGCACCCGGGGATCGTCCTTATGAAGGCCATAGCCAGATCTCATGTCTGGTGGCCTGGCATTGACGCGGACTTGGAGCTCTGCGTCCATCGCTGCACCATTTGTGCCCAACTCAGTAATGCCCCCAGGGAGGCCCCCCTAAGCCCCTGGCCTTGGCCCACCAAACCGTGGTCGCAGGTGCATGTAGACTGTGCGGGCCCATTCGTGGGCAAAATGTTCCTCGTAGTCGTTGATGCATTTTCAAAATGGATCGAGTGCACCATTTTAAACTTGAGCACAACCTCCACCACTGTGGAGAGCCTTAGAACCATGTTTGCAACGCACGGCATTCCTGACATATTGGTCAGTGATAATGGTCCGTGCTTCACCAGCGCAGAATTTCACGATTTTATAGTTAACCACGGTATAAATCACGTTAAGACAGCACCTTTCAAGCCGATCTCCAATGGCCAGGCGGAGCGAGCAGTGCAGATCATTAAACAAGGCATGCTCAGAATCCAAGGTCCCACGCTGCAGAGCCGCCTGTCGTGACTGCTGCTGGCATACAGATCTCATCCGCATTCGTTGACTGGGGTTCCCCCCGCGCAACTATTGATGAAACGAACCTTAAAGACCAGGCTCTCGTTAATCCTCCCAGACATGCATGAAATTGTTGAGGCTAAGCGTCAAAAGCTAACTGAGTACCAAGACCGACATTCGAGGGGGAGGTGGAATGAGATAGGGGACAAAGTGTTTGTGCTAAACTATGGCCGAGGTGCCAAATGGCTTGCAGGGACAGTAACAGGCAAAGAGGGAAACAGGCTACTGGTTGTACAAATGGACAATGGCCAAACCTGCCGGAGGCATGTAGCCCAAGTAAAAAATAGATTCACTGATAACACTGAAGAACCAGAGGCAGACTACAATGCGGAACTCATACCACACCTGGTGGACAGACAGGTGAAACAACCTGAGGAAAGGGCAGTCTCAACAGACAGCCCAGGCAAGATACCAGCAATCACACCAAATGAAAAACAGGCACCAAGGCAAACAACTGAATCACAACTAAGATGCTCCACGCGAGAGCGCAGACCACCTGAGAGACTGAATCTATAAGGCAATAAGACCTTGGGGGAGGGTGGTGTCATGTATCTCACATTACTGTATATAACTGTATCTTACCATGCTATACATGACTGTAACTGGATATGACCTGTTACAATAAGCATACCTTACCACCAGGGGTGCATTTGCAGGAGACACTCCATACCTGTCCCACTGTGGTATATAAAGGGAGGTCTCAGGCAAGTGCAGCACTGAAGAGCTGGAATTAAAGGTGCAGGTCCTGAGTGACCTTGACTTCAGCATGTGTCTCGTGTAAGTCAGTATATTAGAGTCAGGACTTAACTCTGTGGCTGCCCAAAGTCCACCAACGGGAATAAATTCAATTTCACCGGCCTCATCAGTGTCGGTTTAAACAGTACATTTGTAAAGCCTGTTTGAGATTAGGGCATCTCCAACGCATGTGTCCGCAACTGAACAAGCGTGTTGCAACACACCACATGGAGGATGATGACCAGTATAGCGTGGATCCGGATATGCAATCCGAGATACTAGAGGAGGAAGTGTATGGAGTGTATTCATTCCTAACAAAGAACCAACCGATAATGATTAATGTGAAACTTAACGGTGTGCTGGTACTGATCGGTGAGAGTCAATCAATAATGCGCCATAGGACATTCGACAAGCTGTGGGATACTAAAGCTGTGAGGCCTAAGTTGAGTCCAGTCAATGCCAAGTTGCGTACGTAGACTGAAGAATTCATAACGGTGATTGGCAGTGCAGTAGTCAAGGTGTCGTATTATGGTATGGTTCATGATTTACCATTATGGATTGTTCCAGGCAATGGTCCAATGCTATTCGGCAGGAATTGACTAGAAAAAATCAAATGGAATTGAAACGATATCAAAGCATTGTCGTCGGAGGATGATACTCCATGTGCTAAAGTGCTGAGCAAGTTGCCCTCGCTGTTTGGACCAGGCATCGGCAATTTCACGGGAGCCAAGGTGCAGATCCACATGGACTTGGATGCAAGGCTCGTCCATCATAAAGCTCGGGCGGTTCCGTACATGATGAGAAATCGAACTGGACAGACTCCAGCGTGAAGGGGTTATATCACCGGTCGAATTTAATGAATGGGCCAGCCCCATTGTTCCTGTATTGAAGAGTGATGGCACTGTCAGGATTTGTGGAGACCAAAAGGTTATATAAGAACATAAGAAATAGGAACAGGAGTAGGTCATATGGCCCCTCGAGCCTGCTCTGCCATTCAATAAACTCACGGCTGATCTGATCATGGACTCAGCTCCACTTCCCCGGCAGCTCCCCATAACCCCTTATTCCCTTATTGTTTTGGAAACTGTCTATTTCTGTCTTAAATTTATTCAATATCTCAGCATCCACAGCTCTCTGAGGCAGCGAATTCCACAGATTTACAACGCTGTGGGAGAAGAAATTTCTCCTCATCTCTGTTTTAAATGGGCGGTCCCTTATTCTAAGATCATGTCCTCTAGTTCTAGTCTCCCCCATCAGTGGAAACATCCTCTCTGCATCCACCTTGTCAAGCCCCCTCATAATCTTACACGTTTCGATAAGATCACCTCTCATTCTTCTGAATTCCAATGAGTAGAGGCCCAACCTACTCAACCTTTCCTCATAAGTCAACCCCCTCATCCCCGGAATCACCCTAGTGAACATTCTCTGAACTGCCTCCAAAGCAAGTAAATCCTTTTGTAAATATGGAAACCAAAACTGCACACAGTACTACAGGTGTGGCCTCACCAATACCCTATATAGCTATAGCAAGACTTTCCTGCTTTTATACTCCATCCCCTTTGCAATAAAGGCCAAGATTCCATTGGCCTTCCTGATCACTTGCTGTACCTGCATACTATCCTTTTGTGTTTCATGCACAAGAAGCCCCAGGTTCTGCTGTACTGCGGCACTTTGCAATCTTTCTCCATTTAAATAATAACTTGCTCTTTGATTTTTTTCTGCCAAAGTGCTGACCTCACGCTTTCCGACATTATACTCCATCTGCCAAATTTTTGCCCACTCACTTAGCCTATCTATGTCCTTTTGCAGATTTTTTGTGTCCTCCTTATACATTGCTTTTCCTCCCATCTTTGTATCGTCAGCAAACTTGGCTACGTTACACTCAGTCCCTTCTTCCAAGTCGTTAATGTTATATATGTAAACCTGTAAATAGCTTGTTTAACCACCAGCGGGCTCATCCCCTGGAGTCCCAAGGGATCCCACAATCCCTTGGGAGCATCTGTACAAAAGTAGGACCAACAGGCTGGAGAGGCACTCTGGAAATCTGCAATAAAGGACTATGGTTGTCATGTATTCAACCAGCTATATGACCCATGTAAGAAACTTGTGTTAACGTGCGATGCGTCGTCCTATGGTGTCGGGTGTGTGTTGCAGCATGTCAATGCCAATGGTCAGTTACAGCCGGTAGCTTATGCCTCCAGAAGTCTGTCCCAGGCAGAAAGGGGCTACGGGATGGTAGAAAAGGAGGCGCTCGCATGTGTATATGCGGTAAAGAAAATGCACCAATACCTGTTTGGCAGGAAATTTGAACTGGAGACAGATCACAAACCTCTAACGTCCCTTTTGGCCGTCAACAAGGCCATAAATGCAAACGCATCGGCCCACATACAGAGGTGGGCACTCACGTTAGCCGCCTATGACTACACAATTCAGGTCAGACCAGGCACCGAAAACTGCGCTGATGCACTCAGCAGGCTCCCACTAACCACCACTGAGAGGGCTACCGAGCATGCTGCTGAGATGGTCATGGCTTTTGAAGCTTTCGGAAGTGAAGGCTCACCAGTGACAGCCAGTCAGATTAAAATCTGGACAAATAGAGACCCGCTGTGGTCTCTAGTCAAGAAATGTGTCCTGAATGGGGACTGGCAGCCACGTACAGGGCATGCCCTGAGGAATTTAAACCATTTCACAGGCGCAGGGATGAACTCTCGATTCATGCCAATTGGCTACTGTGGTGAAACCGCGTAGTCATGCCCCAGATGGGCAGAGAGGTGTTCATCAGAGAACTCCACAATGAGCACATTTGGTGGCCAGGGATAGACGCAGATCTGGAACTTTGTGTTCGCAGGTGCAACATGTGTGCCCAGCTGGGCAATGCGCCCAGGGAACCCCCCCTTAGCCCCTGGCCATGGCCCGCCAAGCCTTGGTCACGCATCCTTGTGGACTACACAGGTCCTTTCATGGGAAAAATGTTTTTGGTTGTAGTAGACGCCTACTCCAAATGGATCGAGTGTGACATTTTAAATTCAAGCACATCCTCTGCCACGGTAGAAAGTCTATGGGCAATGTTCGCCGCCCACGGTCTACCGGACATCTTGGTCAGCGACAATGCCTGTGCTTCACAAGCATTGAATTCCAGGACTTCATGGCAGGCAATGGAATTAACCATGTCAGAACGGCACCATTCAAGCCGGCCTCAAACACCCAGACAGAACGAGCAGTGCAGACAATCAAACAGGGGATGCTCAGAATCCAAGGGGGTTCCCTACAAAACCGCTTATCACGCTTCCTGTTGGCCTATAGATCCCGACCACACTCGCTCACAGGGGTTCCACCTGCAGAGCTGCTAATGAAAAGGACGCTCAAAACCCGGTTATCCCTTATACCATGAAAGAAATTGTTGAGAGCAAGCGCCAGTCACAAAATGACTACCATGACATGAATGCGAGGGCGCGATGTATTGATGTAAATGATCCAGTTTTTGTCCTCAACTATGCTGCAAGGCCCAAATGGCTCGCAGGCACTGTGATTGCCAAAGAGGGAAATAGGATTCTGGTAGTTAAACTTACCAATGGACAAATCTGCCGCAAACATGTGGATCAAACAAAAAGGTGGTTCAGCAACCCCATAGAAGAAGCAGAGGAAGAACATATATAGAGTTCACTCCTCCACAGGTGACCGAACACCGGAACCAAGTGGAGGAGAGCCCAGTCACTGTGGGCAGTCCGGACAGGCCTGAGGCACTGCAAACAGCAGACACTCAGGCCAGCGCCCAACAACCGGAGCCCCAACTCAGGCACTCTACAAGAGAGCGTAAACCACTAGAGAGACTCAACCTGTGATCCCAATAAGACTTTGGGGAGGGGAGGTGATGTCATGTATTCAATCAGCAATGTAACCCATGTATAATCTGACCTAAGTTGTACACTGTGAGAACAATGACCACTAGGTGGTGAACTTGTGGTAGACACTCCTAAACTGGACCTTCAGATATAAAAGGGGAAGCTCCACCCACTTCCTGCACTTGAGTGCTAAGGAATAAAGGAAGGTCACAGACTGACCTTCTCTCAAGCATAGGCCTCGTGTGCATTTATACTGTATAGTAAGGACGTATCAACGGTCATACCTTACTTTGAGCTTACAGTATCTGGTCAGATTCATTATTCAAGAAGTAACAGTTAATATATATTGTAAATAGTTGGGGTCCTAGCACTGATCCCTGTGGCACCCCACTAGTTACTGGTTGCTAACCAGAGAATGAACCATTTATCCCGACTCTCTGTTCTCTGTTATTTAGCCAATCCTTTATCCATGCTAATATATTACCCCCAACCCCGTGAACTTTTATCTTGTGCAGTAACCTTTTATGTGGCACCTTGTCAAATGTCAGTATGATCAACCGAGTTTCGAAACAGGATCAATACCCGTTACTGAAGACTGATGACCTGTTTGCAACGCTAGCCAGGGGGAAGTTGTTCACTAAACTGGATTTGGCGTCGGCCTACATGACACAGGAACTGGTCGAGAAGTCGAAGAAACTTACATGCATCAACACTCATAAAGGACTGTTTATCTACAACAGTTGTCCTTTCGGAATTTGCCCAGCTGCAGCCATATTTCAGAGAAGTCCGTCCCTAGAACCGTCCTGTTCCAAGATGACATCCTGGTCACAGGTCATGACACCGCCGAATATCTGAACAACCTAGAAGAGGTTCTACATTATCTGGACAAAGTAGGACTCAGACTGAAACATTCGAAATGCGTCTTCATGGCACCGGAAGTCGAATTCCTGGGGAGGAAAATTGCTGCTGACGGCATCAGGCCTACGGACTCGAAAATCAAGGCCATCAAAAATGCACCCAAGCCTCAGATTGTGACGGAGCTGCATTCAGTCCTTGGTCTACCTAACTACTTTGGTAATTTCCTATCTAGATTGAGCACTTCATTAGAGCCACTGCACATGCTGCTAAGAACAGACGACAACTGGGTTTGGGGTGCGTCTCAAGATAGATCTTTTGAGAAAGCTACTGATCTGCTTTGCTCTAACAAGCTGCTGGTACATTATGGTCCGTGTAAGTGTCGAGTATTGGCCTGTGATGCTTCATCATATGGAGTTGGTTGCGTGCTCCAACTAGCTAATGAGTCGGGTAAACTACAACCTGTCGCATATGCTTCTAAAAGTTTGCCAAGGCAAAAAGAGCCTACAGCATGGTAGAAAAAGAAACATTAACAAAAGATGCATCAGTACCTGTTTGGTCTTCGGTTTGAAGTGGAAGCAGATCACAAGCCACTCATTTCATTGTTTTCGGAAAACAAAGGTATCAATACCAATGCATCATCCCGCATCCAGAGATGGACGCTGACATTATCTGCCTATGATTATGTCACTCGCCATAGACTTGGCACCGAGAATTGTGCCGATGCGCTGAGCCGTCTGCCGTTGCCCACACCGGAGATGGAGTCGCCACAACCTGCAGATTTACTGTTAGTTATGGATGCTTTTGAAAGTGAAGGAACCCCTGTCACGGCTCAACAAGTTAAGACCTGGACCAGCCAAGACCCAATATTATCGATTGTGAAACGTTGTGTCCTTAGTGATGATTAGTCTGCCATACCCAAGCAAATGGGTGAAGAGACCAAACCTTACAACCGTCTCAAAGACGAACTATCGATTCAGTCAGATTGTTTACTGTGGGGTAACCGTATTGTTATGCCTAAGAAATTTATACATGATCCAGCAATCATCCCGGTATTGTCATGATGAAAGCCATTGGCAGGTTTCATGGCCTGGAATTGACTCTGATCTGGAATCATGTGTGCATCAGTGCAACACTTGCATGCAGCTAAGTAAAGCACCAGCGGAATCGCCGCTGAGTCTGTGGTCGTGGCCATCTAAACCATGGTCCAGGATCCACATCGACTTTGCAGGTCCCTTCCTGGGAAAGATGTTTTTAGTTGCGGTGAATGCATATTCCAAGTTATAGAGTGTATAATCATGTCATCCAGTACATCCACAGCTACCATTGAGAGCCTTCGTGCTATGTTTGTCACTCATGGTCTGCCCGACATCGTTGTAAGTGTCAACGGATCTTGCTTCAATAGTCTTGAGTTTCAAGAGTTCATGAAACTCAATGGTATCAAACCATTCAAACCCGCATCTAATGGTCAAGCAGAGCGGGCTGTCCAAACCATCAAGCAGAGTATGAAACATGTAACTCAAAGTTCAATGCAGACTCGCTTGTCATGTATATTGCTTAGTTACAGGACAAGACCCCACACACTTACCAGGGTCTCACCTGCTGAACTATTGATGCAGAGAGGTCTCAAGACCAAGCTCTCTCTTGTCCACCCTGATTTGAATGACCATGCTGTGCCAGCCCTCTGGAGTCAGAATAAAGAGACTAAGGTTACACTTACTCAAGTCTACAGTACTTAGTCACATTCTTATCAAGTCACTTATGTTCTTATCAAGTCACAGATAGATAGATTTTTAACCAATAAGGGAATTAAGGGTTATGGGGAGCGGGCAGGTAAGTGGAGCTGAGTCCACGGCCAGATCAGCCATGATCTTGTTGAATGGCGGAGCAGGCTCGAGGGGCTAGATGGCTTACTCCTGTTCCTAATTCTTATATTCTTATGCTTTATTTGAGACATAACAATCACGTCATCAAAAAGATCGATCAAGTTAGTTAAACATGATTTGCCTTTAACAAATCCATACTGGCTTTTCTTAATTAATCCAAACTTGTCCAAGTGACTGTTAACTTTGTCCCTGTTGTAGGTATTAGGCACCTGCTGAATATATCAAAACAATAGGCATTAGGCACCTGCTAAATATAAACTCATACAGGTTTAAAGTGGCCACATATAAAATGGCTGCCCAAGCATGATGGGAACTCAGTTAGTCAAGAAATGAACTATTGACTGAGGCTGACCGAGCAATGACCTAGTGAGGCCCACTACCAGGAATGCCTTGGATCATCCACTTGAGACAAGATAACAATAACGAACTATTATAGTACCTGGTGTGGAATGTCCTTAATTAAGAACTTCGCACAGCAAAACCCCGAGGAACAAAGATAAGGGGAGGCCCACCTCACATAACGAGGTCATTAATCAGCCCGAGCTGACAAAAGCCGAACATACAGCCCCTGAGGTATCAGGGGAATTCTATTAGGTTAAAGAAACCTATATGTAATCTATAATCGTTATGATTGGATTGTGTCCAGCCGAAATGGGCTGAGTAACTGTAATGAACTATTGTAAAACATATAAATATCAATGAATTTCTTTGTTCGTCGGAGAGAGGTGCCTGGATCTAGACCAGAAGTTTCCTCCCCGCCGGCGTAATAAAAGGCCGTTTTGGCGTTGGAACCGACTCTGAGTGTTGAGTGATTCTTCCGAAAAAACATTCGCGCTAACAGTCCCTGATTAGCATTTCCAAAAGCTACTGAGGTTAAACTCACTGGCCTGTAGTTTGCTGGGTTATTCTTAGACCCTTTTTTGAACAAGGGTGTAACATTTGCAATTCAAGAAATAGGAGAGGATTTAAGACTGTATTGGGAGTTGTGTATAGGTCTCTTGGTAGCAACTGTGAAGTGCTAGATTGTATAACTGCAGAGATTAGACAAGTGTGTAGCAAAGGACGAGGGTTTTAATAGACAATTTTAACTTTCATACAGATTGGGATAAAAAAACTAGCACCTGTCAGAAAGCTAGTGAATTTCGGGATAGTTTTCTACAACAGTATGTCCTAGAAGCACCTAGGGGACAAGCCATATTAGATTTAGTAACAAGTAATTAGCCAAATTTAGTTAACAGCATAACTGTGCAAGAACATTTATCCAATAGCGATCATACATAGAAACTAGAAATATAGTAAATAGGTGCAGGAGTAAGCCATTCGGCTCTTCAAGCCTGCACCACCATTCAATAAGATCATGGCTGATCATCCCCTTGCTACCCCTTTCCTGCTTTCTCTCCATACCCCTTGATCCCTTTAGCCGTAAGGGCCATATCTAACTCCCTTTTGAATATATCCAACGAGTTGGCATCAACAACTCTCTGCGGTAGAGAATTCCACAGGTTAACAACTCTCTGAGTGAAGAAGTTTCTCCTCATCTCAGTCCTAAATGGCTTACCCCTTATGCTTAGACTGTGACCCCTGGTTCTGGACTTCCCCAACATCTGGAACATTCTTCCTGCATCTAACCTGTCCAGTCTCGTCAGTATTTTATATGTTTCTATGAGATCCCCTCTCACTCTTCTAAACTCCAGTGAATACAGGCATAGTTGATCCAGTCTCTCCTCATATGTCAGTCCTGCCATCCCAGGAATCAGTCTGTTGAACCTTCGCTGCACTCCCTCAATAGCAAGAACGTCCTTCCTCAGATTAGGAGGCCAAAACTGAACACAATATTCCAGGTGAGGCCTCACCAAGGCCCTGTACAACTGCAGTAAGACCTCCCTGCTCCTATACTCAAATCCCCTAGCTATGAAGGCCAACATGCCATTTGCCTTTTTCACCACCTGCTGTACCTGCATGCCAACTTTCAATGACTGATGTACCATGACACCCAGGTCTCGTTGCACCTCCTTTTCCTAATCTGCTGCCATTCAGAAAATATTCTGCCTTCCTGTTTTTGTCACCAAAATGGATAACCTCACATTTATCCACATTATACTGCATCTGCCATGCATTTGCCCACTCACCTAACCTGTCCAAGTCACCCTGCAGCCTCTTAGCATCCTCCTCGCAGCTCACACCGCCACCCAGCTTAGTGTCATCTGCAAACTTGGAGATATTACACTCAATTCCTTCATCTAAATCATTGATGTATATTGTAAATAGCTGGGGTCCCAGCACTGAGCCCTGCAGCACCCCATGAGTCATTGACTGCCATTCTGAAAAGGACCTGTTTATCCCGACTCTCTGCTTCCTCTCTGCCAACCAGTTCTTTATCCACGTCAATACATTACCGCCAATACCATGTGCTTTAATTTTGCACAACAATCTCTTGTGTGGGACCTTGTCAAAAGCCTTTCGAAAGTCCAAATACACCACATCCACTGGTTCTCCCCTGTCCACTCTACTAGTTACATCCTCAAATAATTCTAGAAGATTTGTCAAGCATGATTTCACTTTCATAAATCCATGCTGACTTGGACTGATCCTGTCACTACTTTACAAATGCGCTGCTATTACATCTTTAATAATTGATTCCAGCATTTTCCCCACTACCGATGTCAGGCGATAATTCTCTGTTTGCTCTCTCCCTCCTTTTTTAAAAAGTGGTGTTACATTAGCTACCCTCCAATCCATAGAAACTGATCCAAAGTCCATGGAATGTTGGAAAATGGCCACCAATGCATCTACTATTTCTAGGGCCACTTCCTTATATTGTAATGTGGCCCTTTTTGATTTTTCCCTTGATTTCTCTGCCCTCCACTCTTACTTTTCCCCTTCTTACCTTTTACCTCTGCCCACTTTTTACTTCTCTCTGCCTCCCTGCATAGATTCCCATCCCTCTGCCATATTAGTTTAAACCCTCCCCAACAGCACTAGCGAACACTCCGCCGATGACATTGGTTCCAGTCCTGCCCAGGTGCAGACCGCTCGGTTTGTACTGGTCCCACCTCCCCCAGAACCGGTTCCAATATCTCAGGAATTTGAATATCTCCCCCTTGCACCATTCCTCAAGCCACGTATTCATCTGAACTCTCCTGCTATTCCTACTCTGACTAACACATAACACTGGTAGCAATCCTGAGATTAGTATCTTTTGAGGTCCTACTTTTTAATTTAACTCCTAGCTCCCTCAATTCAGCGTGTAGGACCTCCTCCCGTTTTTTTACCTATATCGTTGGTACCTATATGCATCACGACAGCTGGCTGTTCACCCTCCAGAATACCCTGCAGCCACTTCGAGACATCCTTGACGCTTGCACCAGGGAGGCAACATACCATCATGGAGTCTCATTTGCGGCCGCAGAAACGTCTATCTATTCCCCTTACAATTGAATCCCCTATCACTATAGCTCTCCCACTCTTTTTCCTGCCCTCCTGTGCAGCACAGCCACCCATGGTGCCATGAACTTGGCTGCTGATGCGTTCCCCTGATGAGCCACCTCCCTCAATCATATCCAAAATGGTATATCTGTTTTGGAGGAAGGTGACCGCAGGGGACCCCTGCACTACCTTCCTTCCCTTGCTCTTCTGATGGTCACCCATTCCCTATCTGCCTGTGTAACCTTTACCTGCGATGTGACGAATGGTGTTGGGGCATCAACTATTTACAGTATTTATTAACAACTTAAATTATGAAATAGAAAGTTATATAATCCAAATTTGCTGATGACACAAAGATAGGCAGCCTTGTAGGCAGTGTAGATGAAAGCATAAAATCACAAAGGAATATCATCAGATGAAGTGAATGGGCAAAACTGTTGCAAATGGATTTCAGTGTAGGCAAATGTGAGATCATCCGCCTTGGACCTAAAAATAATAGAATAAGGTACTTTCTAAATGGTGAAAAGCTAAAAGCAGTGGAGCTTTAAAGAGACTTGGGGATCCAGGTACATAGATCAATAAAATGTCATGAACATGTAGAGAAAGTAATCAAAAAGACAAATGGAATGTTGCCATTTCTATCTAGAGGACAAGAATACAAAGTTATGCTGCAGCTATGCAAAGCCCTGGTTAGACCACACCTGAACTACTGTGAGCAGTTCTGAGCACCACACCTCAGGAAGGTTATACTGGCCTTGGAGGGAGTGTAGCATAGGTTTACCAAATTGATGCCCGGACTTCAAGGATTAAGTTATGAGGGAAGATTACACAAATTAGGGTTGTACTCCATAGAACTTTGAAGGTTCATGGGTAATCTGATCAAAGTTTTTGAGATATTAAAGGGAACAGATAGGTTAGATAGAGAGAAACTATTTCTGCTGGTTGGAGATTCTAGGACTAGGGGGCATAGTCTAAAAATTAGAGCCAGACCCTTTCAGGAATGAAATTAGGAAACACTTCTACACACAAAGGGTGGTAGAAGTTTGGAACTCTCTTCCGCAAAGAGCAGTTGATGCTAGATCAATTGTTAATGTTAAATTGGAGATTGATAGCTTTTTGTTCACCAAAGGTATTAAGGGATATGGGCCAAAGGCCGGAATAAAGAGTTAGGTCGCGGATCAGCCATGATGTCATTAAATGGCGGAACAGGCTCGAGAAACAGAATGGCCTACTCCTGTTCCTATGATCCTAGGTTTTAGGGAGCCTGCTTTTATTGTTAATTTGTGTGTATTGTCTATCTAATGATTTGGTTCCTATTGCAACATTTCCTGACATTGACAGGCCTCATGTTTACTCTTGACAACATTTTGTTGAAAAACTCATTCCCAGTGCACCACTCTATGAACTGGAACTGTCTAAGTCCATCAGTGTGGTCCCAATTTCAATCTATTGACTGACCCCTAAAGTCAGAATCCCTGTATTCATACTTAAACTTCCTCGTTGCTCTACATGGGAGTTTAACGAAGTTGGTCTGAGACAGTTAGAACATTCTACAATGGTCTAGTCTGGTTGGACAATTTTAATGTGAAACAGACACCAGGGATATGCCATAGACTATCAGGTGAGGTCAGCATTTAAAAACATATAGTTTTCTCTAAAAAGTAATAAGGAGGTTAGGTAAGAACAGGAAAGTTATTTTAATAGGTCAATTCAATCGGCCAAATATAAATTGGGAAAACCAAAGTGATTCAAAATCCAAATATAATGTCATTTTTAACAAATAATTTGCAAAAGACTAGATTTGAGGATTATGTGACTAATAATAATCCTAAAATCAACAGTCAGCATGGATTCTGAGGAGAAGATCCTATCTGATCAACTTTGACTTTTTTGATGATGACAACCCAAATAGACCAATGGAAAGCTCCACAATGTGGTGTACCTAGACTTTCAAAAGACTTTTGATAAACTTTCACATAAAAGATTACTGGCTAAGATCATTGCATTGGGGATTCAGGGTGAATCTTGGGAATGGATACCAAATTAACTGAAGGGCCACAAACAGTGGATACTTGTTAGAGGAGATATGTCGGGGTGGAGGGAAGTACTGAATAGAATGTCCTGGGGAACAGTATTCCAAAGATGACTGCTTCTAATTCATATCAATGATGACTTCATAAACTCAATGCAAATTGTACAAATTTTCACTTCCAAACTAGGTGGAGAGTTGCTTCTAAGGAGACAACTCAAGAAATAAAAAGTCGATTGGACAAAAAATGCTGGAAAAAGAGAAAAATGGTTATGATGCATCAGGTCTGTACCCTTCATCAGACTGAAGGTTGGAAAATAGAGAAAAAAATGAAGAGGAATGAGAACATCCAGATACACCAATCACAGAAAAGTGGGTCTTAGCAAATACAGAGTCACAGATAAGAAGGTAACAATTAAAGTGATCAATGTGAAACAGGCAAACTAAAACTAGAATCAGTCACACACATGTAATTTCATGAATATCTTAGAGTGTTAACTCCTTGTATATATTTATAGTCTGGAAGGGCAAATAGAATATTGAGATGTATATGTAAATTTCAGATCTAAGTATATATATCTCAATGGCCTAGAAATCCCGGTGGGCTGCTTCCCACAGGCGATCGACTGAAAAAGTTCAAAAAGATGCGCACTTACCTGCTCCTGCTGCGCTCACGAAAGATCCCGATTCTGAGGCCTTCACTCCCTGCGCGTCGGAGCGCGTGCATGTCGGGACGTCCATAAGTTGGAGCTGCAGTCACATGGCTCTGGGCAGCCAATCAAGGTACAGTATCTTCTCATTCATAATAATGGGAACTCCGTAGAGTTCCCATTATTATGATTGAGAAACTGCCCTCAAACACCCAAAACAAAAATAAAAAATAGAAACAATACACCACATATTTAACATTAATTTAAAATAAAGTTATTTATGTCTTATTAAAAAAATATATTTTAACGATTATTTAAAAAGTTTTTAAATTATGGTTTAAAATAAACTTACCTTGGTAGGCAGGGTTTTTAACAATAAAATGTGTTTTTAAAATTTTATTTTACAATATTTTTGTGTGTTTTAAAACTCTTACGCCTCAGAGAGTTGTGGAATTCTCTACCGCAGAGAGTTGTTGATGCCAGTTCGTTGGATATCTTCAAGAGGGAGTTAGATATGGCCGCTAAAGGGATCAAGGGGTATGGAGAGAAAGCAGGAAAGGGGTACTGAGGTGAATGATCAGCCATGATCTTATTGAATGGTGGTGCAGGCTTGAAGGGCCGAATGGCCTACTCCTGCACCTATTTTCTATATTTCTATGTTTCTATGCACCTGCTTTTATCAGGCGCAAGTGTTTTCAGGACATCCGCTGGGCAAGATACGGGTAAATACCGCAATCTTGTCAATGCGAATGTCCTGGCTCCTGAGATACGGAGGATCTGTCAAGCTGGAGCTTGATAGATTGGAAAAGCCGGTTTTCAGAGCATGCGCATTGTGCGCTGAAAACCGGCTTTTGCAATGCCTTCCCAGGTCCATACGGACCCAGGGAGGCCGGCATTTTTTCGATTGTCCTTCTAACTGAATTATGCTTTCAATATTTTGTCAACCTTTACACTCATTTTTTCAGATCCATCTAGCAACTTTTTTTTCATTTTTAAAATTGTATTAGTATCCATCTGCCACCTGACATTGATTTGCTCTCCTGATTGTCCTCCATTGGTTTTAGTGAATGTCATTATTTTTTAAAACATACCAATGTACCTTTTCCTTCATGTGACATTTAAAGACACTTCCTCTAGATTGATACACTGGTTATTTTCCTATTTTTAGTACTGAGTGCAACTCATTGCTTTCACTAAAAAGTGGAAAGCTGTAATTAAGCACTTCTATTTGTTCATAACCAGGCATTAGATACCTTCCTGTGACTTATCGCTATTAATGCAAGAGACAAAGCATTGGAAAGCCATTCTTTTGAACCACATCCTTTAGAGAAGGCATCCCAGGGAGCTATAGCCCCACCACATCAGCGAGCTTATAAATTCTTGGTGATGGATCCCGTAAGCATCAACTGCCCTGTGAAATTGTGGGATACAGAAGTCCAGGAGATTTTTCAAGTTCTGGTTCTAGCTCAAATTCTTAGCATCAGTTAGTACAGAAAAAAACAAGCTCAGTTCTGGCTTTGAAGGTGTGTACAAAAACATTCACTTATGCAGCACCTTTAGAAAGAAAGAAGTAAGACTCGGGGGCAGGGGCTGAACCTGCCCCTTTTTATAGCCCCAATAGCGTCTCCGGAGGCACTACCGGGGCGCAATGGTGTTTTCACCCGGGGAGGGGGAACGCCTCCCGGGAAATTGCCCTGAACGTTTGCGGAGTGCTGTCCCAGCAGCACTGCGCCCCACAATTAGCGATCAGGGCTGGTGCATCATGTGTACGCCGACCCCTTAACGCCCTACGGGGGAAATTGCTCCACGGGCCGCGAGGCTGGCGTTGACATCTGCACTCTGGGCCACCATCTTTATTTGTCAGCTGACTCTTGGGTCGGTCTGACAATGGTGGCCCTCGCGTCAACTGGGCCACCTTGTGCAGCCCAGCACTCTGTTTTGGGTGCTGGGCTGTTGGCCCGGTCGATCGCATCCCAGGTGGCCCTGTGGCGGCCGCCTAAGGGCCATCAGAGTGCACGGAGCATCCGCGTAGTGCTGGCCTGCTTCGCGCGGCATTGGACTCAGCACCCCACTGCCGTTCCGGGAGCACCCCTCAAAGAAAGCGGTGTGCCGGAGACAGCGCTCTGCTTCCTTTGAGGGGCGTAAGGCCCAATTCCGCGTCGGGGGCAGGACTTCCGGGCCGGGCGCAGGAAGTCCAGGCCCCAGAAGATTACCACCCCCAATTGGGGCGAGGGGAATTTTCGCCCCCTTGGATTTATATCGTGCATTACATGACCACCGGATGTCTCAAAGCACTTTACAGCCAATGAAGTACTTTTGGAGTGTAGTCACTGTTGTAATGTAATAAACTTTACGAAGGAGAAATGGAGTTGGAGCAAGGGTACAGAATTTTAGGCAGCAGCTTAAATAAGATGGCTCAAACAATATTGATACTTTTCTCTAAACTAAAGGAAGCTCTCAGTTTCTTCAATGCTCAATGCTTGTTGGCACTGACTGGTAGTGACACACACTTTGCATTATCAGATGCTGGCAACTGCTTGGTATTGAGCAGCTTTAAGTTATTAGCATTGCCTTCTGGAAGCAATTGGTGCTGAAACCCCAGTCATAAAATTTCCAAAGCTCATGGGCAATAGTTGCCCTGATGGCTTAGAAGTAAATCTGTTATCCCGGAGCTGTACAGCCCAGATACTGTCCCTGCTCTGTGTTGAGTTGGTTAATTTTAGCCAGGGTAGAGGTAGATGAGTTGGCTGCACTGATCCATGGTTGAGGAAGTTGTTCCTGCTTCTGGTGATTGTACAGAACCCCACGCTGGAAGTATATGAATATTAACTGAGGCCGAATCAGGTGCGGCTGTGATAACCTCCACAAACACATAGCCTGTCAACATGGCTGCTTGAGGCCTTCCACTGCCAGTGGGCACCGGAGGGACTGGAATGCTTCATCACCCCCCCCCCCCAAAAATGTCAATTTTATTTTATTTGTTAAGTTTACTTTAAATTTGGATTAATTTAATGGTTGTGCCCCTTTAAAAAGGCACACTTTTTATTGGTATGATACCTATTATCAATTAACATAATCAACCAATAAAGAGTAGTCTGCCAACACTCACTGGTCAGGAGATTGCCTCTGTAAACTTAGAAAAACATCTATTGGAGCCAATTGCAAAATCTAATATTCAGAATTATCCTCTTCTAGCAAGCTCTGGGAAATTTCTCCCTTCCAACAGATTATTTATTTTACTCTTCTGAGTCCTCCCCTCCCATTAGGAGAGACAAAGGGTTTCACATATATCTAGAAATCATAGAAATTTATAGCACCAAAGGAGGCCATTCAGTCCATCATGTCTGTGCTGGCCGACAAAGAGCTACCCAGCCAAATCCCACTTTTCCAGCTCTTGGCCCGTAGCCTTGTATGTTACGGCACTTCAAGTACACATCAAAGTACTTTTTCAAATCAATGAATGTCTCTGCCACTACCCCCTTTCAGGCAGTGAGTTCCAGGCCCCTACCGCCCTCTGGGTGAAAAGATTCTCCTCAACTCCCCTTTAATTCTGCCTCCAATTACTTTAAATCTATGCCAACTGGTTATTGACCTCTCTGCTAAGGGGAATAGGTGCTTCTTAGCCACTTAATCTAGGCCCCTCATAATTGTATACAACTCAATTAAGTCTCCCCTCAGCCTCCTCTATTCCAAAGAAAACAACCCCAGCCAATCCATTCTTTCCTCATAGCTAAAATTCTCCAGTCCTGGCAACATTCTCATAAATCTCCTCTGTACCCTCTCTCGTGCAATCACATCTTTCCTGTAATGTGGTGACCAGAACTGTACGTAGTACTCCAGCTATGGCCTAACTAATGTTTTATACAGTTCAAGCATAAGCTTCCTGCTCTTATATTCTATGCCTCAGCTAATAAAGGAAAATATCCCTTATGCCTTTTTAACTACCTTATCAACCTGTCCTGCTACCTTCAGGGGATCTGTAGACACGCACTCCAAGGTCCCTCTGTTCCACTACATTTCTCAGTATCCTATCATTTAATGTGTATTCCCTTGCCTTGATAGCCCTTCCCAAATCTTACACTTCTCTGGATTGAATTCCATTTGCCACTGTTCTGCCCACCTGACCAGTCCATTGATATCTTCCTCACTATCAACCACACGGCCAATTTTGTATCATCTGCAAACTTCTTAATCATAACCCCCATATTGAAGTCTAAATCATTGATGTACACCACAAAAAACAAGGGACCGAGTACTGAGCCCTGCGGAACCCCACTGCAAACAGCCTTCCAGTCACAAAAACATCCGTTGACCATTACCCTTTGCTACCTGCCACTGAGCCAATTTTGAATCCAACTTGCCACTTTCCCTTGGACCCCATGGGCTTTTACCTTTCAGTAAATTTCTGCAGCTTGAGGAACTTTGGCTCCGTGTTGATGAGCTGCAGACACAGCGACACATCAGGGAGGGGGAGAGTTACCTGGACGGTGTTTTCCAGGAGATGGTCACACTCCTTAGATTAGGTCCGTGGTCAGGAACAGGAGGGTGTGATTACGTGTGAGGTAGATATTGGGACCCAGGATGCAGCATTGGTAGAGCCTCAGCCCTTGCACTTGTCCAACAGGTATGAGATTCTTGCTCCCTGTGTGGACAAGGGTAGGGACTGCAGGGAGGATGAGCAAACTGACCACAGCACTGTGGTACAGGGGGCCATTCAAGTGGGGGGAGTAAAAACAAATGTGATAGTGGTAGGGGACAGTATAGTTATGGGGATAGATACTGTTCTCTGCAGCTTTGTTGTCTGCCCGGTGCCAGGGCTAAGGACATCTCCTCTGGGCTGGAGAGGAACTTGAAGTGGGAGGGGAAAGATCCAGTTGCCATGGACTATGTAGGTACCAATAGAATAGATAGAACAAAGAAAGAGGTTCTGCTGAGGGAGTATGAGCAGCTAGGGGCTAAATAAAAAGCAGAACCACAAAGGTAATTGTTATATATGTGGACTTGTATTTACTCTGTACAGCCACCAGAGGGCTCTTCCCCTGGAGTCCCAAGAGATTCCATAATCCCTTGCGAGCAGAGGTATTTAAGGAGGCTTCACAGCTTGGAGAGGCACTCTGGAGACCTGCAATAAAAGACTAAGGTCACACTTTACTTTGAGCTCACAGTGTTCAGTCTGACTCTTTCTCCATACACAACAACTGGCGACAAGATACAGATAGCGAACCCAAAGATGCAAAGAACAGTGGGCATCCTGGAGAAATTTTTGGAGGGAGATGATTGGAGCAACTTGACCAATACATCGTGGCCAACGAGCTAGATGGGGAAGAGAGCGCTGCCAAACGAAGGGCAATTCTCCTCACCGTCTGTGGGGCACCAACGTATGGCCTCATGAAGAATCTGCTCACTCCAGCGAAACCCATGGAGAAATCGTACAATGATTTGTGCACACTGGTCCGAGAGCATTTGAACCCGAAGGAAAGCATTCTGATGGCGAGGTACCGGTTCTACACCTACAAAAGGTCTGAAGGCCAGGAAGTGGCGAGTTATGTCGCCGAGCTAAAACGCTTTGCATGACATTGCGAATTTGAAGGACATTTGGAGCACATGCTCAGAGACTTTTTCGTACTTCACAAACGTTTGACTGTAGAGACCCCAACCTTGAGTAAGGCCATAGCGATAGCCCAGGCGTTCATTGCCACGAGTGACAATACGAAGCAAATCTCTCAGCACCTAAGTGCTGCTACAAATACTGTGAACAAAGTGATGTTATTTTCGAATTGTAAAGTACAGGGCAGGTCATACATACCTGCAGCTACACGTCCGCAGATGTCTCAGAGTCCACCATCAAGGGTGATGAATCCAAGACCACTAACACCTTGTTGGCGCTGCGGGGGTGATCATCGTTTCCATTCATGCCGATTCAAAGAGTACGTTTGCAAGGGATGTGGAACAACGGAACACCTCCAACGAGTGTGCAGGCGAGCTGTAAAGCCTGTTAAACCTGCAAACCACCATGTTGCAGAGGAGGACAGATCCACGGAGGATCACGACGAGCCAGAGTCTCGGATTGAGGAGGCAGAGGTACATGGGGTGCACACATTCACCACGAATTGTCCCCCGATAATGCTGAATGTTAAACTAAATGGACTCCCGGTATCAATGGAGCTGGACACGGGCGCGAGCCAGTCCATCATGGGCAAAAAGACTTCAAAAGCTTGTGGTGCAACAAGGCCTCAAGGCCAGTCTTAACTCCAGTTCGCACGAAACTAAGAACTTACAAAAAATAACTGATTCCTGTAATCGGCAGTGCTACCGTAAAGGTCTTGTACGATGGGGAGGTGCACAAGCTACCACTCTGGGTGGTACCGGGTGATGGTCCCACTCTGCTCGGTAGGAGCTGGCTGGGAAAGATACGCTGGGAACTGGGACGACTTCCGAGCGCTATCGCCTGCTGCTGACACTTCGTGTGCCCAGGTTCGCTGTTAGAACCAGGCATCAGGAATTTCCAAGGAGCAAAAGTGCACATCTACCTAATTCTGGGGGCGAGACCCATCCATCACAAGGCGAGAGCAGTACCGTACATGATGAGAGAAAGGGTAGAGATCGAGCTAGACCGGCTGCAAAGAGAGGGCATCATTTCACCGATCGAGTTTAGCGAGTGGGCCAGCCTAATCGTTCCTGTCCTCAAGGGAGACCGCACCGTCAGAATCTGTGGCGATTACAAAGTAACTATCAATCGTTTCTCCCTACAGGACCAATACCCACTACCAAAGGCCGGCGACCTCTTTGCAATGCTGACGGGAGGAAAGACTGGATCTGACTTCAGCCTACATGACTCAGGAACTGAAGGAATCAGCGAAGGCCCTCACCTGCATCAACACGCACAAAGGTCTTTTTGTTTATAACAGATGCCCGTTTGGAATCCGATCAGCGGCGGCGATATTCCAGAGAAACATGGAAAGTTTACTGAAGTCGGTCCCGCACACCGTGGTCTTCTTAGACACAGGTCGGAACACAGTCGAGCACCTGCAGAGCCTGGAGGAGGTTCTTAGTTTACTCAACCGCATGGGGCTCAGGTTAAAATGCTCGAAGTGCGTTCCTGGTGCCTGAAGTGGAGTTCTTGGGAAGGAGGATTGCGGCGGATGGCATCAAGTCCACCAATGCGAAGACGAAGGCAATCGAGAACGCACCGAGGCCACAGAACGTGATGGAGCTGCGATTGTTTCTGGGACTCTTGAACTACTTTGGTAACTTCTTACCGGGTCTCAGCACCCTGCTAGAACCACTACATGTCTTACTACGAAAAGGGAGCGAATGGGTTTGGGGCAAAAACCAAGAAAATGCCTTTGTAAAAGTGAGACAATTGTTATGCTCAAACAAATTGCTTGTATTGTATGATCCATGTAAGCGTTTGGTACTAGCATGTGATGCGTCGTCATATGGCGTCGGGTGTGTATTGCAACAAGCTAATGATTTCGAGAAACTGCAACAAGTTGCTTATGTATCCAGGAGTCTGTCTAAGGCTGAGAGAGCCTACAGCAGGATTGAAAAAGAAGAGTTAGCGTGTGTCTATGAGGTAAAGAAAATGCATCAATACCTGTTTGGGCTAAAATTCAAATTGGAAACTGACCATAAGCTGCTTATATCCTTGTTTTCCGAGAGTAAAGGGATAAATACCAATGCATCGGCCCGCATCCAGAGATGGGCGTTCACGTTGTCCGCATACAACTACACCATCCACCACAGGCCAGGCACAGAAAACTGCGCCGATGCTCTCAGTAGGCTGCGATTGCCCACCACGGGAGTGGAAATGGCGCAGCCCGCAGATCTAGCCATGGCTATGGAAGCATTTGAGAGTGAGCAATCACCCGTCACTGCCTGGCAGATCAAAACCTGGACAAGCCAGGATCCCTTATTATCTCTAGTCAAAAGCTGTGTGCTTCACGAGAGCTGGTCCAGTGTCCCAGTGGAAATGCAGGAAGAGATAAAGCCGTTCCAGCGGCGCAAAGATTAAATGTCTAAACAGGCAGACTGCCTTCTGTGGGGCAATAGAGTAGTGGTCCCCAAGAAGACAGAGACACCTTCATTAATGACCTCCCAGGTATCATAATGATGAAATCGATAGCCAGATTCCACGTGTGATGGATTGGTATCGATGCGGACTTAGAGTCTTGCGTTCACAGATGTAATACATGCTCGCAGTTAAGCAATGTATCGAGGGAGGCGCCGCTAAGTTTATGGTCTTGCCCTCCAAACCGTGGTCTAGGGTACACGTCGACTATGAAGGCCCGTTCTTGGGTAAAATGTTCCTTGTGGTTGTAGACGCGTACTCCAAATGGATTGAATGTGAGATAATGTCGGCTAGCATGTCCGCTGCCACTACTGAAAGCCTGCGGGCCACGTTTGCCACTCACAGCTTACCCGATGTCCTGGTGAACGACAACGGACCATGTTTTACCAGTGCTGAGTTCAAAGAATTCATGACCCATAACGGGATCAAACATGTCACATCTGCCCCGTTTAAACCAGGGTCCAATGGTCAGGCAGAGAGAGCAGTGCAAACCATCAAGCAAGGCTTGAAAAGGGTAACTGAAGGCTCACTTTAGACTCGCCTATCCCGAGTCCTGCTTAGCTACCGCATGAGACCCCACTCACTTACTGGGATCCCACCTGCTGAACTGCTCATGAAAAGAGCACTTAAGACAAGGCTCTCGTTCGTTCACCCTGATCTACATGAACAGGTAGAGAGCAGATGGCTTCAACAAAGTACACACCATGATAGCGCAAATATGTCACACGAGATTGAAATCAATGATCCTGTATTTGTATTAAATTATGGACAAGGTCCCAAGTGGCTTCCTGGCACTGTCGTGGCCAAAGAGGGGAGCAGGGTGTTTCGGGTCAAACTTTCAAATGGACTCATTCACCGGAAACACTTGGACCAAATCAAACTCAGATTCACGGACTATCCTGAGCAACCCACCTTGGACCCTACCTTTTTTGATCCTCCAACATACACACCAGTGGCAACCGGCACCACGGTTGACCATGAAGTAGAACCCATCATCCACAGCAGTCCTGCAGGGCCCAACACACCAGGCAGCCCAGCAAGGCCAGCTGCACAGCAGCCCAGCGAAGGCCCAACAAATGATTCAACAACACCAGCTTTCACACCAAAACGATCAACCAGGGCAAGAAGGGCCCCAGATCGACTCACATTGTAAATAGTTACACAATTGACTTTGGGGGGGGAGTGTTGTTATATATGTGGACTTGTATTTACTCTGTACAGCCATCAGAGGGCTCTTTGCCTGGAGTCCCAAGGGATCCCATAATCCCTTGGAAGCACGGGTATTTAAGGAGGCTTCACAGGTTGGCGAGGCACTCTGGAGACCTGCAATAAAAGACTAAGGTCACACTTCACTTTGAGCTCACAGTGTTCAGTCTGACTCTTTCTCCATACACAACAGTAATAATCTCTGGAATACTATCTGAGCCATGCGCAAATTTGCATAGAGTAAATAAGATCAGAAAGATGAACATGTGGCTCAAAGGTTGGTGTTGGAGAAATGGGTTTCAATTCATAGGGCTCTGGCACCAGTACTGGGGTAAGAGGGAGCTGTTCCATTGGAACAGGCTTCACTTGAACCAGGCTGGGGCCAGAGTACTGCCGAATCGAATAACTAGAGCTATAGATAGGGCTTTAAACTAAATAGTGGGGTGAGGGGGAGGGGCGGGGAGGGATCTGATGAACGGAAATGTAAAAAGAGAAAGGAGAAGGCAAAAGTGCAGGGTAGCAATAGGGATAATGATAATCAGAATGTGACAGGAAAGGACAAACGTATACACATTGTGTTATGTATGTATGTAAACCTTACCAAAATGCAAGACTTGCCACTAGGGGGCACACCAGTGGGAGACCTAAGGGTCATCTGTGCACACTGGGCAAGCAGGTATAAAAGGTGACCCACCATGCTGCTTCCCCACTCTGGAGTCTGAATAAAGAGACCAAGGTCACAACAGTTTGAGCTTGCGATATAGTCCTGTGGATTTATTCTGAACATAACAAATTGGCGATGAGAAACGGATCACACGGTAATGGCTGCCGTTGGCATTCTTGAGAGATTTGTTGAGGGTGATGATTGGGAAGCCTTCGTTGAGCGCCTCGATCAGTACTTTGTGGCCAACGAATTGGACACGGCTGAAACAGAGATCAAGCGCAGGGCAATTCTCCTCACCGTATGTGGGTCATCGGTATATGGCCTCCTTAAAAACTTGCTGGTACCGGTCAAACTAACGGACAAATCTTACACAGAGCTGTGTACGCTGGCTAGGGAACACCTCAAGCCAAAGGAGAGCATCCTGATGGCCAGATACCGCTGTTACATGCACTGTCGCTCCGAGGGCCAGAACGTGGCGAATTTTGTCACCAACCTAAGACGCCTTGCGAATTTGCAGGATCCTTGGGGGAAATGTTGCAGGACTTTTTCATGCTTGGAATTGGCCACGAGGTCATTCTTCGCAAACTTCTGTCTGCCGAATCTCTAAATCTGAGCAAGGCCATCATGATACCCCAAGCCTTCATATCCACCAGCGATAACACGAAACAGATATCTTCACAGAATCGAAGCTCACCGGCAAGCACCGTGCACAAAATAATGTTTTCAGCAGGCAGAACGGCACAGGGCAGGGCCCACATCAATTGCAGAGGCCAGACCTAGGCCTAGAGTGACTCAGAGTCCGCCGTGGGGGCATGAATGCGTATCCATTAGCACCGTGTTGGCGCTGCGGGGGCAGCCATAGAGCTCATCAATGTAGATTCAAGCCCTATGTGTGCAAGGGTTGTGGAACAATGGGGCACCTCCAGCGAATGTGCAAATGACCTGTGACTCACCACGTGGCAGAGTCAGGAGAGGACGACCAATCCAGCGTGGATCACGATGAACGAGCAGGAGAGGCAACTGAACCTGAGGATGAAGAGGAAGTATACACACCTTCACCACCAAAAGCCCTCCGATAATGTTAAAAGTTGAACTTAATGGCACTCCAGTCTCCATGGAACTAGACACGGGGGCGAGTCAATCAGTTATGAACCAGAAGACATTCGAGAGGCTGTTGGGCGATGAAGCACAGCGACCAGAGCTGATCCCGATTCAGGCAAAGCTGCGCACCTACACCAAGGAACTGATACCAGTTATTGGTAGTGCGGACATAAGAGTATCCCATGAGGGGACAGTGCACAATTTACCAATGTGGATTGTTGCAGGTGATGGGCCAACGCTGCTTGGCAGGAGGTGGATGGGGAAGATTCGATGGAACTGGGAAGACCTCTGCGTAGCTTCTCCGGCGAACGACGTCTCCCCTTCTCAAAGGCTGAGCAAACCCCCACCTTCAGCTGAACCAGGCATCGAAGTGCAGATCCATTTGCAGATCCCCGAGGCACAGGCCGCTCATCACGACCACGAGGAGGTAAAGTTCAACCGAGCAGCGGTACAGGCGCGGTACCCACCACCCAAAGCCGACGACCTCTTCGCAACGATGGAAGAGGCTCCAGGGACTCCAGCCGAAATGACCTGAATGTGTCTTCCCGACGCCAGAGACAAAATACCAGGGAAGGAAGATCAAGGCAGTCGGCATCACAGACACGGACGAGAGTGCGTCCAGACCACGGGACGAAGGAGGGTCCAGATCACGGGACGAGAGAGCGTTCAGACCACAGGACGAGAGAGCGTCCAGGCCACGGGACGAGAGAGCGTCCAGACCACGGGAGGTCGCCGCAACGGAACGGAGGAATGTGTCGCCCAGCAAGGAAGACGACTTGTTTCGGGGCAAAGGTAAAGGGGCGGCCGCCATGATGGCCAGGAACCCACTACGCTCCAATAAATTGTGTGCACTAACTAACCCTTGTGAGCGGTCTTTTGCGGCCAATGATGTACCATTATATGGGGTTGGGGGTACCTTACAACGAGCCAAAGTAGTGGGCGAAAACCAACCAGTTGTATATATATCTAACAAAGTATTCGTAGCAAGTGATGTGTTACCGCACGGGGTCGGGTGTGTTGTACAGCAAGCCAAAGTAGTTGGCGAGCCCCAAACGATTGAACATGTATCCAATAAGTTAAACAAAGCAGCAGCCTGTGTTCACGGGACCAAAGAGACGTACCAAAGAGTGTCCAAATGTGTGCTCAAGTCAGACAAGCTGCTCAAGCCACAAGCTTGGGAGAGCAGAGGCACCATTATCGATGCGTTGTTTCGAGAATGTCTAACATTGTCCGTGTACTGTAACATCATCCGCCTTGGGCCAGGCACTGAGAGCGGCACTAATGCCCTCAGTTGGCTACCGTTGCCCACCACTGGGGTGGAAACGGCGCAGCCTGCAGACCCACTCGCGGTCGTGGAAATGCTAGAAAGCGAGGGGTCAACCGTAACTGCCCCCCAGCTTAGGACCTGGACCAGCCAGGATCCCATGTTACCATCTGCCAAAGGTGAACTGTTAGATGGGATGTGGCAACCTATCCATCGCAGAGACGAAAGACCCATCCCAATGTTGCAAAGTAAGGCAGGGCGGCTACACATAGTCGGTGGTCCGGGGCTCCCATACTACAGCCCAAGGTCCAGGGGGACCACTAGGCCTCCCGCATCTACCGAGAGTCTCAAACCCCATTGCGGCCATCCTGGGCTTGCTAGACCTCAGGGTCAGCGACAATAGCCCAGAGCAGGCAGCCCAAATCACTAAACCTAGCACCACGCGTGTCATGGTAGACTCTCTACAGACCCGGCTATCCTGGGTACTACGCAGTCACCAGACAGAATCACTCAGAATCGAGCCTTCCGTATGCCAACGGCAGAGAATGCACCATAATTGCACGGCCCCTCCACGCGACATCAGAATAAGTGATGTAGACCATGTTCAGGGCCCCAGTTGGGCTGCTAGCACCGCATTAGCCAAGGTGGGGAATGGAGTGTATGTGATGAAACCGGAGTGTTTGATTATGAAACCATGGACCGGGCTAAGGAGTAAAGCATTTGGACAAGACCAAACTGCGAACTACAGATAACCAGGAACCACTGTGAAAGGACCTGGGCCCCAGCGACCCACTAACATGATCAACTTCGCCGTCAATAACGAGGATAAACCCACCACGTCAGGACTTCAACTCAGGCGATCGACCCGAGGACGCGGGTTGCCAGATTGCCTCAACTTGCAAATAACTTGCACATAAGACTTTGAGGGGGGAGTGATGTGATGTATGTATGTAAACGCTACCAAAATGTAAGATTTGCCACTAGGGGGCACACCTGTGGGAGACCTAAGGGTCACCTGTGCACCCTGGGCAAGCAGGTATAAAAGGTGATTCACCATGCTGCTTCCTCACTCTGGAGTCTGAATAAAGAGACCAAGGTCACAACAGTTTGAGCTTGCAATAGAGTCCTGTGGATTTATTCTGAACATAACACATTGGACAAAATTAAAAGCTCTATATCTGAAAGCATGCAGTATTCATAACAATGAGTTGATGGCACAAGTAGAAATAAATGGGTATGATCTGATTGCCATTACAGAGACATTGTTGCAAGGTGACCAAGGATGGGAACTGAATATTCAGGGGTATCTGCCATTTCTTAAGGATAAGCAGAAAGGAAAAGGATGTGGGGTAGCTCTGTTAATAAGGAATGAGATCAGTGCAGCAGTGAGAAATGATATTGGCGCAGAAGATCAAAAATGTAGAATCAGTTTGGGTGGAGATAAGAAATAATAAGGGTAGGAAGTCATTGGTGGGAGTGGTGTACAGGCTCCCAAACAGTAGCCACACTATAGAACAGAGTATAAGAAATAATAGAAGCATGTAAGAAAGGGGTCGGAGGGTCTAGTAAAGAGGAGGAACTGAGGGAAATCCTTATTAGTCGGGAAATTGTGTTGGGGAAATTGATGGGATTGAAGGCCGATAAATCCCCAGGGCCTGATGGACTGCATCCCAGAGTACTTAAGAAGGTGGCCTTGGAAATAGTGGATGCATTGACAGTCATTTTCCAACATTCCATTGAATCTGGATCAGTTCCTATGGAGTGGAGGGTAGCCAATGTAACCCCACTTTTTAAAAAAGGAGGGAGAGAGATAACAGGGAATTATAGACCGGTCAGCCTGACATCGGTAGTGGGTAAAATGATGGAATCAATTATTAAGGATGTCATAGCAGTGCATTTGGAAAGAGGTGATATGATAGGTCCAAGTCAGCATGGATTTGTGAAAGGGAAATCATGCTTGACAAATCTTCTGGAATTTTTTGAGGATGTTTCCAGTAGAGTGGACAAGGGAGAACCAGTTGATGTGGTATATTTGGACTTTCAGAAGGCTTTCGACAAGGTCCCACTCAAGAGATTAATGTGCAAAGTTAAAGCACATGGGATTGGGGGTAGTGTGCTGACATGGATTGAGAACTGGTTGTCAGACAGGAAGCAAAGAGTAGGAGTAAATGGGGACTTTTCAGAATGGCAGGCAGTGACTAGTGGGGTGCCGCAAGGTTCTGTGCTGGGGCCCCAGCTGTTTACACTGTACATTAATGATTTAGACGAGGGGATTAAATGTAGTATCTCCAAATTTGCGGATGACACTAAGTTGGGTGGCCGTGTGAGCTGCAGAGTGACTTGGATAGGTTAGGTGAGTGGGCAAATGCATGGCAGATGAAGTATAATGTGGATAAATGTGAGGTTATCCACTTTGGTGGTAAAAACAGAGAGACAGACTATTATCTGAATGGTGACAGATTAGGAAAAGGGGAGGTGCAAAGAGACCTGGGTGTCATGGTACATCAGTCATTGAAGGTTGGCATGCAGGTACAGCAGGCGGTTAAGAAAGCAAATGGCATGTTGGCCATCATAGCGAGGGGATCTGAGTACAGGGGCAGGGAGGTGTTGCTACAATTGTACAGGGCCTTGGTGAGGCCACACCTGGAGTATTGTGTACAGTTTTGGTCTCCTAACCTGAGGAAGGACATTCTTGCTATTGAGGGAGTGCAGCGAAGGTTCACCAGACTGATTCCCGGGATGGCGGGACTGACCTATCAAGTAAGACTGGATCAACTGGGCTTGTATTCACTGGAGTTCAGAAGAATGAGAGGGGACCTCATAGAAATGTTTAAAATTCTGACGGGGTTAGACAGGTTAGATGCAGGAAGAATGTTCCCAATGTTGGGGAAGTCCAGAACCAGGGGACACAGTCTAAGGATAAGGAGTAAGCCATTTAGGATCGAGATGAGGAGGAATTTCTTCACCCAGAGAGTGGTGAACCTGTGGAATTCTCTACCACAGAAAGTTGTTGAGGCCAATTCACTAAATATATTCAAAAAGGAGTTAGATGAAGTCCTTACTACTAGGGGGATCAAGGGGTATGGTGAGAAAGCAGGAATGGGGTACTGAAGTTGCATGTTCAGCCATGAACCCATTGAATGGCGGTGCAGGCTAGAAGGGCCGAATGGCCTACTCCTGCACCTATTTTCTATGTTTCTATGTTTCTATGTACGGCAATAATCATGGGCGATTTTAATCTTTATATTGATTGGACAAATCAAATTGGCAAAGGTAGCCTGGAGGAAGAGTTCATAGAGTGTATCCGGGATGGTTTCTTGGAACAATATGTTGTGGAACCAACCAGGGAGCAGACTATTCTAGATTTGGTAATGTGTAACGAGTCTGGATCAATTAATAATCTTGTAGTGAAGGATTCTCTTAGGAAGAGTGATCATAGCATGGTAGAATTCAAGTTCAGTTTGCGGGTGAGAAAGCTAGTCTCAAATTAGTGTCCTGAACTTAAATCACGGTAATTATAAAGGTATGAAGGCAAAGCTAGTTAAAATGGACTGGGAAAATATATTAAAGGGTAAGACTGTAGAAAAGCAATGGCTAACACTTAAGGAGATATTTCATAACTCTCAGCAAAGATATAGTGAGAAAGAAAGACTCTAAGAGAAGGATGACCATCTGTGGCTAACTAAGGAAATAATGGATGGTATCAAATTGAAAACAAAGGCGTACAATGTTGCGAAGGACAGTGGAAGGCCAGAGGATTGGGAAATTTTAGAAACCGTCAAAAGATGACTAAGAAAATGATAAAGAGAGAGAAGATAGAATATGAGAATAAACTAGCAAGAAATATAAAAACAGAGAATAAGAACTTCTATAGGTATATAAAAAGGAAGCTAGCAGCTAAAG
Organism: Pristiophorus japonicus; assembly: GCF_044704955.1. Lineage (NCBI taxonomy): Eukaryota > Metazoa > Chordata > Chondrichthyes > Pristiophoridae > Pristiophorus > Pristiophorus japonicus. The sequence continues at coordinate 211,530,099 of NC_091983.1, forward strand.
TAAATGTTGGTCCCTTAAAGGATGAGACTGACGAATTAATAATGGGAAACAGGGAAATGGCAGAGACTTTGAACAAATATTTTGTATCGGTCTTCACATTAGAAGACATTAAAAGCACCTCAATAATTGATAATCAAGGGGCTATAGGGTGGCGGGTGTGGAGGCGGGGGGGAACTTAAACTATCAATAAAGAAAGAGTACTCGGCAGAATAATGGAACTAAAGGTGGCCAAGTCCTCTGGACCTGGTGGCATGCATCCTCGGGCCTTAAAAGAAGTGGTTGCGGAGATAGTGGATGCATTGGTTGTAATCTACCAAAATTCCCTGGGTTCTGGAGAGGTTTCAGCGAACTGGAAAACTGCAAATGTAACGCTCCTATTTAAGAAAGGACGGAGACAGAAAACAGGAAACTATAGACCAGTTAGCCTAACATCTGTCATTGGGAAAATGCTGGATTCCATCATTAAGGTAGTATTAGCAGGACATTTAGAAAATCATAATGCAGTCAAGCAGAGTCAGCATGGTTTTATGAAAGGGAAATCATGTTTGACAAATTTGCTCGAGTTCTTTGAGGATGAAACGAGCAGGGTGGATAAAGGGAAAGGAGTAGATATGTAGTGTATTTCGATTTCCAGAAAGCATTCAATAAGATACCACATAAAAGGTTACTGCACAAGATGAGAGTTCATGGGGCTGTGGGTAATATATTAGCGTGGATAAAGGATTGGCTAACTAACAGAAAGCAGAGAGTCGGGATAAATGGTTCATTTTCAGGTTGGCAAACTGTAAGTAGTGGGGCGCCACGGGTAATATGTCTCTACTTATCTGTAGAATAACTCCACGAGGCCTAGTGCTGTGCTTGGACTGCTGTGACCTTAGTCTCTTTATTCTAACTCAGAGTGAGGCAGTAATGTGGTGACCAGCCTTTTATATCGCTCCTGCCTGGGCCTCCCATAGTTGCACCCTCTAGTGGTACCAGCATAGTATATACAGAGTATACATATATGACAACATTCCCCCCCAAAGTCTTTGATGCGAGTTAGTTACAGGTTGAGGCGATCCAGAACTCTGCGCTCCCTGGTTGATCGTCTACATGTCACTTCTGGCATGGGTGAGTTGGTCGGGCCACTGTTGTCTTGCAGCGCTGTTGGTCTGACTGGACTGTTGGAGATGGTGGGATCATCTTTGTGGTTGGCAGCTAGGTCTGTTGCTGATTGGGATGTGTGTAGGTAGATCGCTGAAGGTAAGGTCCTCTCCCGGTAGTTCCTGGTTACCTGCATGTTTGTCCGTTAAGCAGTTTGACAAAAAATACTCTATTCCCCTCCTTGGCTAAAACAGTGCCAGCAACCCATTTGGGGCCATGATCGTGATTCAGCACAAACACTGAGTCGTTTACAGTGATGTCGCGTGATACAGCCGCGCGATCATGGTACATGTTTTGTCAATAACGCCCGGTTTCCACCTGATTGTTGAGGTCAGGATGGACTAAGGACAGCCTGGTTTTGAGTGCACGTTTCATTAGTAACTCCACAGGGGCGACCCCGGTAAGCGAGTGGGGTCGTGTCCTGTAATTGATCAGCACCTGGGATAGGCGGGTTTGTAAGGAGCCTTCTGTGACGCGTTTCAAGCTCTGCTTTATGGTTTGGACTGCCTGCTCCGCTTGGCCGTTGGATGTGGGCTTGAACGGGGCAGACCTGACATGCTTGATGCCATTGCGGGTCTTGAATTCATTGTATTCCGATCTGGTGAAACACGGACCATTGTCACTGACCAGAATGCCGGGCAAGCCATGGGTGGTGAACATGGCCCTGAGGCTTTCAGTGGTGGCAGTGGACTTGCTGGATGCCATTATTACACATTCGATCCACTTAGAATAGGTGTCCACTACAATGAGGAACATTTTTCCTAGAAAGGGGCCCGCATAATCTACATGGATCCTGGACCATGGTTTTGAGGGCCAGGACCACAGACTAAGTGGAGCCTCCCTGGGGGCATTGCTCAATTGTGAGCAAGTGTTACACTGGCGCACGCATGACTCCAAGTCCAAGTCAATGCCAGGCCATCAGACGTGGGACCTGGCGATAGCCTTCATCATGACTATGCCTGGGTGGGCACTGTGTAGGTCACGTATGAAGGTTGCCCTGCCTTTTTTTGGCAGGATGACACAGTTACCCCATAAGAGGCAATCCGATTGGATGGATACTTCTTCTTTACGACGGTGAAACGGCTTTATCTCGTCTTGCATTTCTCTAGGGTGCACTGACCAGCCTCCATTGAGGACACAACTTTTTACAAGAGATAACACAGGGTCCTGGTTGGTCCAGTTCCTTATTTGGCGAGCCGTTACGGGTGATTCTTCGCTTTCGAAGACGTCCATGATCAGGCACAGGTCTGCGGGCTGCGCCATTTCCACCCCGGTGGTGGGCAACGGTAGCCGGCTGAGGGCATCGGCGCAGTTCTCAGTATCTGACCTGTGGCGGATCGTATAATCGTAGGCCGACAGTGTTAGTGCTCATCTTTGGATTCGCGACGAAGCATTGGTGTTTATGCCTTTGCTTTCCGAAAACAGTGAGATTAGGGACTTGTGGTCGGTTTCTAACTCGTACCTGAGTCCGAACAGATACTGGTGCATTTTTTTTACCCCATAGACACAGGCCAAAGTCTCCTTCTCGACCATACTGTAGGCTCTTTCGGCCTTGGATAGACTTCGAGATGCATATGCAACCGGTTGGAGTTTGCCCGCTACATTTGCTTGCTGTAAAACATACCCGCCAGCGTACGACGACGCGTCACATGCTAAAACTAGACGTTTGCCTGGGTGAATACAATGCAAGCAACTTGTTCGAACACAGCAAGTTTCTGACCTTTTTGAAGGCGACCTCTTGATTTTGACCCCAAACCCAGTCGTCTCCCTTGCGTTGCAACTTGTGCAACGGTTCGAGCAAGGTGCTCAACCCTGGAAGAAAGTTACCGAAATAGTTGAGGAGTCCCAGGAACGAGCGCAGCTCCGTTACATTTCGTGGTCTGGATGCATTCTTAATGGCCTCTGTCTTCGAGTCCGTGGGCCTGATGCCATCTGCCGCAATCTTCCTCTCCAGGAATTCTATCTCTGGCGCCAGGAAGACACACTTGGATCGTTTCAACCGGAGTCTGATTCTCTTTAGTCAACTTAAAACCTCTGCAGGTTGTGCAGGCATTCGGTGGTGTCGCGACCAGTGATTAGGATGTCATCCTGAAATAAAACAGTGCATGGAACCGATTTCAACAGACTCTCCGTATTCCTTTGGAAGATGACTGCAGCCGAGCGGATCCCGAACGGGCACCTGTGATACAAAAACAGTCCCTTTTGTGTGTTAATGCATGTTAATATTTTCGACGACTCAGCCAGCTCCTGGGTCATGTAAGCGGAGGTTAGATCCAGCTTGGTGAATGCCTCTCCCCCTGCTAATGTCGCAAAGAGATCATTGGCTTTGGGTAGTGGGTACTGGTCCTGTAATGAAACTCGGTTGATCGTTACCTTGTAGTCAATGTAGATTCTGGCCGTGTCATCGCTCTTTAGTACCGGAACAATCGGGCTGGCCCATTCGTTAAATTCGATTAGTGATATGATTCCCTTGTGTTGAAGTCTGTCCAATTCGATCTCCACTTTCTCCCTCATCATGTAAGGGACTGCTCGGGTCTTGTGATGAACAGGCCATGCCTCGGGGACCAAGTGGATCTGCACTTTGGCGCATGTTAAGTTGCCGATGCCTGGTTCAAATAAGGATGGGAACTTTCTCAGCACTTGAGCACAGGAAGCATTGTCCACTGAAGATAGTGCTTTGATGTCTTTCCAGTTCCACCGAATCTTCCCCATCCAGCTTCTGCCAAGCAGCATTGACCCGTCGCCTGGTACAACCCACAGTGGCAATTCGTGTATCTCTCCATCATAGGATACTTTTACATTTGCACTGCCGATAACTGGGATCAGTTCCTTGGTGTAAGTGCGCAGCTTTGTCTGAATCGGGCTCAGCTTGGGTCTTTGTTCTTTGTTGCCCCACAGCCTCTCAAATGCCTTCTGGCTCATAAGTGACTGACTCGCCCCCGTGTCCAACTCCATGGAAACAGGAATGTCATTTATCTTGACTTTCATCATCATGGGGGGACTTTTGGTAGTGAAGGTGTGCACCCCGTGCACTGCTTCCTCGAACTGAGTCGCCTCTCTAGCTTGTACTTTATGATCCTTGCTGGATCGGAAACCTCCTGCCGAATCCTCTGCCACGTTTTGAGTCGCAGTTTTTCTGCACATTCGCTGTGGGTGGCCCTTTTGGCCGCAGCCTTTGCACACATAGTGTCTGAATCGATACAGACGGGCCCGATGGTTACCCCCGCAACACCAGCATGTTAACCGATTCACATTTACACTCCTTGGCATCTCTGAGTCGGACTAATTCTTTGATCAACAGTTATTTTCTGCACAGTACTTGCCAGTGAGTTTTTATTCTGGGAGAATCTCAACGTTGAGGCCTTGAACGCCTGGCTTAAGGTGATGGTCCGCTTCACGTCCCGTCCCATTGTGAAAACGTCCCGCAACACATTGTTGAGGAGTTCGCCAAATTTGCACGGTTCCGCGAGCCTTCGTAGGTCTGCGTCATATTCTGCTAAATCCTGGCCCTCGGTGCGACGGTGTGTGTAGAAGCGATACCTGGCCAGCGAAACCCGAGTAAAGACTTCACCCTCTGTAAACTTTTCTAAACTACCAATGGCAACCATCTCTGTGTGTAAGTCTGTGATCTGTTCTCGTCGCCAGTTAATATGTCTCTACTTATCTGTAGAATAACTCACGAGGCCTGCTGTGACCTTTGTCTCTTAATTCTAACTCAGAGTGAGGCAGCAACGTGGTGACTAGCCTTTTATATTGCTCCTGCCTGGGCCTCCCACAGTTGCACTCTCTAGTGGTACCAGCATAGTATATACAGAGTATACATATATGACAAAAGGATCAGTGCTGGGTCTCAACTAATTTCAATTTATATTAATGACTTTGATGAAGGAACTGAATGTAATGTAGCCAGATTGCTGAGGACACAAAGATAGGTGGGAAAGCAAGTTGTGAGGAGGACGCAAAGAATCTACAAAGGGATATAGACAGGCTAAGAGAGTGAGAAAAAATTTGGCAGATGGAGTATAGTGTGGGAAAATGTGAGATTATCTACTTTGGTAGGAAATATAAAAAAACAAATTATTATTACAAAATACAGTGGTACAGATGGATCTGGAGTCCTTGTACATGAAACACAAAAAGTTAGCATGTAGGTACAGCAAGTAATTAGGAAGGCAAATGGAATGTTGGCGTTTATTGCAAGAGGATAGCTCTTAGTCGGCCGGAACGGACACAATGGGCTGAAATTGCCTCCTTCCATGCTGTAAATTTCTATGATCCTATGATTCTATGAATTCAATTCAGCAAGTAAAAACATCAGATATTATTAGTAATACTATTACAAATAGTCTGTAAAACAACTCTGCACACAACAATCGTTTTCTCCTTTTCCCCCCTGCTCACAAATTGAAATGAGTCAGAAATTAAAAAAATACCAATTGACATTTTTGATGTTTCCTATTGCATCCCATTCTGTTTACATTCAGAATCTTAAATTCACAATCGGTGTGTGCTACCAAGTCTCTTGCCTTCTGCACAGCTTTTAACACGTTTCTCTGCTTTATGGGAGACGTGTAACAACATAGGGTAAAGGGTCACGGAGATGCTGAATATTCAGTTGAGAGTCCCAGTAACTTCTCACAGTTCACCCTTCGGAACTGCTGTAATTTCCTCTCAACTAGTTTCAACGTTCCAACTTCCATTTTGCATCCCTTTAGATCATGCTTATAACTCCCATATTTTGGCTTTTCACTGAACATCTCATCAGTCCTGAGACAGCCCATTCCCACAGAAACTTTAAGTGCTCCTGAGCAAGCTCCACCCATTGCTTTCATCTCTAACTGTTCAGTAATTGCTCCTCGCGCGTCTGGGGTGATGGGGTTCAGTCTCTGAAGAGGGGGGGTCCCCTTCCTCCAGGACCACCTCAATTTTCATTTGTCCGGTGGACCCTGTGTCAATTTCACGCTGCCCTTCCACACAGGCCTCGATAAGGAGATGGCCACCCTATCCTGAACTAAGGTTCCTCAGGAACGACATGTGCGTTTGAGGTGGGGCATCCCTATAGCAATCCTCCCTTACTTGCGGAATCTACCCCCGACCTCACCAACTGAACCGAGGTATCATTCCTGTCTGTGACTCTTGCTTCCTTTTCCTGATTCTTCAACTTTTCTTTTAACTTTTCCAATACTTTAGCCAGTCTATCCCTGTCCTCTATCAACTGACAAATCGGGATCCAGGTACCACCTTGTCTTGCTCCTTTCATGACTCCTCCCGGGATTTATCCACTCAGGCCCTTCTGCCTTACATAAGAACATAAGAAATAGAAGCAGGAGTAGGCCATACGGCCCCTCGAGCCTGCTCTGCTATTTAATACGATCATGGCTGATCCAATCATGGACTCAGGTCCACTTCCCTGTCTGCTCCCCATAACGCCTTATTCCTTTATCGGTTAAGATACAGGCCTTCCATCGCTATAACCCCTGTCTCACGTCCATGATTGGAATACGAGCAGCTCTCTAATACAAGCTTTCTACCCTTGCCAACCATTTATCAAAACTATTGTCCCCCGCCCCAGGCATCTACTTCCAGAACTACTGAAGAGTCAAAATAATCTCTCTATGTGTATCATCCCCACAATGACTGATATCAATCCAATTACTTCTCAAACTTTTACACAACTGGAATATACATTCCTCTGCTTCCCTGGGTCCTTCCCCTGGTAATAATGCAAGCCGCTTTATCAACTGTGACCCTGAGTGAGCACCAACTATCGCAACTATTATTCTACGAAGCAGGGACCTGCAACCTACTACCTTTCCCCGGTGACTCCCTAAAGAGCGGAGAAACATGTGAACCCTCTGCTTCTCCCATATGTTCCCTGATTGCCACCATCCCAGAATATTACACCACCATTGAGCAAACTTATTAAGATCCTGAAGCGGTGCAGGTCCCACTTCACCAAGGATAGCTCTCATGTCCTGTGACTTTACCCCTCCTCGCTCATAGCAAGAATCCCCAAAACCACTAAAGGCAGTGGGAGCTCCTTAGGGAGATTCATGATTGTGCTCTTGCTTTGTCTGCCCGAACATGCTTCCCCCACTCTCCGCATTACTGGAAGGTTGTGTGTAATGTTACGAGGAACCGAAGAGGCATCTCACTGCTCCGCCTCTGTACCTAACGTTGCCACGTGAACCACACGGGTTCGAGGCTCAGAAGTCGGAGAAGACAAAGGAGGTGCGGAAGGGAATGGTGGGCATGCTTCCTGTCCCTTAAACCCCTTTTCAACTCTCAGACCTGGGGAAGTCTCCGAATACCACCAGGCTTTATCGATTTCTCTCTCCGTTGGGCAAGCTAATATTGTCACCTGCTGCAGCTTAGATATTGCTTTCTCTAGATCTTAATTACGGTTCTGTTGATCAGCAAGATGCTGAGCCAGCGTCAGAACAGTCCTGGCTGCTCCGAGCACCTGAAATCAGCAGTTCTCTATGTCATGTATGTAACCTTCATGTAACTGTAACCTTCATGTAACAACACTGCATACTGTATACACCTAAGAAATGCACATCTTGACTACAGGGGGTGAACTTGTGGGAGACACTCCTCACCTGGTCCTCCAGGTATATAGAGGGAGGTCCCACGCAGGGTCATCACTTCTTGGTCCTGTAAATAAAGGTTCGGGTCACAGAGTGACCTTGTCTGCAGAATGTGCCTCATGTGAATTTATAGTAATGTGTAAGGACATTACATTTGGCGACGAGAAACGGGAATCAACGACTCACGAGAATGGCCACTGGTAGCACAGAGGAACGGTACTGTGTTGGTGAGGACTGGAACAATTTCATTGAGAGGCTCCAGCAGAGCTTTGTCACAAAGGACTGGCTGGGAGATGCAGCGGCTGACAAGCGAAGGGCGCATCTACTGACCAGCTGTGGACTGAAGACGTACGCGCTGATGAAAGATCTGCTCGCACCCGAGAAGCCGGCGGACAAAACTTTTGAAGAGCTCAGCAAACTGATCGGTGAGCACCTCAAACCGGCGAGCAGTATACATATGGTCCGACACCGATTCTATACACACCGACGTCGGGAAGGACAGAGCATGCCGGACTTCATTGCGGACCTTCGGCGCTTGGCCAGCCTCTGCAGGGGATAGATGTTAAGGAATTTCTTTATTGGGGGCATTGGTCATGCCGGGATTTTCAGAAAGCTAATTGAGACCAAGGACTTGACCTTGGAAGAGGCGGCATTGATGGCTCAGACCTTCATGGCGGGGGAGGAGGAAGCCAAGATAATATATGCGCACAACTCTGTTTCCAACATGGCGATGGATCAGGGAGTTAACATTGTAACGCAACTCAGAACCCCGCAGGCAGGCAAGGGCAATTCGACACCACCCAGGCAGCAACAGACTCTAGAGTGGGTCCTCAACAGAGACAATGGCAGGTTGAATGGACATTTATGCCATCACGATGTGTGCCCAGCTGGGCAATGCCCCCAGGGAGGCCCCACTCAGCCCGTGGCCCTGGCCCACCAGGCCATGGTCACGTATTCACGTAGACTACACGGGCCCGTTCATGGGAAAAATGTTCCTCATTGTCGTTGATGCGTACTCGAAATGGATCGAGTGCATCATATTGAATTCATGCACGACATCCACCACAGTGGAGAGTCTGCGTGCGGTCTTTGTGACTCACGGCTTGCCGGACATCCTGGTTAGCGACAACGGCCCGTGTATCACTAGCTATGAAGTCCAGGAGTTCATGTTGGGTAATGGCATCAAACATGTTAGGACGGCACCGTTCAAGCCGGCTTCCAATGGGCAGGTGGAACGTGCGGTCCAAATCATAAAACAGGGCATGCTCTGGATTCAAGGACCCTCCCTTCAATGCCACCTATCACGCCTCCTGCTGGCCTATAGGTCCCGACCGCATTCGCTCACGGGAGTCCCGCTCGCGGAACTACTCATGAAACGTACACTTAAAACTCGGCTGTCCCTCATTCATCCAGTCCTGTCAGACATTGTTGAGGGCAAGTGCCAGTCCCAAAATGAGTGCCATGACCGTAACTCAAAGGGGAGACTGCTTTCTTGCTCTTTTTTGTTTTGTTGCTTTAAACCTCAGATTACACACACACTCAGTTGTAGTAATGGCAGGATCAGGTCTTTATTTAAACTTCATACTACACAAAAAACAGTATGAAAGTTACTGAGACATACACATCACAAAACCAGTGCATGCTCCCTGCTCTTGAGATACACACCCCAATTCTAGTGTGTACTGCTAAAACAGTGTTCACTCACATCTCTTATACAAAATCAGGTCTTTGAACTCTATATTTCGTACATACTATCACTAAATCATGGTACATCAAAAGTACATACAAATACTAACAGAATGATAATGTGAACTAAATAACCAGCACTCAACGTCCTGAAATTGATTTATTGCTGCAATCGACTCTTACCATGAATTCTATTACTATAACACACAAGTGACCAAATTGACACATTCGAATGGCTTTCCTGTGGAGACATCCTCTCGTTTGATCTCGTACCTAATGTACAATCCATGCTCATCAGAAAAGCTGCTTGAACTTTTAACCCAGCATGTGTCGTCTCAGACTGCGCCAAAAGTGAGGTATTTGGGAATTACGAGCATTCGGTCCCAAAAGGTCCTTATTTCCTGAAGAAAGAATAAAAGAATAAGTAAAAGGAGGAAAATAATAACTGAGTAAAACAATGGCCCTGAAATTCCAGAAAGGCATGTAACAGCCGGTTTTCGGCGTGCAATGCGCATGCATTGAAAAACGGCTTTTCCGATCTGACAAGTTCTGGTTTGACAGATCCAATGCATCTTGGCAGCAAGGACATTCGCATGGGCAAGATTGCGGTATGTGCCCATCTCTTGCCCTGCAAATGTCCTCAAAACTCTTGCGCCTGGTAAAAACAGGTGCATAGCCTACTTTTACCAGCGTAAGGGTTTTAAAACATATCAAAAACATATAAAAATAAATTTAAAAATACATATTTATGTTAAAAACCCTGCCCACTCAGGTAATTTTATTTTAAATTATAATTAAAACATTTTTTTTAAATCAGCAAATATTTTTTTTTCAAAAACATTTCTATCCATTTTAATTTTTAGAATGTATTTATGTGAGGTGTTTTAAAAATATTTTATGTAGTGCTTGGGTGTTTGGGGGTGTTTCTCATTCGTAGTAATAGGAGCTTCAGACTTACGAAACTCCTATTACTATGAATGAGAAACACCCCCAAACACACTCTGTTGTGCAAGAAGAGGAGGTCTCGAGTTCGGAATCTCTGGTGAACGTTCGACCAAAAGGTAAGTGCGCATTTTTTCTCCTAGTTTTAGTCGAACGCCCGCGGGAAGAAGAAACCGGGATTTCAGGCCCATTGAGAACTCCTACTTACGGAGGTCCCATTATTATGAATGAGAATACTTTGTGTTGTGTATGCAATAACTGTTAGACTGAGTATTGTTTAACTCCAAGAGATATGACCTTTGCTCTGCTTTATTAAGGCCTAAAGTGATTAATATACAAAATGGCTGGCCTTTTATACTTGGACTGCACACACGTGCGTGCAGCCCAATGGCCTCCAACAGTGAAGCCATCTAGTGGCTAGTGATCCCAAAACTACATACATGACAATACCCCCCTCTAAGATATTAACACAGTCTTTTACAAATTGAGACGGTCCGGTGTTTTACGCTCCCGGGTTGACAGTCTCAGTTCAACTCCAGCTTTAGGTGAGTGTTCAGAGTCTGTTGTGACTGGTGGCTGGGTGGCTGACCTGGTGGGAGTGGCAATGGCCATGTCAGGGATTGAAATTCCATTTCGTTGAACATGTCAGTGATTGAAAGTCCCGATTCACTGATGACCAATGAGTCCTCCGAAGACTGGGGGTAGGTTGGTTGGTCGTCGATTGTCTCTTCCTCCGAATATTCCGGTTCGTCTGTGTGCCACAGCTTTGTCTGATCCATATGTTTCCTGCATGTTTGCCCATTTTTGAGCTTGACCATGACAGTACCAGCGATCCACTTAGGACCCTGACCATAATTCAGAACATATACAGGATCATTTACAGAAATATCGCGTGACATAGCTGCGCGATCGTGATACCCTTGCTGACTTTGTCTTCTATATTCAACATGATTATTGAAGTCAGTGTACACAAGAGACAGCTTGGTCTTAAGACCTTTCTTCATCATTAGTTCAGCAGGTGAGACCCCGGTAAGCGTGTGTGGTCTTGTCCTGTAACTCAGCAGTATGCATGGCAGGCGGGTCTGCAGTGACCCTTGGGTTACTCACTTCATACTCTGCTTTCTGGTTTGGACAGCACGTTCTGCTTGCCCATTGGATGCAGGTTTGAACGGTGCTGACCTGACATGTTTGATACCATTGAGTTTCGTGAACACTTGAAACTCCTGACTGGTGAAGCACGACCTGTTGTCGCTAACAACGATGTCAGGCAGACCATGTGTCGTGAACGTGACACTAAGATTCTCAATGGTAGTTGTGGATTTGCTGGATGACACTCTATCCACTTTGAATATGCATCCACCACAACTAAAAACATCTTCCCCAGGAAGGGACCTGCAAAGTCTATGTGGATCCTGGACCATGGTTTAGACGGCCACGACCACAGACTCAGCGGCGATTCCGCTGGTGCTTTGCTGAGCTGCATGCAAGTGTTGCACTGATGCACACATGATTCCAGCTCAGAGTCAATTCTCGGCCACCAAACATGAGACCTGGTGATGGCTTTCATCATTACAATGCCGGGATGTGTGCTATGTAGCTCACGTACAAATTTCTCTCTCCCTTTCTTGGGCATAACAACACGATTGCCCCACAGTATAAAATCCGACTGAATAGACAATTTGTCTTTGCGACGAATGTAAGGTTTGGTCTCCTCGCACATTTGCTTGGGTATGGCAGACCAATCACCTTTGAGGATGCAACTCTTCACCACCGATAAAATCGGGTCCAGGCTGGTCCAGGTCTTAACTTGTTGAGCCGTGACAGGGATTCCTTCACTCTCAAAAGCATCCATAACTAACAATAGGTCCGCCGATTGTAACGTTTCCACCTCCGGTGTGGGCAACAGCAGATGGCTCAAAGCATCGGCACAATTCTCGGTGCCAGGTCTATGGCAAATGACATAATCATAAGCGGATAATGTCTGGATGCGGGATTGGTATTGATACCTTTGTTTTCAGAGAACAGTGAAATGAGCGGCTTGTAATCTGTCTCCAGTTCAAACCGAAGACCAAACAGGTACTGATGCATCTTTTTAACCCTATACACATAGGCTAGTGCTACTTTCTCTACCATGCTGTAGGCTCTTTCCGCTTTAGACAAACTTTTTGAAGCATATGCGACTGGTTGAAGTTTACCCGACTCATTAGCTTAGAAACATAGAAACATAGAAAACAGGAGAAGGAGTCGGCCATTTGGCCCTTCGAGCCTGCACCACCATTCAATATGATCATGGCTGATCATGCAATTTTAATACCCCATTCCTGCTTTTTCTCGATACCCCTTGATTGCTTTAGCCATAAGGGCCACATCTAACTCCTTTTTGAATATATCCAACGAACTGGCCTCAACAACTTTTTGCGGTAGAGTATTCCACAGGTTAACAATTCTCTGAGTGAAGAAGTTTCTCCTCATCTCGATCTTAAATGGTTTACCCCTTATCCTTAGACTGTGACCCCTGGTTCTGGAATTCCTCAGCATCGGGACATTCTTCCTGCCTCCAACCTGTCCAATCCCATCAGAATTTTATATGTTTCTATGAGATCTCTTCTCATTCTTCTAAACTCCAGGGAATACAAGCCCAGTCGATCCAGTCTCTCCTCATGTGTCAGTCCTGCCATCCCAGGAATTAGTCTGTTGAAGATCCACTTCGAGCGTTTCAGTCTGAGTCCCACTTTGTCCAGATTATGTAGAACCTCTTCTAGGTTGTTCAGATGTTCCTCGGAGTCACGACCTGTGATCAGGATGTCATCTTGGAACACGATGGTTCTGGGAATGGACTTCAGTAGACTCTCCATGTTACTCTGAAATATTGCTGCACCGAGCGAATTCCAAAAGGGCACCTGTGATAAATAAATAGTCCTTTAGGCGTGTTAATGCACATAAGTCTCTTCGACGTCTCGACCAGCTCCTGTGTCCTGTAGGCCGATGTCAAGTCCAGTTTGGTGAACGACTTCCCCCTGGCTAGCATTGCAAATAGGTCATCAGCCTTCGGTAACAGGTACTGATCCTGTTTCAAAACCCTGTTGATCGTAGCCTTATAGTTTCCACAGATTCTGACTGCCATCACTTTTCAGCACAGGAACAATGGGGCTGGCCCATTCATTAAATTTAACTGGTGATATGATCCCTTCACGCTGGAGTCTGTCCAATTTGATTTTGACCTTCTCCCTCATCATATACGGACCTGCCCGAGCTTTAGTACTGAAATTGTATGATCAGCCATGATCATATTGAAAAGGGGTGCAGGTTCGAAGGGCCGAATAGCCTACTCCTGCACCTATTTTCTATGTTTCTATGTTTCTATGTTTATGATGGACGGGTCTTGCATCCGAGTCCACGTGGATCTGCACCTTGGCTCCCATGAAGTTGCCGATGCCTGGTTCGAACAGCGAGGGGAACTTGCTCAGTACTTGGGCACATGCATCTTTCTCCGATGATGCCTTGATGTCGTTCCAATTGCATCTGATTTTTTCAAGCCAGTTCCTGCTGAACAGTGCTGGGCCATTGTCTGGGACAATCCATTGCAGTAACTCGTGAACCGTACTTTCAAACGACACTTTAATTGTGGCACTGCCAATGACCGTTATGAGTTCTTAGGTGTACGTGCGCAACTTGGCATTGACTGGACTCAGCCTGGGCCTCACAGCTTTAATTTCCCACAGCTTGTCGATTGCCCTCTGGCTCATTATCGATTGACTTACCACCGTGTCCAGTTCCATCGATACCGGCACCCCATTAAATTTCACGTTGATCATTATCGGTTTGCTCTTAGTTAGGAACGAGTACAGTCCATACACTTCCTCCTCTGGTATCTCGGATTGCATATCCGGATCTGCGCTAGTCTGACCATCATCCTCCACGTGGTGTGTCGCAGCACGCTTGCTCATCTGTGGTTACTTGCGCTGGAGATGCCCTACTCTCAGACATCCTTTGCAACTATATTGCTTAAATCGGCACTGCTGGTGCCTGTGATTTCTCCCACAATGCCAACACGGAGAAATCTGATGCATTCCCGCTGGCGGACTTTGGGCAGCCACAGATTTCGCGTACGCAGTCGGGTAGGCCCTGCCATGTGTTGCTCTGCCGAATGCCGAATCAATCATATTTACAGTACTTGCCGAGTTTCGATTTTTCACTGATATCTGCTTTAGACTTCTATCCGTCGTATGCATGACTGAGCGATCGTGATGGCCCTGTTCAAGTCCAACGTCTCCACTGCCAGTGGTTTACTCAGGATAACCTCGTGGTTGATGCCGATTACAAAGAAGTCCCTCAGCATGTCTGTCAACACAGCCCCGAACTTACACAGTCCCGCTACACGTCTCAGGTCGGCAACGAATTCTGCCGCATTCCGGTCCTCTGAGCAAACATGCGTGTAAAATCTGTACCTCAAGATGATGATGCCTTCGTCTGGCTTAATGTGGTCCTGTAACAGTGTACACAATTCTTCATACGTCTTCTCTGTTGTACTTACAGGCAGGAGTAGATTCTTTATTAGACCATAAACTTTTGGACCGCAAACCGTGAAGAACACCGCCTGATCTGCGTTGCCGACGTCCTCCATTTTGTTGGCCACGAAGAACTGGCTCAAAGGAGTAAATGGATACTTTTCAGAATGGCAGGCAGTGACTAGTGGGGTACCGCAAGGTTCTGTGCTGGGGCCTCAGCTGTTTACATTGTACATTAATGATTTAGACGAGGGGATTAAATGTAGTATCTCCAAATTTGCGGATGACACTAAGTTGGGTGGCAGTGTGAGCTGCGAGGAGGATGCTATGAGGCTGCAGAGTGACTTGGATAGGTTAGGTGAGTGGGCAAATGCATGGCAGATGAAGTATAATGTGGATAAATGTGAGGTTATCCACTTTGGTGGTAAAAACAGAGAGACAGACTATTATCTGAATGGTGACAGATTAGGAAAAGGGGAGGTGCAACGAGACCTGGGTGTCATGGTATATCAGTCATTGAAGGTTGGCATGCAGGTACAGCAGGCGGTTAAGAAAGCAAATGGCATGTTGGCCTTCATAGCGAGGGGATTTGAGTACAGGGGCAGGGAGGTGTTGCTACAGTTGTACAGGGCCTTGGTGAGGCCACACCTGGAGTATTGTGTACAGTTTTGGTCTCCTAACTTGAGGAAGGACATTCTTGCTATTGAGGGAGTGCAGCGAAGATTCACCAGACTGATTCCCGGGATGGTGGGACTGACCTATCAAGAAAGACTGGATCAACTGGGCTTGTATTCACTGGAGTTCAGAAGAATGAGAGGGGACCTCATAGAAACGTTTAAAATTCTGACGGGTTTAGACAGGTTAGATGCAGGAAGAATGTTCCCAATGTTGGGGAAGTCCAGAACCAGGGGTCACAGTCTAAGGATAAGGGGTAAGCCATTTAGGACCGAGATGAGGAGAAACTTCTTCACCCAGAGAGTGGTGAACCTGTGGAATTCTCTACCACAGAAAGTTGTTGAGGCCAATTCACTAAATATATTCAAAAGGGAGTTAGATGAAGTCCTTACTACTAGGGGGATCAAGGGGTATGGCGAGAAAGCAGGAATGGGGTACTGAAGTTGCATGCTCAGCCATGAACTTATTGAATGGCGGTGCAGGCTAGAAGGGCTGAATGGCCTGCTCTTGCACCTATTTTCTATGTTTCTATGTTTCTAAACGGCTCACAAAATCTTCTCCTTCCACAAATCGCTCCAATAATCCAATTGTGCTCATTTTTGCATACAAAGGTTCTTGTTGCCTCATCGCCAAATGTAGTGTATGTAATAACTGTTAGACTGAGTACTGTTTAACTCCAAGTGGTATGACCTTGGCTCTGCTTTAATAAGGCCCAAAGTGACTAGTATACAAAATGGCTGGCCTTTTATACTTGGGCTGCATTACCTGGATTGGTTGTCCAGTGCCGCGTGACTCCTGCTTCTCCCTGCGCATCTGCAAGACGTGAACACGCTCCGCTGCGCAGGGAGAGGAGGCCTCCGAACGGGATCGCTGGAGAGCGTGTTGTGTATGCATAAATAACAGACAAACTGAGCCCGGAGAAATGTAACTTAACTGTACTTTTATACACTCCCAAAATAGAGTCCCCAAACCGGCATGAACCAGCATGAGTAGAGCAACTGTGAATACCTCCCGCAGGATCCTAATAACTGTCCTGTGAGCTGTAACAAACAAATAGAGTATGAACACAACATATTTCCCCCCTTTTTAAAACCACAGTCGAAGGGCCGAATGGCCTACTCCTGCACCTATTTTCTATGTTTCTATGGTCTTTGTGGCCATGGAATGGGCTTCATTGGCGTTGGTTGGATGTTTGTGGCCTTCGGGCACAGCAGCAAAAGATAGATGCGGAACCTTTTTACTATTTTCAGGTGAGCGCCCGCGGGAAGCCCAGCACCGGGATTTCAGGCCCATTAAATATAAAGAAAATGGTAAATTTAACTTAAAATTTATAAACTTTCTAATTCTAGTTCTAAGAACGAAAAGTGAAACTTATCCATTGTTTGCACTTGTAAAGGAATCCTTAATTATAAACTGTTTTAATTCTCTTTTCCTATCCAGCAATATTATTTTAACAGTATTTGACAAGACCTAGGTAATTCTACTTTGGCTTCTTCTGCGTTAAGTCCACAGATGGTTGGTGACGAGAGTTTAGTGAAATATGGCATGGATTGGAACTAGAAGTTACCTTCCTGGTCAGAGAATAATGCAAAGAAGAACCACCAAAAAGAGAACGAATAAACATAAAATCATCTTCTTCAAATCCAGGAATCTAGTCAGACTGTTGGCCTGCCATCCAATTTCGAACCCGGCAATCAACGCGACAATGAAGGACAGAACGATGGCAAGTTTCAGGATCGGTAACGACACCTTTTCCATCTTCACTTCCGCATAAGCCTAAAATAGCGAAGACTCCAGGAGAGGACAAATGCAAACTGCGCACGCTCCATCCGGGTCGCGTTCTCCAGCCAGAATACCTGAGGGCAGGAGTAAGAAAGTTATTTTCAGCATAACTGAGGGCGCAACCAGCCACCCATCTGAAAATAGCCCAAGCAACATTAAACTCAACTGTGATCAATTTGGGGGGTGCAAATATGTTTCTGATTTAGCTTTATCTTATATTGAACCGAGAATTGCCAACTTGACTGGATGTATTCCTGGAGGTGTCATCACCTGACATTCTCAACACCTTCTGCCTGAAAATGTTATTGCATTTACTTGATAAAGTTTGGGGACCCTGTAGAGTATTTTGCTTGTGGTTTTGCTCGGGCATCTGTTGTGCGAGAGGTTCCGGGAACCAGGATTTTCTGTCAAGCTTCCTTTTTACAACAGTGCGAATACTCCCTACTTAAAAACACATTAATAGTGACTCTTATTTTCAAATCTTTTCTGTGGAAAATTCGTCAATAATCTCAAAACATGCCAGCCCAAGTCACTCATCATTCCCATTCTTGACGGACTACATTAGGTCCATATTCCCAATACATTTATTTAAGATCTTCATCGCCATCCTCAACTCTATCCAGGGGCTTGCTACACCCTATTTCTGTTTCCTCAAAACATACATGCCTTCTGGCATACATCGGTTCTCTAATTTGGGAAAATGCTGGAGTTCATTATTAAGGAAACAATAGAAGGACATTTGGAAAAGCACACTTCAAGCAAGCAGTCAGCATGGTTTTATGAAAGGGAAATCAAGTTTGACAAATTTGCTGGAGTTCTTTGAGGATGTAACGAGCAGGGTGGATAAGGGGGAACCAGTAGATGTGGTGTATTTGGATTTCCAGAAGGCATTCGATAAGGTGCATGGTACATCAGTCATTGAAGGTTGGCATACAGGTGCAGCAGGCGGTGAAGAAGGCAAATGGCATGTTGGCCTTCATAGCGAGAGGATTTGAGTATAGGAGCAGGGAGGTCTTACTATAGTTGTACAGGGCCTTGGTAAGGCCACACCTTGAATATTGTGTACAGTTTTGGTCTTCTAATCTGAGGAAGGACATTCTTGCTATTGAGGGAGTGCAGCGAAGGTTCACCAGACTGATTCTCGGAATGACAGGACTGCCATATGAAGAAAGACTGGATCGACTAGGCTTGTATTCAATGGAATTTAGAAGAATGAGAGGGGATCTCATAGAAACATATAAAATTCTGACGGGATTGGATAGGTTAGATGCAGGAAGAATGTTCCTAATGTTGGGGAAGTCCAGAACCAGGGTCACAGTCTAAGGATAAAGGGTAAGCCATTTAGGACCGAGATGAGGAGAAACTTCTTCACTCAGAGAGTTGTGGGCATGTGGAATTCTCTACCACAGAATGTTGTTGAGGCCAGTTCGTTAGATATACTCAAAAGGGAGTTAGATGTTGCCCTTACGGCTAAAGGGAACGAGGGGTATGGAGAGAAAGCAGGAATGGTGTACTGAAATGCATGATCAGCCATGATCATATTAAATGGTGGTGCAGGCTCGAAGGGCTGAATGGCCTACTCCTGCACTTATTTTTTATGTTTCTATGTTTCTATGTGCCAAATAAAAGGTTACTGCACAAGATAAAAGATCAAGGGGTTGGGGGTAATACATTAGCATGGATAGACGATTGGCTAACTAACAGAAAACAGAGAGTTGGGATAAATGGGTGATTTTTCGGTTGGCAAATAGTGGGATAGCGCAGGGATCGGTGCTGGGGCCTTAACTATTTACAATCTATATTAATGACTTGGATGAAGGGATTGAATGTAATGTAGCCAAGTTTGCTGATGATACAAAGCTGGGTGGGAGAACGAATTGTGAGGACACAAGAAATCTGCAAAGGGATATAGACAGGCTATGTGAGTGGGCAAAAATTTGGCAGATGGAGTATAATGTAGGAAAATGTGAGGTTATCCACTTCTATCCAAAATAGAAAAGCAGATTATAATTTAAATGGAGAAAAATTGCAAAGTACAGAGGGACCTGTGGGTCCTTGTGCATGAAACACAAAAAGTTAGTATGCAGGTACAGCAAGTAATCAGGAAGGTAAATGGAATGTTGGTGTTTATTGCAAGGGGGATGGAGTATAAAAGCAGAGAAGTCCTGCTACAATTGTACAGGGTATTGGTGAGGCCAAACCTGGAGTACTGCGTACAGTTTTGGTCTTCGTATTTAAGAAAGGATATATTTGCATTGGAGGCTGTTCAAAGAAGGTTCACTAGGTTGATTCCAGAGATGAGGGGATTGACTTATGAAGATAGGTTGAGTAGGTTGGGCCTATATACATTGCAATTCAGAAGAATGAGAGGTGATCTTATCAAAACATATAAGATAATGAGAGGACTGGACAAGATGGATGCAGAGAATATATTTCCACTCGTAGGTGAAACTAAAACTAGGAGACATAGTCCCAGCAGATTGGAAAACTGCAAATGTAACACCCCTATTTAAAAAAGGAGGCAGACAAAAAGCAGGAAACTATAGACCAGTTAGCCTAACATCTGTGGTTTGGAAAATGTTGGAGTCCATTAATAAAGAAGCAGTAACAGAACATTTGGAAAAGCAAAATTCAGTCTGGCAGAGTCAGCATGGATTTATGAAGGGGAAGTCATGTTTGACAAATTTGCTGGAGTTCTTTGAGGATGTAACGAACAGGGTGGATAAAGGAGAACCAGTGGATGTGGTGTATTTTGACTTCCAGAAAGCATTTGACAAGGTGCCACATAAAAGGTTACTTCACAAGATAAATGTTTATGGGGATGGGGATAATATACTAGCATGGATAGAGGATTGGCTAACTAACAGAGAACAGAGAGTTGGGATAAATGGTTCATTCTCTGGTTGGCAATCAGTAACTAGTGGGGTGCCGCAGGGATCAGTGCTGGGACCCCAATTATTTACAATCTATATTAACGACTTGGAAAAAGGGACTGAGTTTGCTGACGATACAAAGATGGGAGGAAAAGCAATGTGTGAGGAGGACACAAAAAATCTGCAAAAGGACATAGACAGGCTAAGTGAGTGGGCAAAAAATTTGGCAGATGAAGTATAATGTTGGAAAGTGTGAGGTCATGCACTTTGGCAGAAAAAAAATCAAAGAGCAAGTTATTATTTAAATAGGGAAAGATTGCAAAGTGCCGCAGTACAGCGGGACCTGGGGGTACTTGTGCATGAAACACAAAAGCTTAGTATGCAGGTACAGCAAGTGATAAGGAAGACCAATGGTATCTTGGCTTTTATTGCAAGGGGGATGGGGTATAAAAGCAGGGAAGTCTTGCTACAGCTATACAAGGTATTGGTGAGGTCACACCTTGAATACTGCGTGCAGTTTTGGTTTCCATATTCACGAAAGGATATACTTGCTTTGGATGCAGTTCAGAGAAGGTTCACTAGGTTGATTCCGGATATGAGGGGGTTGACTTTTGAGGAAAGGTTGAGTAGGTTGGGCCTCTACTCATTAGAATTCAGAAGAATGAGAGGTGATCTTATCGCAACATATAAGATTATGAGGGGGCTTGACAAGGTGGATGCAGAGAGGATGTTTCCACTGATGGGGGAGACTAGAACTAGAGGGCATGATCTTAGAATAAGGGGCCGCCCATTTAAAACAGAGGTGAGGAGAAATTTCTTCTCTCAGAGGTTTGTAAATCTGTGGAATTCGCTGCCTCAGAGAGCTGTGGAAGCTGGGACATTGAATAAATTTAAGGCAGAAATAGACAGTTTCTTAAACGATAAGGGGATAAGAGGTTATGGGGAGTGGGCGGGGAAGTGGAGCTGAGTCCATGATCAGATCAGCCATGATCTTTTTGAATGGCGGAGCAGGCTCGAGTGGTTGTACGGCCTACTCCTGTTCCTATTTCTTATGTTCTTATGTTCTTATTCATAAGGGATTGCCGATTTAAATCTGAGATGAGGAGGAATTTCTTCTCTCAGAGGGTTGTATATCTGTGGTATTCTCTGCCCCAGAGAGCTGTGGAGGTTGGGTCATTGAATATATTTAAAGCGGAGATAGACGGATTTTTGAGTGATAAGTGAATAAAGGATTATGGGGAGCAGGCAGGGAAGTGGAGCTGAGCCCAAGATCAGATCAACCATGGCAGAGCAGGCTCGATGGATCAAATAGCCTACTCCTGCTCCTATTTCTTGTATCCTTCTTGTGTTCTTGTGACATTTTGTGTATTTCCGCTCCCTTTATCCTGCCATCAGTAAAATAATCTTCAGCCACCTTGGCCTTTCTCTAGAATTCTCTGCCTAAACCACTCTGCCACTCTACCTTTAAAAACCCAGCTTTCTAATCAGGCTTCTGACCTAACTCTCGCATGTGGCCTAGTGTCCACTCCTGTATTCTGTTTATCTGTCATGTTTCCTCCTTCCCCCTTATGTAAAGTGAATTGGAATTTTTTTTATTTTAAAGGCACTACATAAGAAAGAAATTGACTTGCATTTATATAGGACCTTTCAGAAGAATATAAGATATAGGAGCTGGCGTAAGCCATTTGGTCCTTCGAGCCTGCTCTGCCATTCAACAAGATCATGATCTTCTACCTCAACTCCTGCACTATCCCCTTAATCCCTTAATTTCCAAAAAGTTAGCGACCTTGTTTTGACTATACTCAACAATTGAGCATTCACAGCCTTCTGGGATGGAGAATTCCAAAGATTCACAACTCTTCGAGTGAAAAAAATTCTCCTCTCAGTCCTAAATGTTTCCTCCCACCTCCTTCCATCACCTCCTTCCCCCACCAGGAACTTGGGCTGGGGGTATCAGGAATGTGAGCTAGGATGCATGGGCAGGAACTTGGGCTGGGGTGGGGCAGGGAACGTGGGCTGGGGGGAATGAACTTGGGCTGGGGGGACATGTACTTGGGCTGGGGTGGATCAGGAACTTGGGCAGGGATGGGGCAGAAACTTGGGCTGGGGGGGGCATGAACTTGGGCTCGGATGGGGCAGGAAATTTGACTGGGATGGGGCAGGAACTTGGGCTGGGATGGGGCAAGAACTTGAGCTAGGTGGGGCATGAATTGGGCTTGGTGAGCATAAACTTGGGCTGGGGGGATCGTGACTTGGGTTGGGATGTGGCAGGAACTTCAGCAGCGGGGGGTGGGGGGGCATGAACTTGGGCTGGGATGGGGCAGGAACTTGGGCTGGGATGGAGGTGCTCTATTCTGTTCGGAGATGACAGTTAGAATGGCTCGAATTACACTTTGCAAAGTCACTGAGAACTTGGACTGGGTGATTCTAATTACAAATTCCAGAGAAACTGCTGAGTGTGTCTTACCCTCCAAGGGGACCAATGAGGATTCCGGTCATGTGATCATGGAGAACCAATCAGAGCATTTTGTAGTGCAAATAAGCACGTCCTTTTGTTTTATGTGCAAAACATGAACGAATTTAAGGATAACATCTACATCTTAGAATCATAGAATGGTTACAGCATAGAAGGAGGCCATTTGGCCCGTCGAGCCCATACCGGCTCTCTGCAAAAGCAAGTCAGCTAGTCCCACTCCCCCACCCTTTTCCCATAGCCCTGCAAATGTTATTTCCTTCAGGTACTTATCCAATTCCCTTTTGAAAACCATGATTGAGTCGATCTCCACCATTCCTTTCAGGCAGTGCATTCCAGACACTAACCACTTGCTGCGTAAAAAAGTTTTTCCTCATGTTGCCTTTGGATTTGTCATGTATCCTACATGGTTACTGCTTGTACTATTAGAAGGTGTGCCACAAGGGGGCACCTCAGTGGGAAAACTTGTAGGTTACCTGTACAGGTGTGCCAGGCCTAGTATAAAAGGTAGGCCACCAGGTGTGATCCTCGCTCTGGAGTTATCAATAAAGGACTAAGTAACGACAGTTCAAGTACAACACATTGCCTCGTGGAGTCATTATCAGGGCATCTAAACACATAACAATTGTCGACGAGATTATGGACCTTTACGCGAAAATGGCTATCCTTGGTACATTGCAGCAGTTCGCCGATGGTGATGATTGGGACACCTTTGTGGAGAGGCTCAACCATTTCTTCACAGCAAACGACCTGGCAGGTGACAATCCGGCCACACTGGCTGATAAGCGCAGAGCTATCCTGCTAACCAGTTGTGGGCCCACTGTCTATGGCCTCATCAGGGACTTGCTGGCACCAGCGAAGACAACGACCAAGACGTAGGAAACATAGAAAATAGAAACAGGCCATTCAGCCCTTCTAGCCTGCACTGCCATTCAATGAGTTCATGGCTGAACATGCAACTTCAGTACCCCCTTCCTGCTTTCACACCATACCCCTTGATCCCCCGAGTAGTAAGGACTTCATCTAACTCCCTTTTGAATATATTTAGTGAATTGGCCTCAACTACTTTCTGTGGTAGAGAATTCCACAGGTTCACCACTCTTTGGGTGAAGAAGTTTCTCCTTATCTCGGTCCTAAATGGCTTACCCCTTATCCTTAGACTGTGACCTCTGGTTCTGGACTTCCCCAACATTGGGAACATTCTTCCTGCATCCAACCTGTCCAAACCCGTCAGAATTTTAAACGTTTCTATGAGGTCCCCTCTCACTCTTCTGAACTCCAGTGAATACAAGCCCAGTTGATCCAGTCTTTCTTGATAGGTCAGTCCCACCATCCCGGGAATCAGTCTGGTGAATCTTCGCTGCACTCCCTCAATAGCAAGAATGTCCTTCCTCAAGTTAGGAGACCAAAACTGTACACAATACTCCAGGTGTGGCCTCACCAAGGCCCTGTACAACTGTAGCAACACCTCCCTGCCCCTGTACTCAAATCCCCTCGCTATGAAGGCCAACATGCCATTTGCTTTCTTAACCGCCTGCTGTACCTGCATGCCAACCTTCAATGACTGATGTACCATGACACCCAGGTCTCGTTGCACCTTCCCTTTTCCTAATCTGTCACCATTCAGATAATAGTCTGTCTCTCTGTTTTTACCACCAAAGTGGATAACCTCACATTTATCCACATTATACTTCATCTGCCACGCATTTGCCCACTCACCTAACCTATCCAAGTCACTCTGCAGCCTCATAGCATCCTCCTCGCAGCTCACACTGCCACCCAACTTAGTGTCATCCGCAAATTTGGAGATACTACATTTAATCCCCTCGTCTAAATCATTAATGTACAATGTAAACAACTGGGGCCCCAGCACAGAACCCTGCGGTACCCCACTAGTCACTGCCTGCCATTCCGAAAAGTACCCATTTACTCCTACTCTTTGCTTCCTGTCTGACAACCAGTTCTCAATCCACGTCAGCACACTACCCCCAATCCCATGTGCTTTAACTTTACACATTAATCTCCTGTGTGGGACTTTGTCGAAAGCCTTCTGAAAGTCCAAATATACCACATCAACTGGTACTCCTTTGTCCACTTTATTGGAAACATCCTCAAAAAATTCCAGAAGATTTGTCAAGCATGATCTCCCTTTCACAAATCCATGCTGACTTGGACCTATCATGTCACCATTTTCCAAATGCGCTGCTATGACATCCTTAATAATTGATTCCATCATTTTACCCACTACTGAGGTCAGGCTGACCGGTCTATAAATCCCTGCTTTCTCTCTCCCTCCTTTTTTAAAAAGTGGGGTTACATTGGCTACCCTCCACTCGATAGGAACTGATCCAGAGTCAATGGAATGTTGGAAAATGACTGTCAATGCATCCGCTATTTCCAAGGCCACCTCCTTAAGTACTCTGGGATGCAGTCCATCAGGCCCTGGGGATTTATCGGCCTTCAATCCCATCAATTTCCCCAACACAATTTCCCGACTAATAAAGATTTCTCTCAGTTCCTCCTCCTTACTAGACCCTCTGACCACTTTTATATCCGGAAGGTTGTTTGTGTCCTCCTTAGTGAATACTGAACCAAAGTACTTGTTCAATTGGTCTGCCATTTCTTTGTTCCCCGTTATGACTTCCCCTGATTCTGACTGCAGGGGACCTACGTTTGTCTTTACTAACCTTTTTCTCTTTACATACCGACAGATACTTTAGCAATCCGCCTTAATGTTCCCTGCAAGCTTCTTCTCGTACTCCATTTTCCCTGCCCTAATCAAACCCTTTGTCCTCCTCTGCTGAGTTCTAAATTTCTCCCAGTCCCCAGGTTCGCTGCTATTTCTGGCCAATTTGTATGCCATTTCCTTGGCTTTAATACTATCCCTGATTTCCCTAGATAGCCACGGTTGAGCCACCTTCCCTTTTTTATTTTTACGCCATAGAAACATAGAAACATAGAAAATAGTTGCAGAGTAGGCCATTTGGCCCTTCGAGCCTGCACCACCATTCAATAAGATCATGGTTAATGATTCACCCTCCGTATCCCTTTCCTGCTTTCTCTCCATACCCCTTGATCCCTTTAGCCGTAAGGACCATATCTAACTCCCTCTTGAATATATCTAACAAACTGGCATCAACAACTCTCTGCGGTAGAGAATTCCACAGGTTAACAACTTTCTGAGTGAAGAAGTTTCTCCTCATCTCAGTCCTAAATGGCCTACCCCTTATCCTTAGACTGTGTCCCCTGGTTCTGGACTTCCCCAACATCGGGAATATTCTTCCCGCATCCAACCTGTCCAGTCCCGTCAGAATCTTATATGTTTCTATGAGATCCCCTCTCATCCTTCTAAACTCCAGTGAATACAGGCCCAGTCGATCCAGTCTCTCCTCATATGTCAGTCCAGCTATCCTGGGAATCAGTCTGGTGAACCTTCGCTGCACTCCCTCAATAGCAAGAACGTCCTTCCTCAGATTAGGAGACCAAAACTGAACACAATATTCCAGGTGAGGTCTCACCAAGGCCCTGTATAACTGCAGTAAGACCTCCATGCTGCTATACTTAAATCCCCTAGCTATGAAGGCCAACATACCATTTGCCTTCTTCACCGCCTGCTTTACCTGCATGCCAACTTTCAATTACTGAGGAACCATGACACCCAGGTCTCGTTGCACCTCTCCTTTTCCTAATCTGCCGCCATTCAGATAATATTCTGCCTTCGTGTTTTTACCCCCAAAGTGGATAACCTCACATTTATCCACATTATACTGTATCTGCCATGCATTTGCCCACTCACCTAACCTGTCCAAGTCACCCTGCAGCCTCTTAGCATCCTTCTCACAGCTCACACCGCCACCCAATTTAATGTCATCTGCAAACTTGGAGATATTAACCTCAATTCTTTCATCTAAATCTTGAATATATAATATGTCCTTACTATACAGCACAAATGCACACGAGGCCCATACTTGAGAGAAGGTCACTCTGTGACCAGTAACCTTTATTCCAGCACTGAAGTGAAGTCGGTGGGTGGAGCTTCCCCTTTTATACCTGAAAGTCCAGGTTAGGAGTGTCTCCCACAAGTTCACCACCTAGTGGTCAGTGTTCTCACGGTGTACATCTTAGGTCAGTTTATACATGGGTTACAATGACAGTTGAATACATGACATCACCTCCCCCCCAAAGTCTTATTGGGATCACAGGCTAAGTCTCTCTGGTGGTTTACGCTCCCTTGTAGAGTGCCTGAGTTGGGGCTCCAGTTGTTGGGCGCTGGCCTGAGTGTCTGCTGTTTGCACTGCCTCAGGCCTGTCCGGACTGCCCACAGTGACTGGGCTCTCCTCCACTTGGTTCCGGTGTTCGGTCACCTGTGGTGGAGTGAACTCTACATCGTGTTCTTCCTCTGCTTCTTCGATGGGGTTGCTGAACCTCCTTTTTGTTTGATCCACGTGTTTGCGGCAGATTTGACCGTTGGTAAGTTTAACTACCAGAATCCTATTCCCCTCTTTAGCAATCATAGTGCCTGAGAGCCATTTGGGCCCTGCAGCGTAGTTGAGGACAAAGACAGGGTCATTGACATCAATACTTCGCGCCCTCGTATTCCCGTCATGGTAGTCACATTGTGACCGGCGCCTGCTCTCAATAATTTCTTTCATGGTGGGGTGTATAAGGGGATAACCTGGTTTGAGCGTCCTTTTCATTAGCAGCTCTGTGGGTGGAACCCCTGTGAGCGAGTGTTGTCGGGATCTATTGGCCAACAGGAGGCGTGATAAGCGGCTTTGTAGGGAACCCACTTGGATTCTGAGCAGCCCCTGTTTGATTATCTGCACTGCTCGTTCCGCCTGGCCATTTGAGGCTGGCTTGAATGGTGCCATTCTGACATGGTTGATACCATTTCCTGCCATGAAGTCCTGGAACTCAATGCTTGTAAAGCACGGGCCATTGTCGCTGACCAAGATGTCCGGTAGACCATGGGCGGAGAACATTGCCTGTAGACTTTCTACTGTGTCAGAGGATGTGCTTGAATTGAGAATGTCACACTCGATCCATTTGGAGTAGGCGTCTACTACAACCAAAAACATTTTTCCCATGAAAGGAACTGCGTAGTCCACATGGATGCATGACCATGGTATGGCGGGCCAGGACCAGGGGCTAAGGGGGGCTTCCCTGGGCGCATTGCCCAGCTGGGCACACGTGTTGCACCTGCGAACACAAAGTTCCAGGTCTGCATCTATCCTTGGCCACCAAATGTGTGACCTGGCAATTGCCTTCATCATGACAATGCCCGGGTCTCTTTGTGGAGTTCTCGGTTGAACACCTCTCTGCCCATTGGGGCATGACTACTCGGTTTCCCCATAGTAGGCAATCGGCCTGAATCGAGAGTTCATCCTTGAGCCTGTGAAATGGTTTAAATTCCTCAGGGCATGCCCCGTACGTGGCTGCCCAGTCCCCATTCAGGACACATTTCTTGACTAAAGACAGTAGCGGGTCTCTATTTGTCCAGACTTTGATCTGACGGGCTGTCACGGGTGAGCCTTTGCTTTCAAAAGCTTCAACGGCCATGACCATCTCAGCAGCATGCTCGGTTGCCCCCTCGGTGGTGGCTAGTGGGAGCCTGCTGAGTGCATCGGCGCAGTTTTCAGTGCCCGGTCTGTGCCGAATTGTATAGTCATAGGCGGCTAACGTGAGTGCCCACCTCTGTTTGCGGGCCGACGCATTTGCATTTATGGCCTTGTTGTCGGCCAAAAGGGACTTTAGGGGTTTGTGATCTGTCTCCAGCTCAAATTTCCTGTCAAGCAGGTACTGGTGCATTTTTTTTACTGCATATACACATGTAAGCGCTTACTTTTCTACCATCCCGTAGCTCCTTTCTGCCTGGGACAGACTTCTGGAGGCATAAGCTACCGGCTGTAACTGACCCTTGGCATTAACATGCTGCAACACACACCCGACCCCATAGGACGATGCATCTCACGTTAAAACAAGTTTCTTACATGGGTCATATAGCGTTAACAGATTGTTGGAGCATAACAATTGCGTTCTCTATCAAAAGCCCTTTCCTGGCTGTCCCCCCAGACCCTCTCAATAAAATCGTCCCAATCATCACCAACACAGTACCTCTCATCTGTGCTGCTAGTGGCCATGCTCGCGTGGTTTAAATCCCAGTTTCTCGTCGCCAATAATATGTCCTTAATATACAGTACAAATGCACACGAGGCCCATACTTGAGAGAAGGTCACACTGTGACCAGTAACCTTTATTCCAGCACTGAAGTGAAGTAGGTAGGTGGAACTTCCCTTTTTATACCTGAAAGCCCAGGTTAGGAGTGTCTCCCACAAGTTCACCACCTAGTGGTCAATGTTCTCACGGTGTACAACTTAGGTCAGTTTATACATGGGTTACAATGACAGTTGAATACATGACAATATATATTGTAAAGAGCTGGGATCCCAGCACTGAGCCCTGCGGCACCCCACTAGTCACTGTCTGCCATTCTGAAAAGGACCCGTTTATCCCGACTCTCTGCTTTCTGTCTGCCAATCAGTTCTCTATCCATGTCAACACATTACCCCCAATACCATGTGCTTTAATTTTTCACACTAATCTCTTGCGTGGGACCTTGTCAAAAGCCTTTTGAAAGTCCAAATACATCACATCCACTGGTTCTCCCTTGTCCACTCTACTAGTTACATCCTCAAAAAATTCCAGAAGATTTGTCAAGCATGATTTCCCTTTCATAAATCCGTGCTGACTTGGACCGATCCTGTCACTGCTTTCCAGATGCGCTGTTATTTCATCTTTAATAATTGATTCCAACATTTTCCCCACCACTGATGTCAGGCTAACCAGTCTATAATTACCCGTTTTCTCTCTCCCTCATTTTTTAAAAAGTTGTGTTACATTAGCTACCCTCCAGTCCATAGGAACTGATCCAGAGTCGATAGACCGTTGGAAAATGATCACAATGCATCCACTATTTCTATGGCCACTTCCTTAAGTACTCTGGGATGCAGACTATCAGGCTCTGGGGATTTATCGGCCTTCAATCCCATCAATTTCCCTAACACAATTTCCCGCCGAATAAGCATATCTTTCATTTCCTCCTTCTCACTAGACCCTTGGTCCCCTAGTACTTCCGGAAGGTTATTTGTGTCTTCCTTCGTGAAGACAGAGGAGCTTGGAATGCTGATCCACGAACAACTCAAGCCCAACGAGAGCATCCTCACTGTCAGACACCGGTTTTACACCCAGCGACAGCCCGAAGGCCAGGAAATCGCGAAACATGCCGCAGACCTCAGGAGGCTGGCGGCTCCATGTGATTTCGGCAACCACCTCACCGAAGCGCTGCGGGATATCTTTGTCATTGCAATCGGCCATGAGGGCCTTCTTCATAAGCTACTGTCTGCGGATACCACAGTCACACTGCAGAAGGCCATCTTTGTGACCTTGACCTGTGGCTCGAGACAGATAACTCATCCTCAGGGCTCAAACCCGGCAAGTACTGTGCAGAGTGGCGCCTTTTAGAGGCTGGACTGTGGAACATGAAGCTTCCCAGGGGAGAGAGAACAGGCTCCCGAGTCCCATAACTCAGAGTCCGCCAACGGGGGCTAACTGAGTAACTCCATGCTGGCGTTGCGGAGGAAATCACAGGGCTCACCAGTGCCGCTTTAAAGGTTATCTGTGTAAAGGCTGCAGCACAAAGGGCCACCTCCAGCGAATGTTTAAAGAAATATGACTCACTGTGTTGATGAGGAGTCTGCAGATGGCCATGAATCCAGCGCGGATTATGAAACGATATTCAGCGAGGCAGCTCAGCCCCATGATGAGGTATGTAGCATGTTTACGTGCACCACTGAGTGTTCCCCATTGAGGATGGAAGTCAAGATAAATGGAATTCCAGTCTTCATGGAAGTGGACATGAGGGCAAGCCAGTCAGTAATGAATCAAGAAGGCTTTGAGAGGCTATGGGACAATCAAGCTGAACGACCCACATTGGTCCCGGTTCAGGCAAAACTGCGCACCTACACCGATGAACTTATACCAGTCGTTGGTAGTGCTGATGTAAAGGTACTCCATGATGGCGCAGTGCACAAGTTACCCCTGTGGATTGTTGCAGGTGATGGGCCACCGCTACTCGGAAGAAGGTGGATGGAGAAGATCCATTGGAGTTGGGAAGATTTCATCCCTCCAGCGATCGAAGTCCTCCGTGCTCAGAGGCACAGCAAGCCCTCACTTGAGGGTGGACCCAGCACCAAAGAGCAGACAAGCACAGCACCGAGGCACAGACCGTTAAGCATGACTGCGTGGAGATGATCCAGCTGAGATGACCCGAACGCACCTTCCAGTCTCCAGTGGCAGGACTCCGGAGGCAGAAAATCGGATCAAAAGGCGACTTCCTAGCTTCGGTGGCAGAACCCGGGGAGAAGAGGATCTCCGCAGTTGATATCGTGGATGGAGGAAAGATGGCGCCCAAACTATGAGGTGATACGCTGAAGAAAAAGATGGCAGTGGCCAGACCACGAGGTGCAGCGCTGATGGAGCAACACGTGGCACCAAACGAAGAAGAGGATTGGGGTGAAGATAGAAAGGCTCTCTTAAAGGAGGCATGCAACCCACTACAATTAAAGGGACAGTTCCACACTCTCAATCGATGTAAGAGCAACTGTGAGTTGGATGTAAAATGTGCAATTGATGATCAGAGTTGTGTACATGCAATAAGCAAAGAAAAGTCTCAATGTAATAGCAACTGTGAGTTAGACATAAAATGTGTAATTGATGATCAGAGCTGTGTACGTGCAATAAGCAAGGAAAAGTTGCACGATCGCGATCGGAGCTACAGGTTTTTACTATGAGTAATGAAACGTTGTGCGAGGTAGGATTGCAACTGCATACAGTCAATGCAGCGGGTAAACACCCATCGGGCACACACAGGTCCAGCGAGCTACCCAATGTAGTAGCTATTGTCCCTGGGATCAGAGTTATGCACCATGGAGTGTGGCCACAAGCAGCCAATACATACAAGCCGCAGAGCAAGCAATCGCAGGAGGACAACGGCACCGGTATCGGTACCCTGCCCCTGATTGGCCCCACCTCTCAGGCACCCGATGGCACCAACCGCCATGAGCCTGAAAGAGCAAACCATGCTAAGGTGCAGCTCCCAGACCCTATTGCCACCAAGGCTACACCAGGGAACGAAGGGTCACCAGCAACGGTTCTCCCAAATGGGACTGGGACCAGCCAGGATCCCAAACCAAATAACGTCCAGGCAAGCAAGTCAGCAGTTCCCTGCGCACTGCCAGACGACTGCTCCTCAGGGAGTAGCAGCGACTCGGGGCGCAAGGAAAGGACAGAGAGGTCACAGGCATCTGTGAACCTGCCCGACGCTAGGAGCAGTGGCAAAGGCCCCGAGAGCAGGCAACTTGAGCCAACTGGGCTCCCACTGCCAGCACTGGGCACCGCGCCACCAGACTACCTGGACACCATCCAGCAGTTCAAGCACTAGTTTGTTCTCATACACCAGTACTGATTGCAAGTATTTATCAAGTATGTATCTCACCAGTCATATTCCCGCTGGTCTCTCTGTTCATACACCCACTTTAGAATTGTACCCCTTTGTTTATATTGCCTCTCCTCGTTCTTCTGACCAAAATGTATTGTTGCGTTCCTAACACAGATGAGCCTGTACACAGGGAGGTTAAAATAACAGTGACCTCAGTCTTTATTGAGGCACTTCAGAGTGAGGAACAGGCCTTAGGGGCCGGTTTATATACTCTGCTCCCAAGGGATGCTGGGATCCCTTGGGACTTCAGGGGATGCACTCCCTGGTGGCGGAACATGGGAGTGCATGCTTTACAGATGCACAACATCACTCCCCCCTCAAAGTCAAAGTGAAAACTATTTACAAGGTGAGGCGGTCGGGAGTCTTTCTTTCCCTGGTGGACCGGCTCGGTACAAATGTCTGTTCTAGTGTGTTGGCTGTGCCCTCGCTGGGCTGGCGTGTTATTGGCCCTGCAGGGCTGCTGAGTGAGCCTGGCCTTGCTGGGCTGTTGGGCGTGATGGGTTCAATTTCCTGGTCCTGGGTGGTGCCGTTGATCCTTTGGGTGTGTGTTGTGGGCTCGAAAAAGGTGGTGTCTGCTGTGGGTTGTTCAGGGCAGTCTGTGAATCGCAGCCTCATTTGGTCCAGGTGCTTTCTGCAAATTTGTCCATTGTCCAGTTTGACTACAAACACCCGATTCCCTTCTTTAGCTATCACCGTGCCTGCGATCCACTTGGGACCATGTCCATAGTTTAGCATATACACAGGGTCATTCAGATCAATTTCCCGTGACACAGTGGCGCGACCATCGTTTACATTTTGTTGCTGCCGCCTGCTTTCTACCTGATCATGCAGGTTGGGGTGAACGAGCGAGAGTCTGGTTTTAAGTGTCCTTGTCATGAGTAGCTCAGCCGGGGGCACCCCTGTGAGCGAGTGGGGTCTCGTGCGGTAGCTGAGCAGTACTCGGGACAGGCGGGTTTGGAGTGAGCCTTCTGTGACTCGTTTAAGGCTCTGTTTGATTGTTTGTACTGCCCACTCTGCCTGCCCATTGGAGGCTGGTTTAAACGGGGCCGAGGTGACATGTTTGATCCCATTGCGGGTCATGAATTCTTTAAATTCGGCACTGGTGAAACATGGCTCGTTGTCACTGACCAGTATGTCAGGCAGGCCGCGGGTGGCAAACATGGCCCTCAGGCTTTCAATGGTGGCGGTGGCGGTGCTTCCCGACATTATTTCACATTCAATCCATTTTGAAAAAGCATCCACCACCACCAGGAACATTTTACCGAGAAACGGGCCCGCATAGTCGACATGGATCCTCGACTACGGTCTGGAGGGTCAGGACCACAAACTTAGTGGTGCCTCTCTGGGCACATTGCTCAACTGAGCACACACACTGCATTGCCATACACAGGACTCTAAGTCAGTGTCAATATCGGGCCATCATTCGTGGGATCTGGCTATCGCTTTCATCATTACTATACCTGAGAGTGTGCTGTGGAGATCCGAGATGAACGTCTCCCTGCACTTTTTGGGTAGCATTACGCGGTTACCCCACAACAGGCAGTCTGCCTGAATGGACAGCTCGTCTATTCACCGCTGGAACACCTTGATTAGCTCTTGCATTTCAACGGGGATGCTGGCCCAGCTCCCATGCAGTACACAGTTTTTTACTAGGGACAGCAAGGATCTTGGCTGGTCCAAGTCCTAATCTGGCAGGCCGTGACAGGTGATTTATCATTTTCAAACAATTTCATGACCATCAATGTTGTCTGCGGGCTGCGCCACCATCAACAAGTTTGCAGGATGCGCCATTTCCACCCCCGTGGTGGGTAATGGTAGCCGACTGAGAGCATCCGCACAGTTCTCGGTGCCTGGCCTGTGGCAGATGGTATAGTTATACGTTGATAGCACGAGTGCCCACCTTTGTATGCGGGCTGAGGCATTAGTATTTATCCCCTTGTTTTCAGCGAACAGGGATATGAGGGGCTTGTGATCAGTTTCCAGCTTAAATTTGAGGCCAAGCAGGTACTGATGCATTTTATTTACCCCGAACACACACGCTAATGCCTCTTTCTCAATCATGCTGTAGGCCCTCTCAGCCTTAGACAAGCTCCTGGAGGCATAGGTGACAGGTTGCAACTTCCCCGCAACGTTAGCTTGTTGTAATACACACCTGACTCCGTACGACGATGCATCACATGCGAGGACAAGTCTTTTACACGGGTTATACAATACAAGCAGCTTGTTGGAGCATAAAATGTTTCTGGCTTTCTCAAAAGCAATTACTTGTTTTTTTCCCCATACCCAGTTCTCACCTTTATGCAATAACACATGTAGGGGCTCTAAGAAGGTGCTTAACACCGGTAGGAAGTTACCAAAATAGTTAAGGAGTCCCAGGAACGACCGCAGCTCCGTGATGTTCTGTGGCCTGGGCACGTTCCTGATAGCCTCTGTCTTGGCGTCTGTGGGCCGAATGCCGTCCGCCACGATCTTTCTCCCCAGAAACTCCACTTCTGTTGACATGAAGACGCATTTCGACCTCTTCAGCCACAGCCCTACGCGATCCAGTCGCTGGAGGACCTCCTCCAGGTTTTGTAGGTGCTCAACAGTGTCCCGACCCGTGACCAATATGTCCTCCTGAAAAACCACCGTGCATGGTACCGACTTGAGTAGGCTCTCCATGTTTCTCTGGAAGATCGCTGCAGTCGACCGAATTCCAAATGGGCATCTGTTGTAGATGAACAGTCCCTTGTACGTGTTGATGCAGGTGAGGCCCTTTGAAGACTCCTCCAGCTCCTGCGTCATGTAGGCCGAAGTCAGGTCGAGCTCGGTGAACGTCTTGCCAGTGTCGCAAATAGGTCGTCTGCCTTAGGTAGCGGGTATTGGTCCTGTAGCGAGAAACGATTAATAGTTACTTTATAATCGCCGCAAATCCTGACCGTGCCATCACTTTTGAGTACTGGAACAATCGGGCTGGCCCACTCGCTGAATTCCACTGGGGAGATGATGCCCTCGCGTTGCAGCCTGTCCAGCTCGATTTCCACTCTCTCCCTCATCACGTGAGGTACCGCTCGTGCCTCATGGTGAATGGGTCGTGCCTCTGGGATCAAGTAGATTCGCAACTTCGCCCCGGAAAAGTCTCCAATGCCAGGCTTAAAAAATGAAGGAAATTTGTTAAGAACCTGGGTACATGAGGCCTCATCGACATGTGATAGCGCTCGGATGTCATCCCAGTTCCAGCGGATTTTGCCCAGCCAGATCCTTCCAAGCAATGTGGGGCCATCGCCCGGGACAATCCAGAATGGCAGTTTGTGCACCGTGCCCTCGTAGGTGACCTTGACCATGGCGCTGCCCAGAACAGTGGTAGCTCTTTGGTGTACGTTCTCAGTTTCGTGTGGATGGGGCTCAGGGCTGGTCTGAGTGCCTTGTTGCACCACAGTCGCTCAAACATCTTTTTACTCATGATGGATTGGCTAGCACCAGTGTCCAGTTCCATGGCTACGGGTAAGCCATTCAATTTTACATTTAGCATTATAGCTGAACATTTCATTGAAAATGTGTGCACCCCGTGTACTTCAGCATCTGCCCCTTCTCTCTGAGGCTTGAAATTGCTTTGATCCACTATGGACCGATTTTTCTCTGCCACGTGGTGGTTAGCAGGTTTTGCAGAGCTTGCAGCTCATCTGGAAGCTCGTTGGAGGTGCCCCATTGTTCCACAATTCTTGCAAACATACCCTTTGAAGCAGCATGAATCGGCTGAATGGAAGCCTCCACAACACCAACAAGGTGTGAATTGCCTTCCATTCATTCTTTGTTGCGGACTCTGAGTCATCTAGGTCACCTGAGGCCTGCTGGCAGTTGCAGACTCATGGTTTCTGCCCTGTACATTTCTGCTCGCAAACACAGTTCCAGTTAATTTATGAACATTGCTAGCACTTGTGTGCTGAGAGCTTTGTTTGGTGTTATCACTGTTGGACATAACTGCCTGTGCTATCGCAATGGCTTTACTGAGGGTCGGTGTCTCTCCAGTCAAAAGTTTTCGTAGGATGGTCTCCTGGCCAATGTCCAGTAAAAAAAAGTCTCTGAGCATTTGCTCCAGGTAGCCATCCACATTGTCCTGCAAGTCGCCTTAGCTCGGCGACGTAGCTCGCCAGTTCCTGACCTTCAGATCGCTGGCACGTGTTGAACCGATACCTCGCCATCAGCACGCTCTCCCTCGGGTTAAGATGCTCCTGACCCAGTGTACACAGCTCCTCATACGACTTATCTGTGGGTTTCACTGGAGCCAGAAGATTCTTCATGAGGCTGTAGGTCGGTGCCCGGCAGACCGTGAGGAGGACCGTTCTCCTTTTTGCAGCGCTTCCTTCTCTGTCCAGCTCGTTGGCTGCAAAGTACTGGTCTAGCTGTTCAACATAGGCTTCCCAGTCCTCACCCTCCGAGAACTTCTCCAGGATGCCCACAGTTTGCTGCATCTTTGCGTTGGATTCGTATACTCGTCGCCAGCTGTTGTGTTCCTAACACAGATGAGCCTGCACAAAGGGAGGTTAAAAAAACAGTGACCTCTGTCTTTGCTAAGACACTCCAGAGTGAGGAACAGGCCTTAGAGGCCGGCTTATATACAGTGCTTCAAGGGATGCGCTCCCTGGTGGAGGAACATGGGAGTGCGTGCTTTACAGATACACAACATGTATCACTTTCCATTTTTCTGCTTTAAAATTCATCTGTCACGTGTCTGCCCATTTCACCAGCCTGTCAATGGCCTAGAAATCCCAGCCTTCGCAGGTCCGTACTGAGTGTTGATGGACCCGGGAAAGCATCGCAAAAGCCGGTTTTCAGCGCACAATGCGCATGCGCTGAAAGTCTGCTTTTCCAATTTGTCAAGCTGGAGCTGGACAGATCCAACGCATATCAGGAGGGAGGACATTTGTAAGGCAATGTTGCGGGATTTACCCATATCTTGCCCAGCAAATGTCCTCAAAACTCTTGCGCATGATAAAAGCAGGCGCATAGCCTACTTTTACAGGCATAAGAGTTTTAAAACACATTTAAAACATAAACAATAAAACTTTAAAAACACCTTTTAAAAACACCTGCCCACTACAGTAAGTTTATTTTTAACCCTAATTACAAAACTTAAAAAAATATTGGAAAATACATATTTTTTAAGGCTTTTATTACGTGAGGTGTGTTTTTTTATTTTTTATTATGGTGTTTAGTGTGTTTGTTTTTTTCCTCATTAATAGCACTCGTAGATATGGAGTTCTCATTGCTATTAATGAGAAAGCTGTGGAATACTGTACCTGATTGTTTGTGCAGTCACACATGACTGCACCTTCTGCGTGGGAACCAGGAGGATGGGAGCGCGCTTCGCAGCGCAGGAAGAGAGGGCCTCCCCACCGGAATCCCACACTCCGCTGGGACCACCAGGTACTTTCGTAGAAATTTTTCAGGTCGGTCGACCTTGGACATTGGCTGTAAGGTCTGATTCTTTGAGTATGACTATGTCAGGCTGTTGTTTAACTAGTCTGTGGGAAAGCTCTCAAAATTTTGGCACAAGTAGCAGATGTTAGTGAGGAGGACTTTGCAGGGTCAACTGGGCTGGATGTGCCTTTGTCGTCGTATCTGAAGCCAGTGCCGAGATCGGTGCTGGGTGGTCTGTCCGTTTTTATTCTTATTATTTTTCGGAACGGTTTTGATCAACTGAGTGGCTTTCTAGGCCATTTCAGAGGGCAGTTAAGAGTTAACTACATTGCAGTGGGTCTGGAGTCACATATAGGCCAGACCGGGTAAGCGCGGCAGTTTTCCCTCCCTAAAGGACATTAATTAACCACATGGGTTTCATGTTCACCATTACTGATACTACTTTTTAATCCCAGATTAATTTAATTAACTGAATTTAAATTCCCCAGCTGCCGTGATGGAATTTGAACTCACGCTTCTGGATCATTAGTTCAGACCTCTAAATTACTAATCCAGTAACATTACCACTATACTACTGTACTCCTGATAACTTCCTTGATTTTGTGCTCTAAGCCTCTATTTATAAAGCCAAAGATTTCCTATGCCTTTTTAACAGCCTTCTCAACTTGTCCTGTCTTCAAAGACTTGTGTACGTACACTCCCAGGTCTCTTTTTTCCTGCAAAATTGAACCATTTAGTTCATATTGTCACTCCTCTTTCTTGAATCACTTTATACTTTTTGAAGGAGAAGAAAAATAAACAGAGGAAAGAGCGGGAAAATGGGATTCAGGTAGATAACTCTGATGAGCTAGCAGCAGCAGAGGCGTAATGGGCCGAATGGCCTCTGTCTGAGATGAATCGTCTATGATGTTGTCTAGCTTGTATTACCGCAAGTATTGCATGCACTATTTCTGGCCTAACTCCAGCCATGCCCAGAATGCTACCAGAGATTTGGAATATCTATTTATTTTTTCTATTGAGTTCTATTGGCACATTTTGCACTGGTTGTTCCTGTTTATACCATTTGAGAAGAGGCACGTTAACATTTTGGATGCACACCCTCCTTGAAAACCAGTTTTGAAATTGAGTCCACACCCAAAACATTACCTTGTCTATTCGCTCCACATATACTGACTGATCTAGTGCATTTTTCCAGCACTTTCTACTTTTGGTTCAGATTTCTCGCAGCTTTTGTCATTTTTGCTTTTCACTTCAATGTAATTTCTGACTGGGTATTCAATTGCCTCTGGTGATTCTGATTGTTTAATCATCTTGGTGGTACTAGAATGTGACAGCAGTTCGCAAACTGGCAGCAGCCTTTAATCTTGTGAGTGACTGTGGTCAAAAGAAAGTGACCGGGAAGAAAAAGTGAATGATAAAAGGATCTACTGCTATCTTTATGGCAATCTGGAGACATCTTGTAGTTGGATTGTTACAGAGTGTTTAGAGTTAATAGTAATGTTACTAATGATTTCTGTTGTTTTAACCAATTTTCAATTCCTAAGAATGGAAAAAAAAAGTTTGGTAGGATCTTTGTGCAAGTTTTAAAGGGAGAAAGACCTTTTAAAATTGTAACATGGAGTTTGGTTACTTTTCATTTGCAAAGTTTAAAAAAAATTACTATTAAGCTGGGTGATGCAAGCTGGCACTGGCTGATGATGTATGGAGGGACTTCCAATTGTAATTAAAGCACTTCTGTCTCTGCTGAAAAACCACCAAGCCTGTACATTCTTTGTTTCTGGAATTGGAATTGATAAGATCAATTAATATGAGTTGCTGTTTCTGAAGTTTAAGAGGATAATCAAATTTTATTTTTGACAGAGTCCAGTCTAAGTGGTTCCTGCCCTATGCTGTGTTGAAGGAAGAAAGTTTTTGAGGAGAAAGTAAAATTGTACGTTGACAACTCCTGTCAGTCCAACAATTTGGAATTGGGCTAATTTTGAAATGGTAGACCACAGGGGACCCAACATTTATAAAGTAAATGCAGTAACATTGGAAGAAGTCATGTAATCAAATGTTACAGAGGAAGGCATCACGTGGTCAGCTGTCATGTGACAAAGCATCACGTGGGCAGAATGTCACATGATCAAACCTTCAGAAATGCCTCCAAACAGAGTTGGCAGTCCCAACGATCCTGGTTCTCGGAACTTCTCGCACAGCAGCTGCTGGTATGAAACCACAAAGATGCCCGACTCTAGGAGACCCAACCTTTATTTAAAAAAAAAGTAAAAGCAGCAACCTTTGCAGAGGTCATGTGCTCAGGACGTGACCTGGTTAAATCTCCAGGAATGCTTCCAACCCTAGTTTCAGTACAAGAAACAGACACACCAGAAATATATTTGCCCCTTGCAAACAAAGCACTATTTTGAACAGTGCTTTTGCTATTTTCAGATGGTTGGTTGTGCCCCGGCCAGGCTGAGAGCAGCGTTTCCTCCACCCGCCCCCCCCCCTCAGCTGCTCGGGCTGTGGAACGTGGCCCGGACGGCGCGTGCGCGCTGCCACCTGCCCCGCGCCGAGGTGAACATGGCCGAAGTGTCGGAGAGGACGCTGCAGCTGGCTATCGTCCTGTCCTTCACTTCAGGGGTCATCGTCGGCTGGCAGGCCAACATACTGAGGAGGAGGTTCCTGGACTGGAGGAAGAGGCGGCTGCAGTCGAAACTGGTGGAGACGCAAAAGAAACTGGACTTGGCTTAAAGGACACGTTAAAAAACCTCTGATCCGCAGGGGCAAGGGGCGGACTTCTTCGCTTCTCGTTCAATGTGAGCAGGCAACTGGTGGGGTTATATCTGACCGCTGGCCCCTGTGTGGCGCTCTGTAGTTGCTAATACACGCTGTTTACGTATTCTTACAATTATAGGACTATAAACCTTCTCAGTAGTTAGGATTTTCTCCTTGCTAAACTGTTTTGCAGCTGCTGAAAACAAGTGTATTTGTTAAGGGACGTGATTACTACCTAATTTAGTGGAATTTATATTGCATTGTGAAAATATTTTAAGAAAGACATTACAATATTGCAGGAGCCATGCTGTAATATTTGCATTAATATCGTTCATATTTAATACACCTGGCACATTTCCTTCTAACGAAACCAGAGATGGTCAACCTTTCAGAGTGCTGGCAAAAGAAAATGTGAGTTGCAGGAGTCAGAAGTTTGAGTTCGAGTCTCACTATGGACTTGAGCAGATAACCTCGGCTGATGCTTAAGTGCAGCACTGAGGAAGTGATGTATTGTGGAAGGTGCAGTCTTTTGGATGACGTGTTTAAAAACAAGTCCCGCTTCTTGCCTGCCCATGTAGATGTAAAATCTGCCTGTGGCTGTATTTGAAGAGCATGGAGTTCACCAGGTGTTAGACTAGCATTTTTTCCTCAACTCATACCACCAAGAACAACATCATCATCACAGGCAGTCTCTTGAAATCGAGGCAGACTTAAAGAAGGGTAACTTTGAAGGTATGAGGCGTGAATTGGCTAGGATAG
Organism: Pristiophorus japonicus; assembly: GCF_044704955.1. Classification (NCBI taxonomy): domain Eukaryota; kingdom Metazoa; phylum Chordata; class Chondrichthyes; family Pristiophoridae; genus Pristiophorus; species Pristiophorus japonicus. Next base: position 211,571,243 of record NC_091983.1, read on the forward strand.
ATTGGCGAATGATACTGAAGGGGTTGACTGTGGATGGGCAATGGCAGACATTTAGAGACTGCATGGATGAACTACAACAATTGTACATTCCTGTCTGGTGTAAAAATAAAAAAGGGAAGGTGGCTCAACCGTGGCTATCAAGGGAAATCAGGGATAGTATTAAAGCCAAGGAAGTGGCATACAAATTGGCCAGAAATACCAGCGAACCTGGGGACTGGGAGAAATTTAGAACTCAGCAGAGGAGGACAAAGGGTTTGATTAGGGCAGGGAAAATGGAGTACGAGAAGAAGCTTGCAGGGAACATTAAGACGGATTGCAAAAGCTTCTATAGATATGTAAAGAGAAAAAGGTTAGTAAAGACAAACGTAGGTCCCCTGCAGTCAGAATCAGGGGAAGTCATAACGGGGAACAAAGAAATGGCGGACCAATTGAACAAGTACTTTGGTTCGGTATTCACTGAGGAGGACACAAACAACCTTCCGGATATAAAAGGGGTCGGAGGGTCTAGTAAGAAGGAGGAACTGAGGGAAATCCTTATTAGTCGGGAAATTGTGTTGGGGAAATTGATGGGATTGAAGGCCGATAAATCCCCAGGGCCTGATGGGCTGCATCCCAGAGTACTTAAGGAGGTGGCCTTGGAAATAGTGGATGCATTGACAGTCATTTTCCAACATTCCATTGACTCTGGATCAGTTCCTATGGAGTGGAGGGTAGCCAATGTAACCCCACTTTTTAAAAAAGGAGGGAGAGAGATAACAGGGAATTATAGACCGGTCAGCCTGACATCGGTAGTGGGTAAAATGATGGAATCAATTATTAAGGATGTCATAGCAGTGCATTTGGAAAGAGGTGATATGATGGGTCCAAGTCAGCATGGATTTGTGAAAGGGAAATCATGCTTGACAAATCTTCTGGAAATTTTTGAGGATGTTTCCAGTAGAGTGGACAAGGGAGAACCAGTTGATGTGTTATATTTGGACTTTCAGAAGGCTTTCGACAAGAGATTAATGTGCAAAGTTAAAGCACATGGGATTGGGGGTAGTGTGCTAACATGGATTGAGAACTGGTTGTCAGACAGGAAGCAAAGAGTAGGAGTAAATGGGGACTTTTCAGAATGGCAGGCAGTGACTAGTGGGGTACCGCAAGGTTCTGTGCTGGGGTCCCAGCTGTTTACACTGTATATTAATGATTTAGACGAGGGGATTAAATGTAGTATCTCCAAATTTGCGGATGACACTAAGTTGGGTGGCAGTGTGAGCTGCGAGGAGGATGCTATGAGGCTGCAGAGTGACTTGGATAGGTTAGGTGAGTGGGCAAATGCATGGCAGATGAAGTATAATGTGGATAAATGTGAGGTTATCCACTTTGGTGGTAAAAACAGAGAGACAGACTATTATCTGAATGGTGACAGATTAGGAAAAGGGGAGGTGCAACGAGACCTGGGTGTCATGGTACATCAGTCATTGAAGGTTGGCATGCAGGTACAGCAGGCGGTTAAGAAAGCAAATGGCATGTTGGCCTTCATAGCGAGAGGATTTGAGTATAGGGGCAGGGAGGTGTTGCTACAGTTGTACAGGGCCTTGGTGAGGCCACACCTGGAGTATTGTGTACAGTTTTGGTCTCCTAACCTGAGGAAGGACATTCTTGCTATTGAGGGAGTGCAGCGAAGGTTCACCAGATTGATTCCCGGGATGGCGGGACTGACCTATCAAGAAAGACTGGATCAACTGGGCTTGTATTCACTGGAGTTCAGAAGAATGAGAGGGGACCTCATAGAAACCTTTAAAATTCTGACGGGGTTAGACAGGTTAGATGCAGGAAGAATGTTCCCAATGTTGTGGAAGTCCAGAACCAGGGGACACAGTCTAAGGATAAGGGGTAAGCCATTTAGGACCGAGATGAGGAGGAATTTCTTCACCCAGAGAGTGGTGAACCTGTGGAATTCTCTACCACAGAAAGTTGTTGAGGCCATTTCACTAAATATATTCAAAAAGGAGTTAGATGAGGTCCTTACTACTAGGGGGATCAAGGGGTATGGTGAGAAAGCAGGAATGGGGTACTGAAGTTGTATGTTCAGCCATGAACTCATTGAATGGCGGTGCAGGCTAGAAGGGCCGAATGGCCTACTCCTGCACCTATTTTCTATGTTTCTATGTTTCCACTCTCAAAGTGAATCCTAAGGTGACTGTACACTCTCTGTCACAGGTGGGACAGACAGTCGTTGAAGGAAAGGGTGGGTGGGTAGTCTGGATTTCCGCACACTCCTTCCGATGTCTGCGTTTGGTTTCTGCATGCTCTCGGTGACGAGACTTGAGGTGCTTAGCGCCCTCCCAGATGCTCTTCCTCCACTTAGGCACTCTTGAGCTAGGGATTCCCGGAGGGGATGTTGCACTTTATCAAGGAGGCTTTGATGGTGTACTTGTAACATCGAAAATAGGAGCAGTGATAGGCCATTCGTCCCTTCGAGCCTCCACTGCTATTCAGTTTGATCATTGCTGATCCTCTATCTCAGCACCATATTCCCGCTTTCTCCCTATACCCCTTGATGCCTCTAATGTTTCCTCTGCTCACTTGGGGCTCGATTGCCATGTAGGAGTTCCGAGTAGAGCACTTGCTTTGGGAGTCTCGTGTCGGGCATGCAGACGATGTGGCCTGCCCAACAGAGCTGGTTGAGTGTGGTCAGTGCTTCGATGCTGGGGATGTTGGCCTGAGCGAGAATACTGACGTTGGTGTGTCTACCCTCCCAGGGGATTTGCAGGATCTTGTGGAGGCAGTGCTGGTGGTACTTCTCGAGCGCTTTGAGGTGTCCAATGTATATGGTCTACGTCTCTGAGCCATGTAGGAGGGCGGGTATCACTACTGCCCTGCAGACCATGAGCTTGGTGCCAGATATGAGGTCCTGGTCTTCAAACACACACTTCCTCAGGTGACTGAAGGCTGTGCTGACACACTGGAGGCAGTGTTGGATCTCATCATCGCTGTCTGCGCTTGCTGATAGTAGGCTTCTGAGGCATGGAAAGTTGTCCAAGGCCGTGCTGTGGATTTTGATGACCGGGGGACAGTGCTGTGTGGTGGGGTCAGGGTGATGGAGTACCTTTGTTTTATGGATGTTTAATGTAAGGTCCATGCTTTCGTACGCTTTGTGAAGATATTGACGATGGCTTAGAGTTCGGCCTCTGTGTGCCAACACAAGTGTCGTCCGCGTACTGTAGTTCAATGACAGAGGATGGGATGACCTTGGATCTAGCCTGGAGGCGACGAAGGTTGAGCAGGTTCCCATTGGTTCAATAGTTTAGTTCCACTCCAGCTTGTTGAGAGTGAGATGGAGCATTGAAGCAAGGAAAAAGAGCATTGGTGCGATGACACATCCCTGCTTGACCCCAGTCCGGACATGAATTGGGTCTGTGGTGGATCCATTGGTCAGGATCACGGCTTGCATGTCGTTGTGGAGCAGGCGGAGGATGGTGACAAACTTCTGGGGGCAGCCGAAACTGAGGAGGGCGCTCCATAATCCCTCACGGTTGATGGTGACAAGTGCCTTTGTAAGGTCGAAGGCCATGTACAAGGGTCGATGCTGTTCCCTGCATTTCTCTGGAAGTTGTCGCGCAGTTAAGATCATGTCCATTATACCCCTTAGTGGACGGAATCCGCATTGTGACTCTGGGAGGAGCTCTTCAGCCGCAGGGAGACGGTTCAGGAGAATTCTTGCGATGACTTTCCCAGTGGCCGACAGCAGGGAGATTCCTCTGTAGTTGCCGCAGTCCGACTTGTCCCCTTTTTTTGAAGATGGTCACGATTACGGCATCTCTGAAATCTCCTGGCATGCTCTCCTTCCAGATAAGAGAGATGAGGTCATGCATTCGTGCCAATAATGCATCTCCGCCATACTTTAGTGCCTCATTGGGGATTCCATCTGCTCCTGATGCCTTGTTGCTCTTGAACTGATGGATGGCCTTTTCTACCTCATGCAGGGCTGGGGTTTTGCCGAGATGGTGGCGGGTAGCATGCTGCGGGATGGAGTCGAGGACTCTCGTGTCGAAGGCAGAGTCTCTGTTGAGATCTTAGAAGTGCTCCTTCCGTGGCCCAAACTGACCCTGACTGCCTCGTGTCCTTAATGGGTGCCTCCCTGTTCTTGACCAGCAGTGGGGTGGGACCTTGGGTGCTTGGGCCGTAGGTGGATTTAACTCCAGTGAAGAATCCTCGCACATCATGGCTGTCGGCCAGCTGCTGGATCTCCTGTGCCTTCTCCACCCACCATCTATTCTTTAGATCACGGGTTTTTTGTTGGACCACGGCCTTCAGCCGCCTGTAAAGCTGCTTCCGAATTGGGTTGCTGCTTAAGTTCAGAAATGCCTTGCGCTTGCGGCTTATTAGCTCCTAGATCTCGTGGTCGTTCTCGTCTTGGGGTTTCCTAGTTGAGTGAGCGTCTCTTCACAAGCGCTGATTATGGAGGCCTTGAGGGCAGACCAGGCGCTGTGGGCACTCTGCATCTTGGGGTCATCGAGGGTTGGCACTGAGGCGCTGGCTGCATAGGGCTCTCTTAGCTGGGTCTTTGAGTGGCCCCGGCGTTGATTTTTCTGCGGCATTGTTTCTGTTGCCATCGCTGTTTTTGGGGCTATATTGATAATGACAGAGCTGATTAGGTGGTGGTCCATCCAACAGTCGTCGGCTCCTGTCATGGAGCGGGTGATGCGCATGTCCTTGTGGTCCCTTGCTCAGATGATGACGTCATTTAGCAGGTGCCAGTGCTTGGAGCGAGGGTGTTGCCATGAGGCCTTGTACTTGTACTTGTCCCTCTGGTGGAACAAGGTGTTAGTGATGACAAGGTTATGTTCCAGGCGTTTTGTCAGGAGCAGGGTACTGCTGGAGTTGGTTTTCACTAACCCCCCTCTCTGCCGATCACACCACCCCCAGAGGTCTGTGTCCTTACCGACTCTGGCGTTGAAGTCACAGAGGAGGATCAGTTTGTCATCCGTAGGGACTCGGGACAGGGATTGTTCGAGGCTGGAGCAGAATTCCTCTTTGTTCTGATGACTGTGGCGCACTGGTTCTGGGCTCGGCTGAGCCGGAGAGTTATGAGACGTTCGCTTATCCCGCAGGGGAAGTCTCTGAGATGGCCCACCAGCTCATTCTTGATGGCAAAGCCAACTCCATGGAGGCGGCGTTCTTCTGGTTTGCCTTTCCAGAAGAAGGTGTAACCACCACCTTGTTCTTTGAGCTGGCCTTTCCCTGAGCCCCAGGCCTCTCTTAGGGCGGTGATGTCAAAGACCGAAGTGTCTGAGTTCCTGGGCAACGATGGCGGTGCAACATTCCGGTCTGTCGCTGTTGGGGTTGTCCATGAGGGTCCTGACGTTCCAGGTCCAGAACTTCATTTTGAAGGGTGGAAGATGCCTGTGCGTGGGTTCTTTTAACTTGGGGTGGCCGATGCACACCGGCTATCACATGGCTTAGCAGATAAAGGGGGTCCAAGACGACTGGAGACCAGGCTCTGCTGTATGGGCCTTGCTGCCTAAGGTGGGATGCAAGCCGTAAGCTCAGCAGCTGAGCAGCGCCCTTTGGTGAGAGATCTTAGGCGTGGGAAGTGGGGGTGAGAGATTTGAGGTACTGCTTCCCTCTCCCCGGTTTTTAGCTCCTGATTGAGGGTAGGCATTTGGATGGCCAGAGGTTCACTTCGTGGAAGGAGGAGCGGTCACAGTGGCCGCTGCCATTGTGCACAGCACGTGCTCGCCAGGGGCTCTGTGGTTGATTGGGCCCAGTAGCCCGAGGGATGAAGGAAGGCTCAGACATCGCCCGAGGGAGGGAGGTCCGAGTGCAAGGACGGAGGGAGAAGATAGGGCCCACACCTGTGGTCGGAGACTCACCGGACGCCGTCGGGGATCGGGTGAAGCAGCTGAGTCGGCCACGTCTAGTGGGGAGCGAAAGGCTTGGTAGCAGGAAGGTCGATCTGGAAGGTAAGTTCACCGCTCAATGATAAGGGTGAGCAGGCATGGTTGGGGGATGGGCAGTAGGCTGAGGTAGTTGCTCCTGTAGCACAGATTTTAGGGGGATATGGGATATACTTTCAAGATGGCGGACGGGATGATAACTCCCTAGCCTCGGGAGCTCTCCCTGAACAAATTCCCCCTGGCCACCTGCTGCCACCCTTCACTCTTCTCTTTCCCCCCCCCCCCCCCCCCCCCAGGCCCTAATAGTGGGTGCATTTCCACTAAGAATAGATTATCTGGTCGTTCATTCATTTGCTCTGTGCAAATTGGTTGCTGTGTTCACCTACCTAATGAGTGATTTATTGCGCTTTCAAATTAATCCATTGATTGTAAGGTGCCTTGTGATTTTCTGGGCTAGCACCAAAATCTACCAGATTTTTGTAAAAACACGAGATCACTAATACCCTTCAGGGAAGGGAAGCTGCCACACCCAACCTCACCTGGCTGGCCTACATGTGACTCCAACCCCACTCTATGTAGTTGACTCCTAATGTCAGGGCAATTGGGAATGGACAATAAATGCTGCCTTGACTGTCGCCCATATCCCAAGAACAACTAACATATATATATGTGTGTTTCAGGGTTGCCAGCTTTGTTTGTTCTGGCTAGTGAGAATTGGGGACAGAACATGACTCTGCAGATATTTACCTGAATGAATCTTGCAAAGACTGCATTCTGTTGATTCACCAAGAAATCAGTGCTATCATCTCTCTGTGCAAAGTTTTTGTTTTATGCCAGGGTCTTCAAGGAAGGAAGTTTTCAAAACCTATCAGCTGGCTGGTCTGTCTGCTTAACCCTTTATTGACTGGGTCTAGACCGCTGTTTGTAACCAATTTCCACATGTCACTTTTACTGCTCAGTTCTGTAAATATCTGTCCACAAATAAAGCGATTTTAACAGTTGAACCTTTTACAAAAAGTAACTGGTGTGGTGAATATGAACAGTTTTCCAAAGTGAGGGGAGGTGTAGTGAAGATTCTGTGCATTATCCAGTAACCATAAAAGGGTTTGTTGTTCATCTGGACTCCCAATTCCACTTTACTTTTGTCGACATTCATATTTCAGTGAGCGTTTATGTTTTCCATGAATATGTCAGATTTTTATAATGCTAGTATCAATCACCTGAATTAATATGGATGCCAGTTTGTTCTTTAACTTCCTCCACAGCATCTGTTACTTTATATAATGTTCTAATTATACTGATTTTTGCTCCCCAATATTTGTTCTCCTTTACACCACCCATTATATTCTGCAAAGGCGGCTGGCAGGTAACTTCCAGTTCCAATCCATGCCGTGTTTCACTAAATTCTCGTCACCAACCATTTTGTGGACTTCATCCATAAGAAGCCAAAGTAGAATTTCGTAGGCTTCTGAGTACTGTTATAGAATGGTTACAGCATGGAAGGAGGCCATTTGACCCGTCGAGCCCGTGCCGGCTCATTGCAAGAACACTTCAACTAGTCCCACTACTTCGCCCTTTCCCCATAGCCCTGTAATTTTTTTTTCCTTCCGGTACTTATCCAACTCCCGTTTGAAAGCCACGATTGAATCTGCCTCCACCACCCTTTCAGGCAGTGAGTTCCAGATCCGAATCACTTGCTGCATTAAAAAAAGTTTTTTTTTCATTTACCGCCTCCTTGTTTCTTTTGCCAATCACCTTAAATCTGTGTCCTCCAGTTCTCGACCCTTCTGCCAATGGGAACAGTTTCTCTCTCTATCTACTCTGTCCAGACCCCTCATGATTTTGAACACTTCTATCAAATCTCCTCTCAACCATCTCTGCTCCAAGGAGAACAACCCCAGCTTCTCCAGTCTATCCCCGTAACTGAAGTCCCTCATCCCTGGAATCTTTTCTGCACCCTCTCTAAGTAAGGCCTTCACATCCTTCCTAAAGTGCATGCCCAGAATTGGACACAATAATCCAGTTGAGGCCGAATCAGTGTTTTATACATGTTCATAATTTCCACGCTTTTGTACTCTATTCCTAAAGCATGGGACCCCGTAAGCTTTTCTAACTGCTTTCTCAACTTGCCCTGCCACCTTCAACGATTTGTGCACATATACCCCTAAGTCTCTCCGTTCATGCACCCCCTTTAGGATTGTACCCTTTAGTTTATATTTCCTCTCCTTGTGTTAAAACAATATTTCTCAACAGAAAAAGAGAATTAAAACAATTTATAATAAAGGATCCCCTTTGAAAGACAAGTGCAAAGCATGGATCATTTTTACTATTCTTTGCTAGGGCAGAGCGTTCACAAATTTTAAGTTAAAGTTAGCATGTTTCTTTGTATTTAATGTGTTACAAAGTTATAATTTTCCTCCTTACTGTTGTCATTCTTTCTTTAGGCAAATAGGCCAATGACACACAGAAATTAGGACTTGGGATGCTGATAGTGGCTGTGAAGATACCAAAAGAATCCGCTGTCCTGAAGCAACTAGCTGGAGCAGCAACCTTGATTTACAATACATTTCCTAGAGCAAAAGATGCCTGGTTTATCTTATGATTCGTGAAACGTTTATACAGAAAGCTGACTGTTTTACTGAAGAAGCTGACTTGCTGCTTATGTTGCTTTTTATTTTATACATAGAACGTGAAACTACCTGTAATTTCAGGATAATTTCTGCATCTTAACCAAGCCACTGTTTCTCATACAAAAGCTATAGGGGTATGTACCAGTAATGGCAAATACATATCCTTGGGTGAATTCCTAGATAACTTTTTTATCTCTTTAAACGGTACTTTCTATCAAATAAAATTGAGTACAGAGATTTGGTTTTTAAGTACTTCATCCCAATTGGTCTATAGTTGAAGAAAAGGTTTATAGTTGAAAATAAATTTATCTTGGAACTCTTCTACAATAAATACCACTCCTGGTACATAGCCCTACAGTAAGTACTTTTTAGTGATGAGCATTGGAATGGCTTGAAGGGGAATACTGTACTGAACCTTTTGCTTTCTGTCTTCAAGGAGAAACTTTGCCCTAAACTAGAGTTGTATTCAAAGCTGGTTCATTCATTTTTGAGGGAGGAACTGAGTGTTCATTGTGAACCGTGCAAATGAAAATGTTTGAAAGAGTAAATAATGAAAAGTTATTTCTACTTGGAAGTACATTGGTAACCAGTGGGACAAAAACTTAGAATTAGTACTAGAAGCATAAAGTGGGAATTAGGAATTTGTCAGACAGAGGTGTTGGGCCTATGGAAAACGTTACTGTAAGCTGAGTCAATTACAACATTTAAGAGGAAATTAGATAAGCAATTGAAAAATAGAAATATGAAAGGAGGCAGGAAAATGAGATTGAAGTAGATATCTCCGATGTGGAGCTAGCATCAGCACTGGCATGATGGGGTGAAATATACATAGATGACCTGGAGGAGGGGACAGAGTGTAGTGTAACAACATTTGCAGATGACACAAAGATTAGTGGGGAAGCGGGTTGTGTAGAGGACACAGAGAGGCTGCAAAGAGATTTAGATAGGTTAAGCGAATGGGCTAAGGTTTGGCAGATGGAATACAATGTAGGAAAATGTGAGGTCATCTACCTTGGGGGAAAAAAACAGTAAAAGGGAATATTATTTGAATGGGGAGAAATTACAACATGCTGCGATGCAGAGGGACCTGGGGGTCCTTGTGCATGAATCCCAAAAAGTTAGTTTGCAGGTACAGCAGTTAATCAGGAAGGCGAATGGAATGTTGGCCTTCATTGCAAGAGGGATGGAGTACAAATGCAGGGAGGTCCTTCTGCAACTGTACAGGGTATTGGTGAGGCCGCACCTGAAGTACTGCATGCAGTTTTGGTCACCTTACTTAAGGAAGGATATACTAGCTTTGGAGGGGGTACAGAGACGATTCACTAGGCTGATTCCGGAGATGAGGGGGTTACCTTATGATGATAGATTGAGTAGACTGGGTCTTTACTCGTTGGAGTTCAGAAGGATGAGGGGTGATCTTATAGAAACATTTAAAATCATGAAAGGGATAGACAAGATAGAGGCAGAGAGGTTGTTTCCACTGGTCGGGGAGACTAGAACTAGGGGGCACAGCCTCAAAATACAGGGGAGCCAATTTAAAACCGAGTTGAGAAGGAATTTCTTCTCCCAGAGGGTTGTGAATCTGTAGAATTCTCTGCCCAGGGAAGCAGTTGAGGCTAGCTCATTGAATGTATTCAAATCACAGATAGAAAAATTTTTAACCAATAAGGGAATTAAGGGTTATGGGGAGCGGGCGGGTAAGTGGAGCTGAGACCACGGCCAGATCAGCCATGATCTTTTTGAATGGCGGAGCAGACTCGAGGGGCAAGATGGCCTACTCCTGTTCCTAATTCTTATGTTCTTATGATGTTGTCTTGCCTGTATTAGCAGAGGTATTATATGTACTGATTCTGGCCTAACTCCAGCCATACTATAAGAATTCTAGCATAGATTTGGAGTGATGAGCCCCCAAATATTTTATTTTTTTCTGTCGGGTTCTGTTGGCACATTTTGCACTGGTCGATCCTGTTTATACTGTTTTTTGAGTCAATTTACACTGGTGCACAAGTTTTTCATTCTCCCCAGCAAAGGATTGGTGTGAGATTTTTCGGTGTTCTGAATTCAGTACCAAGTATTATCAGGGCTGTGAGTTGTGCAAATGTACTGCATGGAACACTAGCAAATGTGAAGAAATGGCACATGCTGCAGGTGACTCCAGGTGCACCCATCTGTCATCAATACAGAACTTTTTTTTAATAAAGGCTGGTCATTTGTACTTGTCACACATTATTCAATTTTTCCATACAGGTCTTTATTTTCTGGAAACACACAGCGGGTCAATCAACACCTGCAGAGAGAACAGCCAAGTTAACATTTTGGATGCGCACCCTTGTTCAAAGCCTGTTTTGAAAAAAGCTTCACACCCGAAGCATTAACTTGTCTGTTCTTTCTACAGATACTGACTGATCTGAAACACGTTTCCAGCATTTTGTTTCATTTCCAGCATCTGCAGTTTTTTGCTTTTTTACTTGTAAGTAATTTCTGACAGTAGCCTCAGTGATTTCATAACTAGGACTTGGACTATTCTGGATCTAGGTTCGCGAGGGATAATCAGCCAATGGTTCTTATTTTTCATCAATCTGCTAGAAAGTACAGGGAAGAGGGATTTCAGTTATCTGGAGAAGATGGGATTGTTCTTGGAACAGAGGTTAAGGGAGATTTAATAGGTATTTAACATTCTAAAGAGCTTTGACAGAGTAGTTAAGGAGAAAGTGTTTTCCACTGGCAAGATTCAGTAACCAGAGGACACATTAAAGTAAATCACCTTTGGCGGGGGGGGGGGGGGTTTAATGCAGCGAGTATGATCTGGAATGCACTGCCTGAAAGTGCGGTGGAAGTGAATTTAATAGTAATTTTCAAAAGAGAATTGGATATATGCTTAAAGGAAAAATTTGCAGGGCTATGGAGAAAAAGCAGGGGAGTGGAACTAATTGGATAGCTCTTTCAAAGAGCTGGCCCATGGTCCTCTGCTCCATGAATCGATATGCTTCATTTCAGCTTCTGGTCACTGGTAACCTTCAGAGTATTGGTGGTGGGAGGCTCGGCGATCACAGAGCTGCACTATACAATGGATAATGTCCTCGTGTTGGAGACAAGCCTTTATCACCAACCAATGCTATCATGGACATGTGTCTACAACACGTAGGAAAATGAGGATAAGGTCATATGGGTTACTTCCTTCTGTTCAGTCTCCACTACAACACTGACCCGTGCTGGGATATGGGTGCCAGTCATTCCCTGGTATCTCGCCCAAGAGACCAATCTTCATGTGTGAGCATATACGGTGATTGCAGCTGGCTATTTAACTGGGAGTGGTTAATTGGAATCATGGAAGAGCCCAGTCCTGCCGTCAACCAACGTTGATGCATGTCTTCTTTCCAGAAGGCTAATGATCAGGTGTGCTCGGCTGCTTTCCCTCAGTAATAGATTATTTGTTACCCCATTCACTGAAAATGTCAAAATATTAGAAAATGCCCCAAATATGTCTCAACATTTTCTGCCTTCAACATTTGCCTTTCTCTTTCAGTGTTTCATGTAGTTATGTTTTCTCCTCTCATACAAGTAAAGGAATGTTGCTAGGAATGCCATATGCTTATAATTAGAGCCATTCTGGAGTTGCCAGCTTTATGGGAGAAGCTTTTTTTTTAAAGCAGTTGCTTAGTTTTTGCTAGTCTTCTAGATTGGCATATATGGCATGGACTGAGTGCTGCCAGGCTTCTTAGGCAGGCAGTCCCTCGGAGTTGAGGATGACTTGCTTCCACATTAAAAATGAGTTCTCGGGTGACTGATCAGTCCAATGCGGGACCTACAGTCTCTGTCACAGGTGAGGCAGATGGTGGTTGAAGGAACGGGTAGGTGAGGTGCCTGGGTTGCCATGTTCTCCTTTGGCTGTTTACGCTTGGCTTCAGCTTTCTTCCGGTGAAGATGCAAGTTGTTCGGCACCTTCCCGGATGCTTTTCCTCCACTTTGAGCGGTCTTGGGCCAGCCATTCCCAGGTGCTGGTGGGAATGTTGTATTTTTTCTCAAGGAAGCTATGAGGGTGTCCTTGAAGCGTTTCCTCTGCCCATCTGGGGCTCGCTAGCCGTGTCGGAGCTCCGAGTAGAGCGCTTGTTTTGGGAGTCTCGTATCGGGCATGTGGACGATGTGACCCATCCATCGGAGCTGATCGAGCGTGGTCAATGCTTCGATGCTGGGGATGTTGGCCTGAGAGAGCACACTGTCGGTGCACCTATCCTGCCAATGGATTTGCAGGATCTTGCGGAGGCAGCGTTGGTGGTACTTCTCCAGTACTTTGAGATGCCTGCTGTATATAGTTCATGTCTCTGAAGCATAGAGGAGGGCGGGAATCACTACAGCTCTGTAGACCATGAGCTTGGTGCTGGACTCGGTCCTGGTATTTAAGCACTCTCTCTTCCTCAGGCGACCGAAGGCTACACTGGCACACTAAAGGTGGTGTTGGACTTCGTCGTCGATGTCTGCCCTTGGTGATAGCTCCCGAAGTATGGAAAATGGTCCACATTGTCCAAGGCTTCGTCGTGGATTTTGATAACCTGGGGGCAGGTTGGTAGAGGGCCTTTGTCTTATGGATGTTTAGTGTAAGTCCCATGCTCTCGTATGCTTCGGTGAAGGTTCTGACGGCTTGGAGTTCAGCCTCTTTTGAGTGTGCGCAGACGCAGGCGTCATCTGTGTACTGTAATGCAGTGACAAGAGGATGAGACGACCTTGGATCTGGCATGGAGGTTGAACAGTTTCCAGTTTGTTCTGTAGATTAGCTCCACTCCAGCTGAGAGTGAGATGGAGCATTGCAGCAAGATCGAGAAGAGCGTTGGTGCGATGACACAGCCCTGCTTGTCCCTGGTCCGAACGTGAATTGGGTCTGTGGTGGATTCGTTGGTCAGGATCACGGCTTGCATGTCATCGTGGAGCAGGCGAAGGATGGTGACAAACATTTGAGGGCAGCCGAATTTGAGGAGGACACTCCATAATCCCTCACGGTTGACAGTGTTGAAGGCCTATGTGAGGTCAAAGAAGGCCATGTATAGGGGTTGGTGCTGTTCCCTGTATTACTCTTGGATTTGCCGCGTGGTGAAGATCATGTTCATTGTGTCCCTTAGTGGATGGAATACGCATTGCACTCTGGGAGGAGCTCTTCAACCAGAGGGAGAAGGCGATTGAGGAGGATTCTTGTGATGTCTTTCCCTGTGGCAGATAGCAGGGAAACTCCGCTGCAGTTACCGCAATTGGACTTGTCCCCTTGAAGATAGTCACGATTATCGCATCTCCGATCCCTTGGCATTCTCTCCTTCCCAATGAGAGAGATGAATCATGTATTCGCGTCAATAGTGTTTCTCCTCCATGTTTTAGTGCTTTGGCGGGGATTCCATCTGCTCCTGCGACCTTGTTCTTCAGTTGCCTACCTCATGGCGGGCTGGGGTTGTGCTGAGATAGTGGCAGGTAGCATGCTGCGGGATGGCGTCGGACACTCGTGCCGAAGACAGAGTCTCTATTCACTGGATCTTTGAAGTGCTCCTTCCAGCGGGCACTGACTGCCTTTCTATCCTTGATGAGTACCTCTCCATTCTTGGCCAGCAGTGGGTTAGGGCCTTGGGTGCTTGGGTCGCACGTGGTCTTGACTACGCTGAAGAATCCATGCACGTTGTAGTTGTTGGCTATTTGCAGGATCTCCTGCACTTTCTCCACCCACCATCTATTCTTTAGGTCGCAAGTTTTTTGTTGGACCTTGACCGTCAGACATCTTTAGAGCTGCTTTCTTGCTCTCGAGTTGTGTTGCTGTTACCAGTTCAAGAATGCCTTGCGCTTGCGGCTTATTAGTTCCTGGATCTCCTGGTCATTCTCGTTGAACCAGTCTTGGTGTTTTCTGGTCGAGTGACCGAGCGTCTCTTCACAGGTGCTAATTATGGAGGACTTGAAGGCAGACCAGGCGCTGTGGAGGTTCTGCATCTTTGCATCACTGGGAGTGATCAGATTGGCAGTGAAGCGCGGGCTGAATAGGGCTTTCTTAGCAAGGTCTTGAGAGTGCTCCAGTGTTGATTTTCCTGCGGCATTGCTTCTGTTGCTGTTTTGGGGCTACGTTGATGATGATGGAGCAGATTAGACGGTGGTCCATCCAGCAGTCATCAGCTCCTGTCATGGCGCGGGTGATGCGCACTTCCTTGTGGACCCCGCTCAGATGTTGACTTAGTCTAGAAGGTGCCAGTGTTTGAAGCGAGGTTGCTGCCACGAAGCCTTATACTTGTCTTTCTGACAGAACAGGGTGTTGGTTATGACAAGGCCATGTTTTAAGCATTTCGTCAGGAGGAATTGGTTTTCCCTACCCCCTCTCTGCCGATCACGCCGATCAAACCTCCCCTAAGCTCTGTGTCCTTTCCAACTCTGGCGTTAAAGTCGCCCAGGAGGATCAGTTTGTCGCCTATTGGGACTCGGGATAGGGATTGTCCGAGGCTGGAGTAGAACTCTTCTTTGGTCTCATCTAAGGTTTCCAGTGTTGGGGCGTATGAGATGAAGACTCTAGCGCACTGGTTTTAGGCTAGGGTGAGCTGAAGATTCATGAAGCTTTCGTTTATCCTGCAAAGGGAGTCTCTAAGATGGCCAACTAGTTCATTTTTTATGGTGATGCCTACCCCATGGAGGCTTCGATCTTCGTAACCTCCACCTTGTTCCTTGAGCTGGCCTTCCCCCTGTTTGCTGGGTCTTGCTTAGGGCGGCGATGTCAACGTCGAAGCGTCTTGAACTTCCGAGCAACGATAGCAGTACGGCGTTCCGGTACATCGCTGTTGGGGTTGGCTATGAGGGTCCAGACGTTCCAGGTCCCAAACTTCATTTTGAAAGGTGAAAGATGCCTGTGTGTGAATTATTTTGCGTGGGGTGGCCGTTGCACACTAGCTACCACAGGGGCTTGACAGAGCAAAGTCCTGGTCCAGTGGCAAGGGGGTCCAAGATGACTGAAGACCAGACTCCGCTGCATAGGTCTAGTGCATATACACACACATACTCCTACTGTCCTCCTTTCTCCTTTGCACAGGTCCTCTCTTCCTGGGATTCATAGGACACAGTGTAGGCCTTATGACCTCGCTGTTGGTTCATGCTGCTCCTTCCCTAGGCCACGACCCCGTTGCTGGTCCTCGATGCGCTGCTCCTGGGCCTCGTCCTCCGTTCCACACTACTTCCCCTCGCTGCTCCTGACCTCCACTCCTCGCTGACCACCAGGCCTCCCGCTGCTCGCCGATCTCTGCTCCTCGCAGACCTCCGAACCTCATCGCTGCTCGCCGACCTCCTGACCTCCCGCTGCTCCCCGACCTCCGGACCTCGCCGGCTACTCGCAAGGTGGAGGAAGGGCTGTTTGGGAAGTGGCGTGTGCATCACAACTTGGCCCAATGATATGATGACTTGATGTATGTGCAGATCCAACAGATTGCTGGATTGTATCCAGTTTCAACATCTTGATCCAGGGGCACTGATAGCAATTGGCATTTCAGTGGATGTGAGTTAAGCACAGACTGGAGATCAAATCTAGGACCTTTCCTGGTCATGTGGCTCAACTACTCGCACACCCAGCCCAGTCGACCCTGCAAAGTCCTCCTCACTAACATCTGGGGCTGCGTGCCAAAATTGGAAGAGCTGTCCCGCAGACTAGTCAAGCAACAGCCTGACACAATCATACTCACAGAATCGTACCTTTCAGCCAATGTCCTAGATTCCTCCATCACCATCCTTGGGTATGTCCTATCCCACAGGCAGGACAGACCCACCAGGGGTGGCAACACGGTGGTATACAGTCGGGAGGGAGTGGCCCTGGGCATTCTCAACATTGACTCCAGACCCCGTGAAGTCTCATGGCTTCAGCTGAAGTAGGGGCAAGGAACCCTCCTGCTGATCATCACCGACTGCCCTCCCTCAGCTGATGAATCAGTACTCCTCCATGTTGAAAGCCACTTGGAGAGGCATTGAAAGTTGCAAGGTCACAGAATGTACTCTCGGTGGGGACTTCAATGTCTTATCACCCAGAGTGACTTGGTAGCACCACTATTGACTGAGCTGGCAACGTCCTGAAGGACATGGCTGTCATCATGAGGGAAAAACCTACTTGAACTCGTCCTCACCAATCTACCTGTTGTAGATGCATCTGTCCATGACAGCATTGGTAGCAGTGATCCACGCACAGTCCTTGTGCAGATGAAGTCCCGTCTTCACACTGAGCACACTATCATGTGTGGCACTACACCGTGCTAAATGGGATAGATTCAGAACAGATCTAGCAGCTCAAAACTGGGCATCCATGAGGTACTGTGGGCAATCAGCAGCAGCAGAATTTTATTCCACCACAATCTGTAATCACATGGCCCGGCATATCTCTTTACCACTACCATCAAGCCAGGTGAGCAACCCTGGTTCAATGAGAAGTGTAGAAGAGTATGCCAGGAGCAGCACCAGGCATACCTAAAAATGAGGTGCCAACCTGGGGAAGCTGCAACACAGGACTATATGCATGCTGTAGACAGAGCTAAGCGATCCCACAATCAACGGAACAGATCAAAGCTCTGCAGTCCTGCCACATCCAGTCGTGAATGGTGGTAGACAACTAAACAACTGACGGGAAGAGTAGGCTCCATGAATATTCCCATCCTCAACAATGGCAGAGCCCAGCACGCAAATGCAAAAAACAATCTTCAGCCAGAAGTGCCGAGTGGATGATCCATATCAGCCTCCTCCTGAGGACCCCACCATCATGGAAGCCAATCCAGCCAATACGATTCACTCCAGGTGATATCAAGAAAAGGTTGAGCGCACTGGATACAGCAAAGGCTATGGGCCCCAACAACATCCCAGCTGTTGTGCTGAAGACATGCTCCAGTACTAGCCGCTCCTCTAGCCAAGCTGTTCCAGTACAGCTACAACAGTACAGCTACAACAGAGGGGATTAAATGTAGTATCTCCAAATTTGCGGATGACACTAAGTTGGGTGGCAGTGTGAGCTGCGAGGAGGATGCTGTGAGGCTGCAGAGCGACTTGGATAGGTTAGGTGAGTGGGCAAATGCATGGCAGATGAAGTATAATGTGGATAAATGTGAGGTTATCCACTTTGGTGGTAAAAACAGAGAGACAGACTATTATCTGAATGGTGACAGATTAGGAAAAGGGGAGGTGCAGCGAGACCTGGGTGTCATGGTACATCAGTCATTGAAGGTTGGCATGCAGGTGCAGCAGGCGGTTAAGAAAGCAAATGGCATGTTGGCCTTCATAGCAAGGGGATTTGAGTACAGGGGCAGGGAGGTGTTGCTACAGTTGTACAGGGCATTGGTGAGGCCACACCTGGAGTATTGTGTACAGTTTTGGTCTCCTAACCTGAGGAAGGACATTCTTGCTATTGAGGGAGTGCAGCGAAGGTTCACCAGACTGATTCCCGGGATGGCGGGACTGACCTATCAAGAAAGACTGGATCAACTGGGCTTGTATTCACTGGAGTTCAGAAGAATGAGAGGGGACCTCATAGAAACATATAAAATTCTGACGGGGTTAGACAGGTTAGATGCAGGAAGAATGTTCCCAATGTTGGGGAAGTCCAGAACCAGGGGTCACAGTCTAAGGATAAGGGGTAAGCCATTTAGGACCGAGATGCGGAGGAACTTCTTCACCCAGAGAGTGGTGAACCTGTGGAATTCTCTACCACAGAAAGTTGTTGAGGCCAATTCACTAAATATATTCAAAAAGGAGTTAGATGAGGTCCTTACTACTAGGGGGATCAAGGGGTATGGCGAGAAAGCAGGAATGGGGTACTGAAGTTGAATGTTCAGCCATGAACTCATTGAAT
This sequence comes from Pristiophorus japonicus, assembly GCF_044704955.1. Taxonomy (NCBI): domain Eukaryota; kingdom Metazoa; phylum Chordata; class Chondrichthyes; family Pristiophoridae; genus Pristiophorus; species Pristiophorus japonicus. The sequence continues at coordinate 211,589,587 of NC_091983.1, forward strand.
GGCGGTGCAGGCTAGAAGGGCCGAATGGCCTACTCCTGCACCTATTTTCTATGTTTCTATGTTTCTATCTATCTGACAATGTGGAAAACTTGCCAGGTATGTCCAGTCTACAAAAAGCAAGACAAATCCAATCTGGTAAATTACTGCCCTATCTGTCTACTCTCAATCAGCAGCAAAGTGATGGAAGGTATTATTGACAGTACTATCAAGCGGCACTTACTCACCAATAACCTGCTCACCGATGCTCAGTTTGGGTTCTGCTAGGACCACTCGGCTACAGACCTTATTACAGCCATGGTCCAAACATGGACAAAAGAGCTGAATTCCAGAGGTGCAGTGAGAGTGACTGCCCTTGACATCATGGGAGAATTTTGACTGACTATGGCATCAAGGAGCCCTAGTAAAACGGATGTCAATAGGAATCGGGGAGAAAACTCTTCACTGGCTGGAGTCATACTTAGCACAAAGGAAGATGGTTGTAGTGGTTGGGAGTCAATCATTTCCAGCCCCAGGACATCACTGCAGGTGCTCCTCAGGGCAGTGTCCTAGGCCCAACCATCTTCAGCTGCTTCATCAATGACCTTCCCTCCATCACAAGGTCAGAAGTGGGGATGTTTGTTGATGACTGCACAGTGTTCAGTGTCATTCGAAGATGCCCATGCGTGGATTCTTTTAAAGTGTGGTGACTGCACATCAGCCACCACACGGGCTTGACAGAGCACGGCCTTTGTCCAGTGGCAAGGGTAAACCAGGATGACTGGAGACCTACTCTGCTGCACGGACCGAGTGCGCACACATATCGCAGTGTGGGCTGGCCCGTGCTACCCCATGGCCCTCGGCTCTTCTGGGCCCCGCACTCTCATTTGCCACACCTCCAATGCAGAGAAAATAACAGCCTACATTACTATCCATTGAAGAAGTGACTAGCTTTATGAAAGATCACAAATAAGGAACATTTTGTAACAAGTAGACTGCAAAATTGGTACAAAGCACCAACACACAAGACCTGCCCAATATAACCATTGTGCTGCTATGTCTGGCTTGCTCAAGTATTTAGCAAACTCATCATCATCTTATCATAGGCAGTCCCTCGCAATCGAGGAAGACTTGCTTCCACTCCTGAAGTGAGTTCTTTGGTGGCTGAACAGTCCAATACCAGAGCCACAGACTTAGTCACAGGTGCGACAGATAGTCGTTGAGGGAAGGGGTGGGTGGGACTGGTTTGCTGCACGCTCTTTCTGCTGCCTGCGCTTAATTTCTGTATGCTCTCGATGTTGAAACTCGAAGTGCTCAGCGCCCTCCCGGATGCACTTAGGGCGGTCTTTGGCCAGGAACTTCTAGGTGTCAGTGGGGATGTCGCACTTTATCAGGGAGGCTTTGAGGGTGTCCTTGTAACATTTCCGCTGCCCACCTTTGGCTCGTTTGCCGTGAAGGAGCTCCGAGTAGAGCATTTGCTTTGGGAGTCTCGTGTCTGGCATGCGAACTATGTGGCCTGCCCAGCGGAGCTGATCAAGTGTGGTCAGTGCTTCAATGCTGGGGACGTAGGCCTGGACGAGGATGCTAATGTTGGTGCAACTGTCCTCCCAGGGGATTTGTAGGATCTTGCGGAGGCATTGTTGATATTTTTCCAGCGACTTGAGATGTCTACTGTACATGGTCCATGTCTCTGAGCCATACAGGAGGGCGGGTATTACTACAGCTCTGTAGACCATGAACTTGGTGGCAGTTTTGAGGGCCTGGTCTTCAAACACTCTTTTCCTCAGGCGGCCGAAGGCTGCACTGGCGCACTGGAGGCGGTGTTGGATCTCGGCGTCGATGCCTGCTCTTGTTGATAGGAGGCTCCCGAGATATGGGAAGTGGTCCACAGTGTCCAGGGCCGCGCCGTGGATCTTGATGACTGAGGGGCAGTGCTGTGAGGCGAGGACAGGCTGGTGGAGGACCTTTTTCTTTCAGATGTTTAGTGTAAGGCCCATGCTTTCGTACGCCTCAGTAAATATGTTGACTATCTCCTGGAGTTCAGCCTCTATATGTGCGCAGATGCAGGCGTCGTCCGCGTACTGCAGCTCAATGACAGAAGTTGGGGTGGTCTTGGACCTGGCCTGGAGATGGCGAAGGTTGAACAGGTTCCCACTGGTTCTGTAATTTAGTTCCACTCCAGCGGGGAGCTTGTTGACAGTGAGGTGGAGCATGGCCGCGAGAAAGATTGCGAAGAGGGTGATGACACAGCCCTGTTTGACCCCGGTCCGGATGTGGATTGGGTCTGTGATGGATCCGTTGGTAAGGATCATGGCCTGCATGTCGTCATGGAGCAGGCGGAGGATGGTGACGAACTTTTGGGGGCATCCGAAACGGAGGAGGACGCTCCATAGACCCTCGCGGTTGACAGTGTCAAAGGCCTTTGTAAGGCCGAAGGCGGCCATGTATAAGGGCTGGCGTTGTTCCCTACATTTTCCTTGTAGCTGTCGCGCTGCAAAAATCATGTCTGTTGTGCCCCGTAGGGGATGAAATCCACACTGTGACTCGGGGAGGAGCTCCTCGGCCACTGGAAGAAGACGGTTGAGAAGGACTCTAGCGACGACTTTCCCTGTGGCTGATAGCAGGGAGATTCCTCTGTCGTTGCCGCAGTTGGACTTGTCCCTTTTTTTAAAAGATGGTCACGATTACTGCAGCCCTGAGATCCCACGGCATGCTCTCCTCCAGATAAGAGAGATGAGGTTGTGTATTCGCGCTCAAACCTAGCAAACTAGTAAGTTTCTATGTGAATATTGATGTCAAGTGGTTGAAGTCCTTAAGACCCATCAGCCCCACAGCCATCGTCATTTTCTATCCAAGCTCATCAACACAAGTTGCACCAAGCATTGCAGAGTGCAGTGCAGTGCAGAATGCCCAGGGCAGAGAGCGCTTTGCCCAGCGCAGCAGCGCGAGGCGGCGATTCTGCAGGCTCTGGGAAGAGGGGGCGCGGCCCTAACGTCACGGCAGGCAAGGAGGCCGCTGCCATGGTGACGGCCCGGGCTGGGGCCGAGGGCGGGCGCTGCCGTTAAACCGTGGCCCTGGGCCCGGGGACCACAGACCTGCTCCACCCCCACCCCTCTCTGCCTTTTATCTTCGATTGAGCCGCCATGGCTTCCTTGCGGAGAGGGTCGCTGCGCTCCGTGCAGGCGACCAGCGACGGCCTGCAGAGCCAGGTACCGGCACACGGCAGACTCGCTGGCTCGCTCGCTCACTCCGCCCGCAGGCTGGACGACCAGCCGTGCGCGGCAACATGCTGCAACTCTCAAAACCCAACCAGGGCACATGCCGCAGATCAGCGGGCAGCATCTGCCGAGACAACAGGCGGGCGGCTTCAGAGTTTTCAGGAGCGGAGCCTTTTCACCGCCACAGATCTGGCCAGAGGGCCCGCACAACGTTTGGTGGCCTTCCACCAGAACGGGAACAAAGTGTAGAGATGTAACAGGTTTTAAGCAGGCGCAGGGGGAAGGAAAGAACAATAGGCAGGAGTGATTCAATGACGAAAAGATTGACGGTGCAAGGCAAAAGGAAATGGTAATGGGACAAGTAAACAAACAAATGATGTGTCTAGAAGAGGTGGCAATCGGAATGACAGAATCATCAACAGCTGCCATGTGGAAAAAATAGGGGCAGAGGTTGGGGTCTGAAATTGTTCAACTCGATGTTGAGTCCAGAAGGCGTAAAGTGCCGAATCAAAAGATGTATATTGTAACACATCACACGTGAATATCGTAACACATCACACGTGAGTGTATATTGTAACACAGCACGTGTGTATACTGTGACACATCACACAGCGTGTATGTTATAACAGCACACATGTGTATATTGTAACACATCACACAGTATGTATATTGTAACACAGCACGTGTGTATACTGTGACACATCACACCGTGTATGTTATAACACCACACATGTGTATATTGTAACACATCACACAGTGTGTATATTGTAACAGCACACGTGTGTATACTGTAACACATCACACGGCATGTGTATGTAACACATCACAAGAGATTAATGTGCAAAGTTAAAGCACATGGGATTGGGGGTAGTGTGCTGAGAGCTGGTTGGCAGACAGGAAGCAAAGAGTAGAAGTAAATGGATACTTTTCAGAATGGCTAGTGGGGTGCCGCAAGGTTCTGTGCTGGGGCCCCAACTGTTTACACTGTACATTAATGATTTAGACGAGGGGATTAAGTGTAGTATCTCCAAATTTACGGATGACACTAAGTTGGGTGGCCGTGTGAGCTGCGAGGAGGATGCTATGAGGCTGCAGAGTGACTTGGATATGTTAGGTGAGTGGGCAAATGCATGGCAGATGAAGTATAATGTGGATAAATGTGAGGTTATCCACTTTGGTGTTAAAAACAGAGAGGCAGACTATTATCTGAATGGTGACAGATTAGGAAAAGGGGAGGTGCAGCGAGACCTGGGTGTCATGGTACATCAGTCATTGAAGGTTGGCATGCAGGTACAGCAGGCGGTTAAGAAAGAAAATGGCATGTTGGCCTTCATAGCGAGTGGATTTGAGTACAGGGGCAGGAAGGTGTTACTACAGTTGTACAGGGCTTTTGTGAGGCCACACCTGGAGTATTGTTTACAGTTTTGATCTCCTAACTTGAGGAAGGACATTCTTGCTATTGAGGGAGTGCAGCGAAGGTTCACCAGACTGATTCCCGGGATGGCGGGACTGACATATCAAGAAAAACTGAATCAACTGGGCTTGTATTCACTGGAGTTCAGAAGAATGAAAGGGGATCTCATAGAAACGTTTAAAATTCTGATGGGTTTAGACAGGTTAGATGCAGGAAAAATGTTCCCATTGTTGGGGAAGTCCAGAACCACGGGTCACAGTCTAAGGATAAGGGGTAAGCCATTTAGGATCGAGATGAGGGGAAACTTCTTCACCCAGAGAGTGGTGAACCTGTGGAATTCTCTACCACAGAAAGTTGTTGAGGTCAATTCACTAAATATATTCAAAAAGGAGTTAGATGTAGTCCTTACTACTAGGGGGATCAAGGGTATGGCGAGAAAGCAGGAATGGGGTACTGAAGTTGCGTGTTCAGCCATGAACTCATTGAATGGCGGTGCAGGCACGAAGGGCCGAATGGCCTACTTCTGCACCTATTTTCTATGTTTCTATGAGGCGCTGTTCCTGGAGCTTGCATTGAGCTTTGGAACAGTGTAAGGCTGAGGTCAGAGTAGGAGTGGGGCAGAGAATGAAAGTGAACTTGTCTCTTCTTCACCTTCACACCATCTGTAGGGCTGAAGATTGCTGGTCTTTCAACATCGTTTCGAATGCAACGAGAAGTACCACTAGCGCTGCCTCTGCAAGATCCTGCAAATCCACTAGGAGGATAGACGCACCAACTTCAGTGTTCTCGATCAGGCCAGCATCGAAGCACTGACCACACTCGACCAGCTCCGTTGGGCGGGCCACACTGTTCGCATGCCAGACATGAGACTCCCAAAGCAAGCGCTCTACTTGGTACTCCTACACGGCAAGCGAGCCCCAGTTGGGCAGAGGAAATGTTTCAAGGACACCCTCAAAGCCTCCTTGATAAAGTATAACATCCCCACCCGCACCTGGGAATCCCTGGCCCAAGACCGCCCTAAGTGGAAGAAGAGCATCCGGGAGGGCATTGAGCACCTTGAGTCTCATCACTGAGAGCATGCAGAAACCAAACGCAGACAGTGGAAGGAGAGTGCGGCAAACCAGACTCCCCAGCTACCCTTTCCTTCAACCAGTCCCACCTCTGACAGAGACTGTAATTCCTGTATTGGACTGTGCAGTTACCTGAGAACTCACTTTTAGAATGGAAGCAAGTCTTCCTCGATTTCGAGGGACTGCCTATGATGATGATATCCCTTTGATTTCTGCACAGAAACTTTCTCACTAAACATGGGGGGTTTTGCTTGTCTCTTTTACAGGTGTGTTATAGACTAATTGATAGTGATTTGATTGCTACTTCTTATTGGTTGCTTGCTTTGACTGATGGCTGGTGCCATCACAACAAAAGAAGCAAGCGCCCACTTTTATAGGGGCACAACCAATAAACCATAAATTAAAACCGAATTGAAATATATAAGATTCTGAAGGGGATTGACAGGGTAGATGCTGAGAGATTGTTTCCCCTGGTTGTAGTGTCTAGGATTAGGGGGCATAGTCTCAGGATAAGGGGTAGGCCATTTAAGACTAAGAAGAGGAGGAATTTCCTCACTTAGAGGGTTTTGAATCTTTGGAATTCTCTAGTGCTCAGTCACTGAGTATTTTCAAGGCTGAGATAGATTTTTGGACTCTAGGGGAATCAAGGGACATTGGGATCGGGTGGGAAAGGAGCTGAGGTCGAAGATCAGCTACTCATAATTGTTATGTTCTTAAAGTAAACTTACCAAATTAAATTAAAATTTATTATGGAGTGTGGGGGGAAGATTGATTTTTATGGTTAGTCAACAACTCCATTATTGTATCATGTGACTACGAGGATGGTCGAAGGCGACCTAGATGGAGCAGCTAAATTTATTGTGTATAATAGTGTAGTGTAAGTGGTTATTGTACTGGACTAATGATGCAGGATCAGTGAGCTCAAATCTCACTATGATAAAGTGGGAAATTGAATTTGATGAATCTGATAAATTGCACTGCCAATGATTGACCAATAAGTCTGCTGTTTTGTCACTAAAATCCCAACTGAATCATTTGTAAAGGATGAATAATAAATCCAGCTTTGGAAGTATCATCCACACCTGTGAAAAATGTCAAGTTTAAAAAAAAAGTGCTAAACTTTTTTTGGTGGGGGTGTTTGAGGGGGATGGGAGTGGCAGAAATAAGAGATTGAAAAGTTGTGTGTGCTCTGTTCTTCTGACCAGAGTCATCTGTGATCTGTCATGATTTAAAATACCATTAAGTTGTGCATATTCAAAGAAATGAAGTGGTTTTATTGAAGTTAATGATCCCCTTTAAATTTGTATCATCTATGCCAAAAAAAATCAACACTTCATTGTGTTCAACTGTGCAATCGTACCACATTGAACTTGTGCTTGTAGGAATCAGCCTTATAACATTAGGCCCATTAATGCCCAACTGATCCGTTAGGTGCAACCATATTCACCATTCTCCCCAATTGCTGGTAATACTATTTTCTGGGGGAAAAAATACCATTTGTGGCTATTTTAGGAAATTCCTCCCCAAATACTGTATCATCCTGTGATTCTATAACTTCCTACGACAATCAAGGTCCTAAAACCATGGTTATTCATGATGCCTCACAAAATATACTTAATCTGTGCCCCATCCCCATGCTGTTACAATTTTCAAAGAAATGTGGGATTATCCATTAGGCTAAACCATGGAATATCCCTGAATTTCATGATTATTTTGCATTCTCAACCAGCCAATAATGCAGCAGTATTGTGGCTCCATGGAAAATGTTTGACAAAGATGTTTTCACTGATCTACAAATACACAAAGCAGTGACATAACACACAGAAATTATGTTTACATTATTTTGTATTTTGTTTGTTAAGGTTGATGTCTTGCTAAAGAAAATTAAACAGACTGATAAAAGAGATGAAGTTTATGAGGGGTAAGTTGCTCGTTTGTTGATTTAGATGTTGATATTATAACTCGTACCAAAGTTCTTGAGTGCTAACTTTCAACATTGTTTTCCCCAGTGGAAAAAAAGATTCATAGGAACAGGAGTAGGTCATTGAGACCCTCAAGCCTGTTCCATCATTCATAAAGATCGTGGCTGATCTGTGACCTAACTCCATATACCTGCCTTTGGCCCATATCCCTTAATACCTTTGGTTAACAAAATATCAATCTCAGATTTAAAATTAACAATTGATCTAGCATCAATTGTCGTTTGCGGAAGAGAATTCCAAACTTCTACCAACATTTGTGTGTAGAAGTGTTTCCTAATTTCACTCCTGAAAGGTCTGGCTCTAATTTTTAGACTATGCCCCCTAGTCCTAGAATCCTTAACCAACAGAAATAGTTTCTCTCTGCCTACCCTACCTGTTCCCTTCAATAGCTTGAAAATTTTGATCGGACCTCCACTGTTTTTAGCTTTTCACCATTTAGAAAGTACCCTGTTCTATCCTTTTTAGGTCTAAAGTGGATGATCTCGCATTTGCTTACATTGAAATCCATTTGCCACAGTTTTGCCCATTCACTTAATCTGTCAATTTCCCTTTGTTTTTATCGACAATGCTGTCTATCTTTGTGTCATTGACAAATTTGCATATATGACTTTCTATGCCATCATCTAAGTTGTTACTAAATACTATGAATAGTTGAGGTCCCAACACCGATCCCTACGGGACACCACTAGTCATATCCTGCCAATTTGAGTATCTATCCATTATCCCTTCTGCTTGTCTCCTGCTGCTCAGCCAATTTCCTAACCAGGTCAATAATTTGGCCTCAATTCTATGGGCTTCTACCTTAGTTAACAGTCTTTTATGATCGGAAGATAGCAAATATAACACCGCTATTCAAGAAGGGAGGGGGAGAGAGAAAACAGGAAATATAGGCCAGTTAAGCCTGACATCTGTTGTCAGGAAAATGCTGGAATCCATTATTAAGGAAGTGGTATCAGGGCACTTAGAACATCATAACATGATTAGGCAGAGTCTACATGGTTTTATGAAAGGGAAATTGTGTTTGACAAACTTATTAGAGTTTGTTGAGGATGTGACTAGCAAGGTAGATAAAGGGGACCAGTGGATGTGATATATTTGGATTTTCAAAAGGCATTCGATAAGGTGCCACATAAAATGGTTATTATACAAGATAAGGGCTCATGGGATTGGGGCTAATATAGTAGCATGGATAGAGAATTGGTTAACTGACAGAAAACAGAGTAGGAATTAACGGGTCTTTTTCAGGTTGGCAGGCTGTAATTAGTGGGGTGCCGCGAGGATCAGTGCTGGGGCCTCAGCTATTTACAATCTATATGAATGATTTAGATGAAGGGACCGAGTGTAATGTATCCTAGTTTACTGATGATACAAAACTAGGTGGCACAGTAAGCTGTGAAGAGAACACAAAGTGTCTGAAAGGGGACATAGATAGACTAAGTGAGTGGGCAGATGAAATATAATGCAGAGAAATATGAGGTTATTCATTTTGGTAGGAAGAATAGAAAAACATAAATATTTTTTAAATGTTGGTGTTCAGAGAGATTTGGGTGCCCACAGGAAAGAAACAGAAAGCTAGCATGCAGGTTGAGCAAGCAATAAGGAAGGCAAATGGTATGTTGGCCTTTATTACAAGGGGTGTTGGAGTACAAGCGTAAGGAAGTTTTGCTACAATTGTACAGGATCTTGGTGAGACCACACCTGGAGTACTGTGCACAGTTTTGGTCTCCTTATCTAAGGAAGGATATACTTGTCTTGGAGGCTATGCAACAAAGGTTCACTAGATTGATTTGTGGAATGAGAGGGTTGTGCTATGATGAAAGATTGTGTAGAATGGGCCTATAGCCCCTGGAGTTTAGAAGAATAATTGATGATTTAATTGAAACATACAAGTTTCAGAAGGGGATTGACAGGGTAGATGCTGAGAGATTGTTTCCCCTGGCTGGAGTGTCGAGAACTAGGGGCCATAGTCTCAGGATAAGGTGTAAGCCTTTTAAGACTGAGATGAGGAAGAATTTCTTCACTCAGGGTTGTGAAGAAACCTCTGAGTGTCAGAGCACAAAAATCTAGGCTGACACTCCAGTGCAGTGCTGAGGGAGCACTGCACTGTTGGAGGTACTGTCTTTTGGATGAGACGTTAAACCGAGGCCCCATCTGCTCCCTCAAGTGGATGTAAAAGGTCTCCGGTGTCCTGGCTAATATATTTATCCCTCAATCAACATAACAAAAAACAGATTATCTGGTCATTATCACATGACTGATTGTGGGAGCTTGCTGTGCGCAAATTGGCTGCCACGTTTCCTACATTACAATAGTGACTACACTCCAAAAGTGGGCTATTGCATGGTAGATGCAGTATAATGTAGATAAATGTGAGGTTATCCACTTTGGTGGTAAAAACAGGGAGGCAAGCTGCGGATTGCAGGAAGATATCAATGTACTGGTCAGAACAGTGCAAATGGAATTCAATCCAGATAAGTGTGAGGTAATGCATTTGGGAAGGTCTAACAAGGCAAGGGAATACACATTAAATGGTACAGTCATTGATATATACCACAAAAAGCAAGGGACCCTGCATTGTGCCCTGCGGAACCCCACTGGATACAATCTTCCAGTCACAAAAACACCCATCAACCATTACCCTTTGCTTCCTGCCTCTGAGCCAATTTTGGATCCAACTTGCCACTTTGCCCTGGATCCCATGCGCTTTTACTTTCGTGTCCAGTCTGCCATGTGGGACCTTATCAAAAGCTTTGCTAAAATCCACATCTGCACTGCCCTCATCGACCCTCCTGGTTACCTTCTCGAAAAATTTAATCAAGTTAGTCAGACATGACCTTCCCTTAAAAAGTCCATGCTGACTGTCCTTGATTAATCTATATCTTTCCAAATGAAGATTTATCCTGTCCCTCAGAATTTCTTTCCAATAATTTTCCCACCACTGAGGTTAGAGTGACTGGCCTGTAATTACTTGATCTATCCCTTTCTCCCTTTTTAAACAAAGATACAACATTAGCAGTCCTCCAGTCCTCTGGCTGCACACCTGTAGCCAGAGAGGACTAGAAAATGATGGTCAGAGCCTCTGCTATTTCCTCTTTTGCTTCTCATAACAGCCTAGGATACATTTCATCCGGGTCTAGGGATTTATCCACTTTCAAAACTGCTAAGTCCCTCATTACTTCCTCTCTCACTATGTTTATCTCGACTAAAATTGAACACTCCTACTCTCTCATTGCAAAGTCTGCATCACCCCCCTCTTTTGTGAAAACAGATGCAAAGTATTCATTGAGAATCATACCCACATCTGCCTCCACACACACATTTCCTTTGTGGTCTCTAATAGGCTCCATTCTTTCTCTAGTTATCCTCTTGTTCTTAATGTATTTATAAAACATCTTTGGGTTGTCCCTGATTTTACGCTAACATTCTTTCATGCTCTCTCTTTGCTTTCCTGATATCTTTTTCAATTGCACCCCTGCACTTCTTATACTCCTCTAGAGTCTCTGCAGTATTGAGTTCTCGGAATCTGTCATAAGCTTCCCTTTTTTTCTTACCTTGTATGTCCCTTGACATCCAGGGGCTCTAGATTTGTTAACCCCACCCTTTTTTTTAAGGGAACATACTCGCTCTGTACCCTTAGGATCTCTTCCTTGAATGCCTCCCACTGCTGATACTGATTTACCATCAGGTAGCCATTTTCAGTCCATCTTGACCAAATCCCATCTCAGCTCAGCAAAATTGGCTTTACCCCAATTGAGAACTTCTTTTCCTGGCCCACCTTTGTCCTTTTCCATAACCACCCTAAATCTTTCTTGCACCAAAATGCTCTTCCACTGATACCCCTTCCACTTGCTCCTCTTCATTCCCCAAAATCATGTCCAGAACCGCACCTTTCCTTGTTGGGCTTGTTACATACTGGCTAAAGAAGTTCTCCTGAATGCATTTTAGGAATTCCGCACTATTTTTTTCTCAGTTAATATTAGGATAGTTGAAATCCCCACTATTACAGCTCTATAGTTTTTGCACTTCGCAGCAATTTGCCCACATATATATTCTTCTACCTTCCTCTGACTGTTTGGGGGTCTATAGTGCACTCCCAGTAGTGTGATTGTCCCTTTTTCGTTCTTCAATTCAACCCATATGGCCTTGTTTGATGACCCCTTTCACATATCCCTTCTCACAGCTGTAATTGTTTCTTTAATTAATACTGCGACCTCCCATCTGAAAACCCTGTGATGTTGAGCTGCCATACCTGTCCTTTTTTCAGCCATATCTCAGTTATGGCTATAATATCGGACTGCCAAGTGTCTATCTGTGCTCTCAGCTCATCTGTCTTATTCCCTATACTCCTTGCATTGAAGTATATACAATTTAGTGGTGCCAAACTCCCTTGTTGTCTATTTGCCAGACCTTGTTTCCTCTGTGTTCCAAATTCACTTTTTACTTTTCTGCTGCCCAATTCCAGCTTTCCTTCTCTCCGCACTGAATCTATTCTCGGGTTCCCATCCCCCTGCCAAGCTAGTTTAAACCCTCCCCAACAGCACTAGCAAACCCTCCCGTGAGGATACTGATCCCGGCTCTGTTGAGGTGCCACCCGTCCGGCTTGCACAGGTCCCACCTGCCCCAGAAACGGTCCCAATGCCTCAGGAATCTAAAGCCCTCCCATCTGCACCATCTCTCCAGCCACGCATTCATCTTCTCTATCCTCCTATTTCTATACTCACTGGCACGTGGCACAGGCACTAACCCAGAGATTACTACCTTTGAGATTCTGCTTTTTAATCTCTTTCTTAGCTCCCTAAACTCTGCCTGCAGGACCTCAATCCTTTTTCTAGGTTCATTCAATTTATTCCTCATACTTTGTGCGTTTGTTTAAAGAATGCTCATTGGGCCATACACCCTAGCCTGTCCTTCAGCTCTAATGTTTTATTCACTTGTTTCCTTTTTTCTCTCCTGGTTTAATCACTTTGCATCTTTCTGCACATGTTGGAGTAGGAGGAAGTTACAGTTCCTGTCATAGATTGCACTACAAGGCTGAAACCATTTAAAACTAATTAGAGCCATACATTTACAGCATAGAAAGCAGCTGTCCAGCAACGCCTAGATTTTAAAATTCTGATCCTGGTTTCAAATCCTTCCTTGGCTTCACTCCTTCCATCTCTAACCTCCTGCAGCCTTACAACCCTCAGATATTTCTGCACGCCTCCACCTCTTGCACATCCCTAATTGTAAATTGCTTCACCATTGACTGCTATACCTTCAGCCAGGGCCCAAAGTTTGGATGAACTACAACAATTGTACATTCCTGTCTGGCATAAAAATAAAAAAGGGAAGGTGGCTCAACCGTGGCTATCAAGGGAAATCAGGGATAGTATTAAAGCCAAGGAAGTGGCATACAAATTGGCCAGAAATAGCAGCGAACCTGGGGACTGGGAGAAATTTAGAACTCAGCAGAGGAGGACAAAGGGTTTGATTAGGGCAGGGAAAATGGAGTATGAGAAGAAGCTTGCAGGGAACATTAAGACGGATTGCAAAAGTTTCTATAGATATGTAAAGAGAAAAAGGTTAGTAAAGACAAACGTAGGTCCCCTGCAGTCAGAATCAGGGGAAGTCATAACGGGGAACAAAGAAATGGCGGACCAATTGAACAAGTACTTTGGTTCGGTATTCACGAAGGAGGACACGAACAACCTTCCGGTTATAAAAGGGGTCGGAGGGTCTAGTAAGGAGGAGGAACTGAGGGAAATCCTTATTAGCCGGGAAATTGATGGGATTGAAGGCCGATAAATCCCCAGGGCCTGATGGACTGCATCCCAGAGTACTTAAGGAGGTGGCCTTGGAAATAGTGGATGCGTTGACAGTCATTTTCCAACATTCCATTGACTCTGGATCAGTTCCTATGGAGTGGAGGGTAGCCAATGTAACCCCACTTTTTAAAAAAGGAGGGAGAGAGAAAACAGGGAATTATAGACCGGTCAGCCTGACATCGGTAGTGGGTAAAATGATGGAATCAATTATTAAGGATGTCATAGCAGTGCATTTGGAAAGAGGTGACATGATAGGTCCAAGTCAGCATGGATTTGTGAAAGGGAAATCATGCTTGACAAATCTTCTGGAATTTTTTGAGGATGTTTCCAGTAGAATGGATAAGGGAGAACCAGTTGATGTGGTATATTTGGACTTTCAGAAGGCGTTCGACAAGGTCCCACACAAGAGATTGATGTGCAAAGTTAGAGCACATGGGATTGGGGGTAGTGTACTGACATGGATTGAGAACTGGTTGTCAGACAGGAAGCAAAGAGTAGGAGTAAATGGGTACTTTTCAGAATGGCAGGCAGTGACTAGTGGGGTACCGCAAGGTTCTGTGCTGGGGCCCCAGCTGTTTACACTGTACATTAATGATTTAGATGAGGGGATTAAATGTAGTATCTCCAAATTTGCGGATGACACTAAGTTGGGTGGCAGTGTGAGCTGCGAGGAGGATCCTGTGAGGCTGCAGAGCGACTTGGATAGGTTAGGTGAGTGGGCAAATGCATGGCAGATGAAGTATAATGTGGATAAATGTGAGGTTATCCACTTTGGTGGTAAAAACAGAGAGACAGACTATTATCTGAATGGTGACAGATTAGGAAAAGGGGAGGTGCAAAGAGACCTGGGTGTCATGGTACATCAGTCATTGAAGGTTGGCATGCAGGTGCAGCAGGCGGTTAAGAAAGCAAATGGCATGTTGGCCTTCATAGCAAGGGGATTTGAGTACAGGGGCAGGGAGGTGTTGCTACAGTTGTACAGGGCATTGGTGAGGCCACACCTGGAGTATTGTGTACAGTTTTGGTCTCCTAACCTGAGGAAGGACATTCTTGCTATTGAGGGAGTGCAGCGAAGGTTCACCAGACTGATTCACGGGATGGCGGGACTGACCTATCAAGAAAGACTGGATCAACTGGGCTTGTATTCACTGGAGTTCAGAAGAATGAGAGGGGACCTCATAGAAACATTTAAAATTCTGACGGGGTTAGACAGGTTAGATGCAGGAAGAATGTTCCCAATGTTGGGGAAGTCCAGAACCAGAGGTCACAGTCTAAGGATAAGGGGTAAGCCATTTAGGACCGAGATGCGGAGGAACTTCTTCACCCAGAGAGTGGTGAACCTGTGGAATTCTCTACCACAGAAAGTTGTTGAGGCCAATTCACTAAATATATTCAAAAAGGAGTTAGATGAGGTCCTTACTACTAGGGGGATCAAGGGGTATGGCGAGAAAGCAGGAATGAGGTACTGAAGTTGAATGTTCAGCCATGAACTCATTGAATGGCGGTGCAGGCTAGAAGGGCCGAATGGCCTACTCCTGCACCTATTTTCTATGTTTCTAATTCCCTCCCTAAACCTCCCGCCTCTTTGCCTCTCCTTTAAGACACTCCTTGAAACCTACGAAGCTTTTGATCACCTGTCCTAATATCTCCTTATGTGGCACAGTGTCAAATTTTGTCTGATTACGTTCCTGTGAAGCGCCTTTGGATGTTTTACTATGACACAGCACTGTATAAATGCAAGTTATGGCAAAGCATTCCATGCTACAGCAACACACAAAGAAACATTTCCAACTTCTGTTCACTCTTAGTGACAGTTTTAAATTGATGACCCCTGATCACGGACTCTACAATCAGAGGAAATAGATTTTTCCAATCACTTTATCAAAATCTTCTCAATGTTAAAAACCATGGCCTTTTCTGCTGCAGTATCACAAGTCTCCTTGTAACTATAGATTCTCATTCCTGGCACCACCTAGGTGAATCTATGCTGTACGTGCTCCAAGGCTTTTATCTCCTTTCTATAATTATCCTTTCACAGGGACTGGACTGCTCACATGCACCAATGTCACGAAGAAACAGCAATTAGAGACAACATTGTGGAATTTAATTACTATGGTGTAGCTTTTGTATGAAATAATGTTCACTTTGCAGCAGCCATTAGAACATTATAGAGTTACAGTTTATAATTAACTCTCATAATTTGAATGAAAAAACAGCAATCTAAAATCATGATACCTTCATCACACAATTTACAAATGCATCAAAATGTGTTTGGAGCCATCAGTTTTATGGTTTGTATATTGATGCTTATGATCTTTCTATATACTATTTACTTTTAATGGATTTTTTTTGGTTTCTATAGCTGTATCCAGCTAAAGAAATCAGTGGATGAAACCTTGGACATTCTACACAAGTTGAAGAAAGTAAGTTTAAATATAATAAGCTTATTGATTGTATCTCTTCCTTTAGTGGTTGTCTTGTTGCATTTCAGTTTTGCAACTTCTAGCTCCTCTGCCTGTAGTGCAGAGAAACTCCTATGCGCCAACTAACTCTGCTTCTCTATTTCTCAGATAGTATGTTTGGCATTTGAAGTAAATAATTAAAATAGAAGTATTATTCTAAATTACACACACAATATAGAACTTTTAAAATGGGGACTGAATTACATCAGCACGTCTTGATCCAATTATCCACCACCCACTTCATTCGAAGGCTACTTGATCTTGACTCCCCATGTGCATCACTCAGAGAAATTGACTAGCATTATATTATTTAGAGTAATACTTGGTTAGGAATGAACAAACGATAATTCAATTGATTTCAGAAACTGTTAGTTACGGCATTAGCCCAGATTTTGCGGTCAGTAGTGAAGGCACATGCTTGCCGTTCACTATGCCCACAGCCGCCCACAAAGTTTACTCGGGCTTTTGAGCGGAGACTTGCTCTAATCTGATCCATTACGGCACCCTCTACAGGGCATCTGTGAGCAGGGCAAGAAACAGCAAAGCTCTTAAATCAAATTGAAGAATTCTTACTGAAGAGTCTATAAAGCAGGCAATATAAATTAGATTTAAATCATGTACAGAAAGCAAATTAAAGATTGGGGAAAGACCGATGGGATTAAGAGAGAGAGAGATAGTACGAGACAAACTAATGGGACTAAAGATGGACAAGTCCCCTAGATCTGATGGCCTGCATCCTAGGGTCTTAAAAGAAGTGGCTGCAGAGATAGTAGATGCATTGGTTATAATCTACCAAAATTCCCTGGATTCTGGAGAGGTCCCAGCGGATTGGAAAACCACAAATGTAACGCCCCTATTCAAGAAAGGAGGGAGACAGAAAGCAGGAAACTATAGACCAGTTAGCCAAACATCTATCATTGGGAAAATGCTGGAGTCCATTATTAAGGAAGTGGTAGCAGGACATTTAGAAAATCATAATGCAGTCAAGCAGAGTCAGCATTGATTTATGAAAGGGAAATCATGTTTGACAAATCTAGATTTCTTTGAGGATGTAACGAGCAGGGTAGATAAGGGAAAACCAGTAAATGTGGTGTTTGGATTTCCAGAAGGCTTTCGACAAGGTGCCACATAAGAGGTTACTGCACAAGATAAGAGCTCACGGGGTTGGGGGTAATATATTAGCATGGATAGAGGATTGGCTAACTAACAGAAAACAGTGAGTCGGGAGTAATGGGCCATTTTCAGGTTGGCAAACTGTAACTAGTGGGGTGCCACAGGGATCAGTGCTGGGGCCTCAACTATTTACAATCTATATTAACGACTTGGAAGAAGGGACTGAGTGTAACGTAGCCAAGTTTTCTGATGATACAAAGATGGGAGGAAAAGCAATGTGTGAGGAGGACACAAAAATCTGCAAAAGGACATAGACAAGCTAAGTGAGTGGCTAACTAACATTAAAAAAAAAGTCAGGATAAATGGGTCATTTTTAGGTTGGCAAACTGTAACTAGTGGGGTGCCATAGGGATCAGTGCTGGGGCCTCAACTATTTACAGTCCATATTAACGACTTGGATGAAGGGACCGAGTGTACTGTAGATAAATTTGCTGATGACACAAAGTTTTGGTCTCCGTATTTAAGGAAGGATATACTTGCATTGGAGCCTGTTCAGAGAAGGTTCACTAGGTTGATTCTGGAGATGAGGGGGTTGACTTATGAGGGTAGGTTGGGCCTATACACATTGGACTTCAGAAGAATGAGAGGTGATCTTATTGAATCATATAAGATAATGAGGGGGCTCGACAAGGTGGATGCAGAGAGGATATTTCCACATAGAGGAAACTAAAACTAGGGACATAGTCTTGGAATAAGGGGCCGCCCATTTAAAACTGAAATGAGGAGAAATTTCTTCTCTGAGGGTTGTAAATCTATGGAATTCTCGGCCCCAGAGAACTGTGGAGGTTGGGTCATTGAATATATTTAATGCGGAGATAGACAGATTTTTGAGCGATAAGGGAGTAAAGCGTTATGGGGAGCGGGCGGGGAAGTGGAGCTGAATCCATGATCAGATCAGCCATGATCTTATTGAAAGGTGGAGCAGGCTCGAGGGGCCGTATGGCTTACTCCTGCTCCTATTTCGTATGCTCTTATAGGTTAGCATGCAGATACAGCAAATAATTAGGAAGGCAAATGAAATGTTGGCCTTTATTGCAAAGGGGATGGAGTATAAAAGTTGGGAAGTCTTGCTACAACTGTACAGGATGTTGGTAAGACCACACCCGAGTACTACATACAGTTTTAGTCTCCTTATTTTAAGGAGGGATATACTTACATTGGAGAGAAGGTTCAGAGAAGGTTCACGATTGATTCCTGAGATGAAGAAAGGTTGGGCCTATACTCATTTGAATTTAGAAGAATGAGAGGTGATCTTATTGAAACATAGATTCTGAGGGGGCTTGACAGGGTAGATGCAGAGAGGATGTTTCCCCTCATGGGGGAATCTAGAACTAGGGGGCATAGTTTCAGAATAAGGGGTCGCCCATTTAAAACGGAGATGAGGAGGAATTCCATCTCTCGGAGTCGTGAATCTGTGGAGTTCTCTGGGAGCTGTAGAGGCTGGATCATTGAATATATTTAAGATGGAGATACAGATTTTCGAACTATAGGGGAGTCGAGGGTTATGGGGAGCGGGCAGGAAAGTGGAGTTGAGGCCAAGATCAGATCAGCCATGATATTGAATGGCAGAGCAGGCTCGAGGAGACAATTGGCCTACTCTTGCTCCTATTTCTTATGTTCTTATGAGAGAGAGAGAGAGAGATAAAGGACAGAAAAAGCAGAAGTATTTTTATTTTTCAAATCTCCAACACCAATTAACTTTTCAAAAAATAAGACTCCATACTTGTAAAATAACATTCTCATGTGCAGTGAAGTTGTTTGGCAGTAATTATCACTGATGCCGTTATAAATTCACTTACTCCTGAATGCACCATCCCTAACTTTTTCTGGCATTTTTAGAAGGGAACTAATGGATATGTACTCAAAGTTCATGTCATTGCATAGATTTCAGTGCAGAGTCTAACGGTGAGGACTGTTACATTGCACCTGGTGGAGGAGCAGGGTATCCGATAGCAACCCCCGGATTTCCATATTTAAACTGCACACATGTGGACACCAGAAGTTGCTGTCTAATTTACTCCATTATAACGGTTAGCATCATTAGCCTTGCCATTATTATCGATGTAAAATCTAGGCTGATGTTTGTAATGGAGCCTATTCCATATTTAAATTGTAGTAGAGTAATGTTTATGGGTTATCCCTTTATGTGTGCACTTGGTGAGAAGTTTGTCCGATCTAGAAAACTTAATAACATTTTTATAGCTTGCAGTCAGATTATTAGGATTTGGACCCTGATATTTTTTCAAAAACAAAGAGAAAAATATAGTTTTCAACACATGATTATAAGGTCCTACCATCATGGAGCCTTCTTTCTTTTACAAACTAGTCCTTGATCAATCCAAGTTTAAAAACACCTTTTAATGCCCATAACATAAAGCAAGATCACACAAAACTTTCACCCAAAGTACCATTGGGTATCTCAGCGGTCCTTTGGGTGGCACTTGGGTGGAACTTAGCTTTCACCAAGTTCGGGGCCAATGTCTTTTTAGCTCTTCAGCTCCCAGCCTCTCCCTTCTTGCTTCCCCTGAGTTTCCCCTTTTATGCTCACCTTGCTGGAAAAAGTCCCCTCCCAGGTGCAATGATCTTTAAAGGGGCCATCCCCTTACTCGGGGATGAGAGTCCGTATCAGTCAGTGGCTGACACTGGTTTTCAATCACCCTACTACATATCCCCCCCCCCCTCCCCCCGGCATAGAGCTATCGGCTCTAGGGGCCTGCACGCAAGGCTGTATGCTCGGAGAGGGCTTTGGCATTCCTATGTGCCGCTCCTGCCTGGTGTCCCACGTCCAAACAATAAGGCTGAAATGAACAAAAAAACACTGGATAACTGGCATTTGTTTCTTCAAGTCAACTTGTGCCTCATCGATTTTACTCTTGGTGAGCTGGTGGTTGCTCCTCTTCTGCTCCAGCACCGACCTCATGCCATCTGCATTAGCCTGAAGCTCCAGCTTCTGCTCAATCAGTAACTACTTGGCCCTTTTCAGCACCATAAACTCCTTCTCATAATCCTGTTTGCAGATTCTCAAGTTCTCAGCAAGTCTGTTCAATTGTTTTTCCAGACCTTTCTTGACCCCTTGAAGCTTGTCGTTTTGAGTAATTCTTTTATTAATTCCTCTTCTTTCAAAGTCTTTTCTTCCTTCGTCTGCATCAAAGTGTTCTTATCCTTTGTGTCAGTTTCTCTGTTGGCCAGGTCCGTGTCCACTGAAGCCTTGGGTTGCTTCAGTTCTTGGACCATCTGGTTACATAGAATTACAGCACAAAGGAGGCCATTTCGGCCCATCGTGTTCTGCCAGCCAACAAGAGGTTATCCAGCCTAATCCCACTTTCCAGCTCTCGGTCCGCAGCCTTGCAGGTTACAGCACTTCAAGTGCACATCCAAGTACTTCTTAAATGTGGTGAGGGTTTCTGCCTCTACCACCCTTTTAGGCAGTGAGTTCCAGACCCCCACAATCCTCTGCGTGAAGAAATATCCCCTCAAATCCCCTCTAAACCTTCTACCAATTAATTTAAATTTATGCCCCCTGGTTGTTGACTCCACTGCTGAGGGAAATAGGTCCTTATATCTTGGCCCCTCATAATTTTATACACCTCAATGAGGTCTCCCCTCAGCCTCCTCTGTTCCAAGGAAAACAAACCCAGCCTATCCAATCTGTCCTCATAGCTAAGATTCTCCACTCCCGGCAACATCCTCGTAAATCTCCTCTGTACCCTTTCCAGTGCAATCACACCCTTCCTGTAATGCGGTGACCAGAACTGCACGCAGTACTCCAGCTGTGACCTAACCAGTGTTTTATACAGTTCAAGCATAACCCGCCTGCTCTTGTATTCTATGCCTCGGCTAATAAAGGCAAGCATTCCGTATGGCTTCTTAACCACCTTATCCACCTGGCCTGCTACCTTCAGGGATCTGTGGACATGCACTCCAAGATCCCTTTGTTCCTCTACACTTCTCAATGTCTTGCCATTTAATGTGTATTCCCTTTCCTTGTTAGCCCTCCCCAAATGCATTACTTCACACTTCTCTGTATTAAATTCCATTTGCCACTGTTCTGCCCACCTGACCAGTTGATTGATATCTTCCTGCAGTCCGCAGCTTTCTTCTTCATTATCAACCACACAGCCTATTTTTGTATCATCTGCAAACTTCATAATCATACTCCCTACATTCAAGTCTAGATCATTGATGTATACCACAAAAAGCAAGGGACCTAGTACTGAGCCCTGCGGAACCCCACTGGAAACTTCCTTCCAGTCACAAAAACACCCGTCAACCATTACCCTATGCTTCTTGCCTCTGAGCCAATATTGGATCCAACTTGCCACTTTTCCTTGGATCCCATGGGTTTTTACTTTCGTGACCAATCTGCCATGTGGGACCTTATCAAAGTTTTTGTAAAATCCATATATACTACATCATACGCACTGCCCTCATCGACCCTCCTGATTACCGCCTCGAAAAATTCAATCGAGTTAGTCAGACACGACCTTCCCTTAATATTCTCTCGCCGCTCCTGCTGTTTCTGCCCACGCTCCAATCACCGACCTGGACCTTAATGAGCGGCGAGAGAATGTAGAGGGACGTGATCGGGGCCCAGGAGAGGCGTGAGTTCGGGGCCAGAAAAGGCGAGGGCTCAGGGGCAGCACGGGCCTGCTCACACTGCCATATGTGTGCGCAGTAGGCCCGTGCAGCAGAGCTGGTCTCCAGTCGTCTTGGTTAATCCTTGCCACTGGATCAAGACCTAGCTCTGTCAAACCCGCGTGGTGGCTGGTGTGCAACGGCCACCACACGGTAAAAAAATCCACGCACAGGCATCTTCCACCCTTCAACATGTAGTTCGAGATCTGGAATATTGGGTCCTTCATTGAAACACCTGTGAACTCTTCCCTTTTTGACGTGGAAGCAGGTCATCCTTGTTTTGAGGGACTGCCTATGATGATCCCTTAACAAATCCATGCTGGTTGTCCCTGATTAACCCGTGTCTTTCTCGATGCTGCTCATTGGATTCCTGCTGGTAACCAGCTCCTCCTCAACTCGGAACAACTTCTCCTCAGCCTTCAGGTTATGTCTGGTTGAAGCCAGTTCCGATTCTTTTTCGTAAATATCTGATTGAAGCTTCACCAAGTTGGTTTTCGGGGCTTGGTCGTCCCTCTTTGTTCACAGCTTGCTCACTGCTGCCACCTGCTGCTGCATCTGGGAAATGGTCAGCCTTTTGAGAATTAAATCTTTTAAGTCTTTCAGATGGGCCTCCTACTCGTTCTCCTGTCAGCCGTGGCTCCGTGGGTAGCACACTCGCCTCTGAATCAGAAGGTTGTGGGTTGCACTTGAGCACATAAATCTAGGCTGACAGTCTAGTGCAGTGCTGAGGGAGTGCTGCACTGTAGGAGGTGCCATCTTTCGGATGAGATGTTAAATTGAGGTCCCGTTTGCTCTCACAGGTAGATGTAAAAGATTCCATGGTACTATTTCGAAGAGCAGCAGGGGCGTTATCTCTGGTGTCCTGGCCAATATTTATCCCTCAACCAACATAACAAAAACAGATGATCTAGTCATTATCACATTGTTGTTTGCAGGAGCTTGCTGTGTGCAAATTGGCTTCCGCGTTTCCCACATTACAACCGTGATTGCACTCCAAAAGTATTTAATTGGTTGTAAAGCGCTTTGAGATGGCCGGTAGTCATGAAAGGCGCTGTATTTCCTAGCCGCCAACTCCATCCCCCTCCCTAGCATCTGTCTGAGGCTGAACCAGACTGTTCGCAATCTTGGTGTTATATTTGACCCTGAAATGAGCTTCCGCTCACAGATCCGCAGCATATCTTGAACCACCTATTTCCACCTCAGTAATATTGCCTGTCTCCGCCCCTGCCTCAGCTCAAATGCTGCTGAAACCCTCATCCATAGAAACATAGAAACATAAAAAATAGGTGCAGGAGGAGGCCATTCGGCCCTTCGAGCCTGCACCACCATTCAATAAGATCATGGCTGATCATTCCCTCAGTACCCCTTTCCTGCTTTCTCTCCATACCCCTTGATCCCCTTAGCCGTAAGGCCATATCTAACTCCCTCTTGAATATATCCAATGAACTGGCATCAACAACTCTCTGCGGCAGGGAATTCCACAGGTTAACAATTCCCTGAGTGAAGAAGTTTCACCTCATCTCAGTCCTAAATGGCCTACCCCTTATCTTAAGACTATGTCCCCTGGTTCTGGACTTCCCCAACATCAGAAACATTCTTCCCGCATTTAACCTGTCCAGTCCCGTCAGAATCTTATACGTTTCTATGAGATCCTCTCTCATCCTTCTAAACTCCAGTGAATAAAGGCCCAGTTGATCCAGTCTCTCCTCATATGTCAGTCCGGCCATCCCAGGAATTAGTCTGGTGAACCTTCGCTGCACTCCCTCAATAGCAAGAACGTCCTTCCTCAGATTCGGAGACCAAAACTGAACACAATATTCCAGTTGAGGCCTCACCAAGGCCCTGTACAACTGCAGTAAGACCTCCCTGCTCCCATACTCAATTCCCCTAGCTATGAAGGCCAACATACCATTTGCCTTCTTCACCGCCTGCTGTACCTGTATGCCAACTTTCAAAGACCGATGAACCATGACACCCAGGTCTCGTTGCACCTCCCCTTTTCCTAATCTGTCGCCATTCAGATAATATTCTGTCTTTGCGTTTTTGCCCCCAAAGTGGATAACCTCACATTTATCCACATTATACTGCATCTCCATGCATTTGCCCACTCCCCTAAGCTGTCCAAGACACCCTGCAGCCTCTTAGTGTCCTCCTCACAGCTCACACTCACACCCAGTTTAGTGTCATCTGCAAACTTGGAGATATTACACTCAATTCCTTCATCCAAATCATTAATGTATATTGCAAAGAGCTGGGGTCCCAGCACTGAGCCCTGCGGCACTCCACTAGTCACTGCCTGCCATTCTGAAAAGGACCCGTTTATCCCGACTCTCTGCTTCCTGTCTGCCAACCAGTTCTCTATCCGCATCAGTATATTACCCCCAATACCATGTGCTTTGATTTTGCACACCAATCTCTTGTGTGGGACTTTATCAAAAGCCTTTTGAAAGTCCAAATTCACCACATCCACTGGTTCTCCCTTGTCCACTCTGCAAGTTACATCCTCAAAAAATTCCAGAAGATTTGTCAAGCATGATTTCCTCTTCATAAATCCATGCTGACTTGGACCGATCCTGTCACTGCTTTCCAAATGCATTTGTTACCTCTAGACTTGATTACTCCAACGCACTCCTGACTGGCCTTCCACATTCTACCCTACGTAAACTTGAGGTCATCCAAAACTCAGCAGCCCATGTCCTAACTCGCACCAAGTCCTACTCATCCATCACCCCTGTGTTCGTTGACCTACATTGGCTCCCGGTTAAGCAACGCCTCGATTTCAAAATTCTTATCCTTGTTTACAAATCCTTCCATGTCCTCGCCTATCTCTAATTTCCTTCAGCCTCACAAACCCCCAAGATATCTTCACTCCTCAAATTCTAGAAACATAAAAAATAGGTGCAGGAGTAGGCCATTCGGCCCTTCGAGCCTGCACCGCCATTCAATAAGACCATGGCTGATCATTCCCTCAGTACCCCTTTCCTTCTTTCTCTCCTTACCCCTTGATCCCCTTAGCCATAAGGGTCATATCTAACTCCCTCTTGAATATATCCAGTGAACTGACATCAACAACTCTCTGCGGTAGGGAATTCCACAGGTTAACAACTCTCTGAGTGAAGAAGTTTCACCTCATCTCAGTCCTAAATGGCTTACCCCTTAGCCTAAGACTATGTCCCCTGGTTCTGGAATTCCCCAACATCAGAAACATTCTTCCCACATTTAACCTGTCCAGTCCCGTCAGAATCTTATACGTTTCTATGAGATCCTCTCTCATCTTTCTAAACTCCAGTGAATAAAGGCCCAGTTGATCCAGTCTCTCCTCATATGACAGTCCAGCCATCCCTGGAATCATTCTGGTGAACCTTCGCTGCACTCCCTCAATAGCAAGAACGTCCTTCCTCAGATTAGGAGACCAAAACTGAACACAATATTCCAGGTGAGGCCTCACTAAGGCCCTGTACAACTGCAGTAAGACCTCCCTGCTCCTATACTCAAATTCCCTAGCTCTGAAGACCAACATTCCATTTGCCTTCTTCACCGCCTGCTGTACCTGCATGTCAACTTTCAGTGACTGATGAACCATGACACCCAGGTCTCGTTGCACCTCCCCTTTTCCTGATCTGCTGCCATCCAGATAATGGGCCCAAGTTTCGGCCTCAGTTGCTCCTGATTTTTTGTAGAACGGAGTATTTTAGAAATTCAAATTCTCGCCATTTAGTTTGCTCCAGTTCTAGTCAGTCAGAACAGTTTCACTTTGGAACAGAATTTTTTTTTCGAAAGGGGGCATGTCCGCCCACTTACGCCTGTTTTCAAAGTTTCGGCATTGAAAACTTACTCCAAACTAACTTAGAATGAAGTAAGTGAAGATTTTTGTACGCTCGAAAAAATCTTGTCTACACTTTAGAAAATCAGGCTTAGGGAATGGGCGGGGGGGAGCGGGGTTTAAAGGGAAGTTTACAATCATTAAACACTTCAGTTTTACAAATAAAGAGCTATCATCAATAATAAATGATAAAAACATCAATAAATCAACCAATAAATCAATCAAAAAAATTAATAAGAAATAATTTTTTTTTTAAATCAATAAATAAAACATTTTCTACTTACCGACTGCAGCAACGGGAGCCCTCCAACAGCGTGCTGGGATGCCCCCCCAGTGTGTCTCTGTCAGTGTCTCTATCTCTCTGTCTGTCTGTCTGTCTGTCTGTCTGTCTGTGTCTCTCACTCTCTGTCTGCCAGTGTCTGTGTTTCTGACAGCGAGGGGAGGGGGGTAGAGGGAGAGAGGGGGGGCAGAGGAGGAGGGAGGGAAGGGGGAGGGATGGGGAGGGGGGGAGAAGGGGAAAGAGAAGAAGGGGGGGAAAGGAGAGGGGGGGAAGGGGGGGAGGAGAAGGGGGGAGAAGGGGAAAGAGAGGGGGGGGGGAAAGGAGAGTGGGGGGGAGGAGGAGAAAAAATAAGGGATGTGTGCAATAAAGGTACAGCAGTTATCATGGGAGACTTTAATCTACCTATTGATTGGGCTAACCTAACTGGTAGCAATGCGGTGGAGGAGGATTTCCTGGAGTGTATTCGGGATGGTTTTCTGGACCAATATGTCGAGCAACCAACTAGAGGGCTGGCCATCCTAGACTGGGTGATGTGGAAGGAGAAAGGACTAATTAGCAATCTTGTTGTGCAAGGCCCCTTGGGGAAGAGTGGCCATAATATGGTAGAATTCTTTATTAAGATGGAGAGTGACACAGTTAATTCTAGGGTCCTGAACTTAAGGAAAGGTAACTTCGATAGTATGAGACGCGAATTGGCTAGAATAGACTGGCGAATGATACTTAAAGGGTTGACGGTGGATAGGCAATGGCAAACATTTAAAGATCACATGGATGAACTTCAGCAATTGTACATCCCTGTCTGGAGTAAAAATAAAACGGGGAAGGTGGCTCAACCGTGGCTAACAAGGGAAATTAAGGATAGTGTTAAATCCAAGGAAAAGGCGTATAAATTGGCCAGAAAAAGCAGCAAACCTGAGGACTGGGAGAAATTTATAATTCAGCAGAGGAGGACAAAGGGTTTAATTCGGAGGGGGAAAATAGAGTATGAGAGGAAACATAGAAACATAGAAAATAGGTGCAGGAGCAGGCCATTCAGCCCTTCTAGCCTGCACCGCCATTCAATGAGTTCATGGCTGAACATGAAACTTCAGTACCCACTTCCTGCTTTCACGCCATACCCCTTGATCCCCCGAGTAGTAAGGACTTCATCTAACTCCCTTTTGAATATATTTAGTGAATTGGCCTCAACTACTTCCTGTGGAAGAGAATTCCACAGATTCACCACTCTCTGGGTGAAGAAGTTTCTCCTTATTTCGGTCCTAAATGGCTTACCCCTTATCCTTAGACTGTGACCCCTGGTTCTGGACTTCCCCAACATTGGGAACATTCTTCCTGCATCCAACCTGTCCAAACCCGTCAGAATTTTAAAAGTTTCTATGAGGTCCCCTCTCACTCTTCTGAACTCCAGTGAATACAAGCCCAGTTGATCCAGTCTTTCTTGATAGGTCAGTCCCACCATCCCGGGAATCAGTCTGGTGAATCTTCGCTGCACTCCCTCAATAGCAAGAATGTCCTTCCTCAAGTTAGGAGACCAAAACTGTACACAATACTCCAGGTGTGGCCTCACCAAGGCCCTGTACAATTGTAGCAACACCTCCCTGCCCCTGTACTCAAATCCCCTCGCTATGAAGGCCAACATGCCATTTGCTTTCTTAACCGCCTGCTGTACCTGCATGCCAACCTTCAATGACTGATGTACCATGACACCCAGGTCTCGTTGCACCTTCCCTTTTCCTAATCTGTCACCATTCAGATAATAGTCTGTCTCTCTGTTTTTACCACCAAAGTGGATAACCTCACATTTATCCACATTATACTTCATCTGCCACGCATTTGCCCACTCACCTAACCTATCCAAGTCACTCTGTAGCCTCATAGCATCCTCCTCGCAGCTCACACTGCCACCCAACTTAGTGTCATCCGCAAATTTGGAGATACTACATTTAATCCCCTTGTCTAAATCATTAATGTACAATGTAAACAGCTGGGGCCCCAGCACAGAACCCTGCGGTACCCCACTAGTCACTGCCTGCCATTCCGAAAAGTACCCATTTACTCCTACTCTTTGTTTTCTGTCTGACAACCAGTTCTCAATCCACGTCAGCACACTACCCCCAATCCCATGTGCTTTAACTTTGCACATTAATCTCCTGTGTGGGACCTTGTCGAAAGCCTTCTGAAAGTCCAAATATACCACATCAACTGGTACTCCTTTGTCCACTTTATTGGAAACATCCTCAAAAATTTCCAGAAGATTTGTCAAGCATGATCTCCCTTTCACAAATCCATGCTGACTTGGACCTATCATGTCACCATTTTCCAAATGCGCTGCTATGACATCCTTAATAATTGATTCCATCATTTTACCCACTACTGAGGTCAGGCTGACCGGTCTATAATTCCCTGCTTTCTCTCTCCCTCCTTTTTTAAAAAGTGGGGTTACATTGGCTACCCTCCACTCGATAGGAACTGATCCAGAGTCAATAGAATGTTGGAAAATGACTGTCAATGCATCCGCTATTTCCAAGGCCACCTCCTTAAGTACTCTGGGATGCAGTCCATCAGGCCCTGGGGATTTATCGGCCTTCAATCCCATCAATTTCCCCAACACAATTTTCCGACTAATAAAGATTTCCCTCAGTTCCTCCTCCTTAATAGACCCTCTGACCACTTTTATATCCGGAAGGTTGTTTGTGACCTCCTTAGTGAATACTGAACCAAAGTACTTGTTCAATTGGTCTGCCATTTCTTTGTTCCCCGTTATGACTTCCCCTGATTCTGACTGCAGGGGACCTACGTTTGTCTTTACTAACCTTTTTCTCTTTACATACCTATAGAAACTTTTGCAATCCGCCTTAATGTTCCCTGCAAGCTTCTTCTCGTACTCCATTTTCCCTGCCCTAATCAAACCCTTTGTCCTCCTCTGCTGAGTTCTAAATTTCTCCCAGTCCCCAGGTTCGCTGCTATTTCTGGCCAATTTGTATGCCATTTCCTTGGCTTTAATACTATCCCTGATTTCCCTACATAGCCACGGTTGAGCCACCTTCCCTTTTTTATTTTTACTCCAGACAGGAATGTACAATTGTTGTAATTCATCCATGCGGTCTCTAAATGTCTGCCATTGCCCATCCACAGTCAACCCCTTAAGTATCATTAGCCAATCTATCTTAGCCAATTCATGCCTCATACCTTCAAAGTTACCCTTCTTTAAGTTCTGGACCATGGTCTCTGAATTAACTGTTTCATTCTCCATCCTAATGCAGAATTCCACCATATTATGGTCACTCTTCCCCAAGGGGCCTCGCACAATGAGATTGCTAATTAATCCTCTCTCATTACACAACACCCAGTCTAAGATGGCCTCCCCCCTAGTTGGTTCCTCGACATATTGGTCTAGAAAACCATCCCTTATGCATTCCAGGAAATCCTCCTCCACCGTATTGCTTCCAGTTTGGCTAGCCCAATCTATGTGCAGATTAAAGTCACCCATTATAACTGCTGCACCTTTATTGCATGCACTCCTAATTTCCTGTTTGATGCCCTCCCCAACATCACTACTACTGTTTGGAGGTCTGTACACAACTCCCACTAACGATTTTTGCCCTTTAGTGTTCTGCAGCTCTACCCATATAGATTCCACATCATCCAAGCTAATGTCTTTCCTAACTATTGCATTAATCTCCTCTTTAACCAGCAATGCTACCCCACCTCCTTTTCCTTTTATTCTATCCTTCCTGAATGTTGAATACCCCTGGATGTTGAGTTCCCAGCCCTGATCATCCTGGAGCCACGTCTCCGTAATCCCAATCACATCATATTTGTTAACATCTATTTGCACAGTTAATTCATCCACCTTATTGCGGATACTCCTTGCATTAAGACACAAAGCCTTCAGGCTTGCTTTTTTAACACCCTTTGTCCTTCTAGAATTTTGCTGTACAGTGGCCCTTTTTGTTCTTTGCCTTGGGTTTCTCTGCCCTCCACTTTTCCTCATCTCCTTTCTGTCTTTTGCTTTTGCCTCATTTTTGTCTCCCTCTGTCTCCCTGCATAGGTTCCCATCCCCCTGCAATATTAGTTTAACTCCTCCCCAACAGCACTAGCAAACACTCCCCCTAGGACATTGGTTCCGGATCTGCCCAGGTGCAGACCGTCCGGTTTGTACTGGTCCCACCTCCCCCAGAACCGGTTCCAATGCCCCAAGAATTTGAATCCCTCCCTGCTGCACCACTGCTCAAGCCATGTATTCATCTGCGCTATCCTGCGATTCCTACTCTGACTAGCACGTGGCACTGGTAGCAATCCCGAGATTACTACTTTTGAGGTCCTACTTTTTAATTTAGCTCCTAGCTCCTTAAATTCTTTTCGTAGGACCTCATCCCTTTTTTTACCTATGTCGTTGGTACCAATGTGCACCACGACAACTGGCTGTTCTCCCTCCCATTTCAGAATGTCCTGCACCCGCTCCAAGACATCCTTGACCCTTGCACCAGGGAGGCAACATACCATCCTGGAGTCTCGGTTGCGTCCGCAGAAACGCCTATCTATTCCCCTCACCATCGAATCCCCTATCACTATCGCGCTCCCACTCTTTTTCCTGCCCTCCTTTGCAGCAGAGCCACCTACGGTGCCATGAACTTGGCTGCTGCTGCCCTCCCCTGATGAGTCATCCTCCCCAACAGTACTCAAAGCAGTGTATCTGTTTTGCAGGGGGATGACCACAGGGGACCCCTGCACTATCTTTCTTGCACTGCTCTTCCTGCTGGTCTTCCATTCCCTATCTGGCTGTGGACCCTTCTCCTGCGGTAAGACCAACTCACTACACGTGATACTCACGTCATTCTCAGCATCGTGGATGCTCCAGAGTGAATCCACCCTCAGCTCCAATTCCGCAACGCGGACCGTCAAGAGCTCGAGGCGGATACACTTCCCACACACGTAGCGCCCAGGGACACCGGAAGTGTCCCCGAGTTCCCACAAGGTACAGGAGGAGCATATCACATGGCCGAGCTCTCCTGCCATGTCTTAACCTTAGATACCCTTAAATTGGTAATAACAATGTTGCAGTTCACTTACTGATATAAAAAAGAAAAGAAAAGCTACTCACCAATCACCAGCCAATCACTTACCACATTGGCTGTGACGTCACTTTTTGATTACTTTCTACTTCTATTTTGCTTTCTCTCCCGCTGTAGCTGCACCGGTACGCTGGCTCTCGATCTCCCGCTGGGCTTTTGATAGGTCGCTCCCGCCTCTCACCAACTGCCGCTGGCTCTCGATCTCCCGCTGGGCTTTTGATAGGTCGCTCCGCTCTCACCAACTGCCGCTGGCTCTCGATCTCCCGCTGGGCCTTTGATAGGTCGCTCCCCTCTCACCAACTGCCGCTGGCTCTCGATCTCCCGCTGGGCTTTTGATAGGTCGCTCCCCTCTCACCAACTGCCGCTGGCTCTCGATCTCCCGCTGGGCTTTTGACAGGTCGCTCCCCTCTCACCAACTGCCGCTGGCTCTCGATCTCCCGCTGGGCTTTTGACAGGTCGCTCCCCTCTCACCAACTGCCGCTGGCTCTCGATCTCCCGCTGGGCTTTTGACAGGTCGCTCCCCTCTCACCAACTGCCGCTGGCTCTCGATCTCCCGCTGGGCTTTTGACAGGTCGCTCCCCTCTCACCAAGGAAGCTTGCTGGGAACATAAAAACTGACTGCAAAAGCTTCTATAGATATGTGAAGAGGAAAATATTACATAGAAATATTGAAAATAGGTGCAGGATTAGGCCATTTGGCCCTTCGAGCCTGCACCAGCATTCAATAAGATCATGGCTGATCATTCACCTCAGTAGCCCTTTCCTGCTTTCTCTCCATACCCCTTGATCCCTTTAACCGTAAGGGCCATATCTAACTCCCTCTTGAACATATCCAATGAGCTGGCATCAACAACTCTCTGCGGTAGTGAATTCCACAGGTTAACAACTCTCTGAGTGAAGAAGTTTCTCCTCATCTCAGTCCTAAATGGCTTACCCCTTATCCATGTCCCCTGGTTCTGGACTTCCCCAACATCGGGAACATTCTTCCTGCATTTAACCTGTCCAGTCCCGTTAGAATTTTTTATATTTCTATGGGATCCCCTCTCATCCTTCTAAACTCCAGTGAATACAGGCCCAGTCGATCCAGTCTCTCCTCATATGTCAGTCTTGCCATTCTGGGAATCAGCCTGGTGAATCTTTGCTGCACTCCCTCAATAGCAAGAACGTGCTTCCTCAGATTAGGAGACCAAAACTGAACACAATATTCCAGGTGAGGCCTCACTAAGGCCCTGTACAACTGCAGTAAGACTTCCCTGCTCCTGTACTCAAACTCGCTAGCTATGGAGGCCAACATACCATTCTGCCTTCGTGTTTTTGCCACCAAAGTGGATAACCTCACATTTTTCCACATTATTCTGCATCTGCCACGCGTTTGCCCACTCACCTAACCTGTCCAAGTCACCCTGCTGCCTTTTAGCGTCCTCCTCACAGCTCACACCGCCACCCAGCTTAGTGTCATCTGCAAACTAGGCGATATTACACTAAATTCCCTCATCCAAATCATTAATGTATATTGTAAATAGCTGGAGTCCCAGCACTGAGCCCTGCGGCACCCGACTAGTCATTGCCTGCCATTCTGAAAAGGACCCGGTTATCCCAACTCTCTGCTTCCTGTGTAACATAAGCCAACCAATTCTCTATCCACATCAGTACATTACCCCCAATACGATGTGCTTTAATTTTGTACATCAATCTCTTGTGTGGGACCTTGTCAAAAGCCTTTTGAAAGTCCAAATACACCACATCCCCTGGTTCTCCCTTGTCCACTCTACTAGTTACATCCTCAAAAAATTCTAGAAGATTTGTCAAGCAGGATTTCTCTTTCATAAACCGTTCTATAATTCCCCGTTTTCTCTCTCCCTCCTTTCTTAAAAAGTGGTGTTACATTAGCTACCCTCCAGTCCATAGGAACCAATCCAGAGTCGATTGTTGGAAAATGATCACCAATGCATCCACTATTTTTAGGGCCACTTCCTTAAGTACTCTGGGATGCAGATTATCAAGCCCTGGGGATTTATCGGCCTTCAATGCCATCAATTTCCCTAACACAATTTCCCACCTAATAAGGATTTCCTTCAGTTCCTCCTTCTCACTAGACCCTCGGTTCCCTAGTATTTCCGGAAGGTTATTTGTGTCTTCCTTCGTGAAGACAGAACCAAAGTATTTGTTTAACTGGTCCGCCATTTTTTTGTTCCCCATTATAAATTCACCTGAATCTAACTGTAAGGGACTTACGTTTGTTTTCAGTAATCTTTTTCTCTTCACATATCTATAGACGCTTTTGCAGTTAGTTTTTATGTTCCCAGCAAGCTTCCTCTCATACTCTATTTTCCCCCTCCTAATTAAACCCTTTGTCCTCCTCTACTGTATTACAAAATTCTCCCAGTCCTCAGGTTTTCTGCATTTTCTGGCCAATTTATATGCTTCTTCCTTGGATTTAACACTATTCTTAATTTCCCTTGTTAGCCACGGTTGAGCCACCTTCCCCGTTTTATTTTTACTCCAGATAGGGATGTACAATTGCTGAAGTTCATCCATGTGATCTTTAAATGTTTGCCATTGCCTATCCACCGTCAACCCTTTAAGTATCATTCGCCAGTCTATTCTAGCCAATTCACGTCTCATACCGTCGAAGTTACCTTTCCTTAAGTTCAGGACGCGAGTCTCTGAATTAACTGTCACTCTCCATCTTAATAAAGAATTCTACCATGTTATGGTCACTCATCCCCAAGGGGACTCGCACAACAAGATTGTTAATTAGTCCTTTCTCATTACACATCACCCAGTCTAGGATGGCCAGTCCTCGACATATTGGTCTAGAAAAACATCCCTCATACACTCCAGGAAATCATCTTCCACTGCATTGCCACGAGTTTGGTTAGCCCAATCAATATGTAAATTAAAGTCACCCATGATAACTGCTGTACCTTTATTGCATGCATCCCTAATTTCTTGTTTGATGCTGTCCCAAACCTCACTTAGTGAAGATAAACGTTGGTCCCTTGCAGTCAGAATCAGGTGAATTTATAATGGGGAACAAAAAAATGGCAGACCAATTGAACAAATACTTTGGTTCTGTCTTCACGAAGAAAGACACAAATAACGTTCTGGAAATACTAGGAGACCGAGGGTCTAGCGAGAAGGAGGAACTGAAGAAAATCGTTATTAGTCAGGAAATTGATGAGATTGAAGGCCGATAAATCCCCAGGGCCGATAGTCTGCATCCCAGAGTATTTAAGGAAGTGGCCCTATAAATAGTGGATGCATTCGTGATCATTTTCCAACAGTCTATCGACTCTGGATCAGTTCCTATGGACTGGAGGGTAGCTAATGCAACACTATTTTTTAAGAAAGGAGGGAGAGAGAAAACGGGGAATAGCCTGACATCAATAGTGGGGAAAATGTTGGAATCAATTATTAAAGATGAAATAGCAGCGCATTTGGAAAGCAGTGACAGGATCGGTCCAAGTCAGCATGGATTTATGAAAGGGAAATCATGCTTGACAAATCTTCTGGAATTTTTTGAGGATGTAACTAGTAGAGTGGATAAAGGATAAGGGAGCACCAGTGGATGCGGTGTATTTGGACTTTCAAAAGGCTTTTGACAAAGTCCCACAAAAGAGATTGGTGTGCATAATCAAAGCACCTGGTATTGGGGGTAATATACTGATGCGGCTAGAGAACTGGTTGGCAGACAGGAAGCAGAGAGTCGGGATAAATGGGTCCTTTTCTTCAATTCTGCTCACGGTTCAGCGCGAGCCTTTGAAGCCTTGTTGAGGCTGTGCTTTTTGGTTTCTGTCAGCTCCTTGAATTAAGCCTCTTTCTCCAGTCTGAGCACCACAAGTTCCCGTTGCAGTATGTTCTCACTCTCCACCTTTTTCTTCAAGTCCTCCATCAGGAACTCGAGCCCCTGACCCAGCTGAACTTTCTCTTTCTCATACTCAAGCGCTTGTTTCCTAGTCTTGTTCACGGCCTCAGATTTCTCCTGCAATTACTGGTTTACACGACAAACAATTTTCTTCTCAGCTTCAAACTTTTGCTTCAGTGCTTTGATTTGGTTCCCCCTAGCCGACACTGGGGATGGTTTTGGTAATTTTGGGCCGGTTTCTCACACCTTTTGGCCTTCACAATGTCAGATTCCAGCTTTTTAGGTCACTGGACAAACTGGTCTTGCAGAGTATGATTCTGCTCCTGCAGTTGATTCAAAATGGCCACTTCATCCTCACCATCTTGGATTTCAGTAAAAAGCTCCTCCCACTCCATTTCAAGCTAAACTATGCTGTCTTGGCTCCTCTGCAGTAGAGCCTCTAGGTTCCGGTCTTTGTTCCCGATCTGGCACAGCACTTGTTCCAGATCATTCCATGTTTCTCTCAGCTGGGCTGTGATGGTCTGCTGACCAGGCTGTGACCCCTGGTGCTGTTGTCTTGGTTTGTTCAATTTCAGTCACAGCAGCTGTACTTTCCTTTACTTGTTCCTCAGTGCAGGACAGTTTGAGCTACAGGTCAGCCTCTTGCTGTTCCATGTCCTTCAACTTCTCATGTGACAGCTCCCTCTGCTCCTTCAACCTGCCTTGTACATCTCCAAACTGCTGTTCAGTCTCCAGAAGTTTTGCATGGAGCTAATTGATTTCACTCTGCAGCTCGACATTCTGCCACTCATTTTCAACTTTCAGTTTATCCAATCACCTTCTTATGCAAACTGTAGTCTTTGATCAAAGTTCCAAACACCTTTTAATTCACATAACACGCAGCAAGATTACACACTCTCTTTTAGCTCTTCAACTCAGAGCCTCTCTCCCCCCCCCCCCCCCTTAATGTCCCTGATCCTCCCCTTTTATGCTCACCTGGCTGGGGAAAGTCTCCTCCCACACCAGGTGCAATTATCTTTACAGTTGCGGTCCTGAAAGGGGCCATCGCCTTACTCTGGGATGAGAGCCTTCATCAGCCTGTGGCTGACGTACCAACCCTCAACCACCCTGCTACAACACACCAATTGAAGACAAAATGTTACAGTTTTTATATTGTAATTCAAAAAAAGGTATATGTATGGCTGACAACATTGATGTATGGAAATTTATCTTTAGCTGATATAGTACATTTTAAAAGTCAAAAGATGCGTTTAAGCTTAAATGATTGCTTTGAATTCAATTGTATTAAAAGAAAAATGTATTTTTATGTTCTCCTCTAACACGGTGGAAGACACCAGCCATTTTATTTTTAAATATCTTTTTCTCGCCCATGTGCAGCTCCCAGGCTTCACTCAAGGCCTCTTTATGACTCTTGGCATAGGAATTTATTTTCCTCTTTTAGAAGGGTCACTGATCCTCCTTTTGGTACCTCATGCTGACAATGCAGCTGAGATTGGGAGCTCGCTGTTGGCGGACTAATACATCTTGGCTCCAAGAAGTATTAGAAGTATTGTTGGAGCACCCAGGCACTGTTGTGCCTTAATGCTTGGGGAACTGAAATATTTGTCTTCTATCTGTTGGAGAATTACTTTATTTATTTGTTTTGTCTGTCCGGTCCATCCATCCAAATGTTCAGGCCCCAGAGACTGGACTTCAGGAGTGTTAAAGGACTGTGACGAACAACAAACCCAGCGGAGTTAGACTAAATCAATTACTTTTTGGAAAGTATAAAAATAGCTTAGTCAGAATGGAACCTATGTATAAGCGAGTGGGTTAGTTTTAATTATGCAGGTGTATACAAGAAAGAAGAACTTGTTATACAGGATCTTTCACATCCTCAGGACATCCCACAACCAATGAAATACTTTTGAACTGTAACCACTTCTGTAATATAAGGAAATGCGGCAGGCAATTTGTGGACAGCAAGGTAGCGCAACAACAATTAAATAAATAACTAACTAACCTATTTTAGTGATGCTATTTGAGTGATAAATGTTGGCTAGGACACCAGGCAAACTTTCCTGCTCATCTTCAAATAGTGCCATGCGATCTTTTACGCCCTCCCGAGAGGACAGATAGGGACTCAATTTAACATCTTATCTGAAAAATGGCACTTCTGATGGTGCAGTGCTCCCTGAGTACTACCCTGAAGTGTCAGTCTAGATTATGTGCTCAAACCTCTGGTGTAGGCCTTGAAACCAACCGCCCAACTTAGAGGTGCTGCCACCGAGCCAAAGCTGACACTTTGCTCATATACTTAAATATAGCTGCAATTAGGTTTAATCATTCTTAGCATCTTCTAATGTGTTCTCACAAGGCATGTATCTTTTCTCAGGCAAATGAACTTACTAATGTAAGTAATTATGATCAACGGAAGCGAAGTGAAGAAAGGCGACTGACAGGCATGTCAGAACTGCTTCGGGAACTTGCTCGGAGACTAGCTAAAGAGCGTACCAAACAGAAAATGGATGACATTGATAAGTAAGATAAAGAGACTGCTGAATTAAATTGCAAAACATTTTCTAGTTCCAGCTGAATAAACCTGTTCAGACACCTGATTATGTTATTCAGCTTGGGCAGGAGACATCTGAGCGGGACCCTTGTAGTGGTTTACAATATACTAATCAGAATAGAAAAAATAAGTTCTGGGCAGTATTTATTATAAGATAAACAATGACTGCAGTATAAGGAGACAAACTGTTAAAAGGCAAGTTCAGGACTGATGCCAGGAGTTAACTTTTCATACAAAGAGTGACTAATACCTGGAGATTGTGCAGTTATTCAAGGGACAGTTGGATATTGTGATGAGGAACCTGTAGGACGAAATTGTCTCTCGCCCTGATTGGTGGGTGGTAACCTTCCGGGGCCAGGACATTTGAATTGGGCCTTAAGCCCTTCAAAGGATGCGGAGCGCTGTCTCCGGCGCTCCGCTTTCTTGGAGGGGCGCTCCCGGGGCGGCAGAACAGCACTGAGTCCAGCACTGCGCAGAGGGTGCCAGTGTTACGTAATGCATCTGCATAGCGCTGACATGCTACATGCCGCTTTCCTTCATTTAAAGGGGAGGGCTGCTTCGCACTCTGCAGGCCTGTTAGTGGTCAGCCACTGGGCCACGAGGGACACTATCGACCGGACCAATGGCCCGGCACCCAAAATGGTGTCATGGTACATCAGTCATTGAAAGTTGGCATGCAGGTACAGCAGGTGGTGAAGAAGGCAAATGGCATGTTGGCCTTCATAGTGAGAGGATTTGAGTATAGGAGCAGGAAGGTCTGACTGCAGTTGTACAGGGCCTTGGTGAGGCCACACCTTGAATATTCTGTACAGTTTTGGTCTCCTAATCTGAGGAAGGCTGCATGATGGTGGCCCAGTTGACGCGAGGGCTGCTATTGTCGGGGCGGCGCAAGAGTCGTCCGACAAAATAAAATGGTAGCCGGGGGCGCCAAAGTTGCCCCTTTTAAGGGGTGCCCCAGCGGCAGATGTCCGCTACCTTCGCGTCTCGCGAAACTGGCGTTGACATTGGCCCACGCCAGTCTCGCGCTCCTCGGGGTGCAAAGAGGTCGGCGCCGGGCGGTAAGGGTTCGGTGTGCACGGTGATGAGGTCATCGCTGG
Organism: Pristiophorus japonicus; assembly: GCF_044704955.1. Taxonomy (NCBI): domain Eukaryota; kingdom Metazoa; phylum Chordata; class Chondrichthyes; family Pristiophoridae; genus Pristiophorus; species Pristiophorus japonicus. The sequence continues at coordinate 211,628,015 of NC_091983.1, forward strand.
TTTGCACTGCCTGGGGTGCTAATCGCGGGGAGTGGTGCTACCGGCACAGTGTTCCCCCCCCCCCCCCCCCCCAAATCTCCCAAAGGCACTATCAGGGCTATAAAAGGGGCAATTTTGGCCCCTTGGGCTTTTCAGCTTGGTAAGGAGGAGTTTGAGAACTGATGTTCTGGAGGTATATAAGATAGTAAATGGTGTGGAAAAGGTTAATCCTGCATCTCAGAATGTGGTGGTATAATTTAAAATATATCACATGCATGCATTGTTGGACTCTGGGCTATGCATCCTTGATGGAAACCTTTTCTGACTGCAGCAAAGCCCAAGTCAAGAATTGAATCACTCGGCAAGTATTGCTAATTGATCCTTGGGCTCCGGGAGTAGCTCTCTGTGAGGAATCGTTTTCCAGGTAACTCTTGGTAAAATCTATAACTTAAGACACCCATTATTGACTTGCTTTTAAGCAGCAGCATAAGAACATAAGAACATAAGAAATACGAGTAGGAGTAGGCCATTTGGCTCCTTGAGCCTGCTCCGCCATTCAATAAGATCATGGCCTCAACTCCACTTCCCTGCCCGCTCCCCATAATCCTTGACTCTCTTTATTGTTCAAGAATCTATCTATCTACATCTTAAATATATTCAATGACCCAGCCTGCACAGCTCTCTGGGGTAGAGAATTCCCTCTGAGAGAAGAAATTCCTCCTCATTTCCATTTTAAAATGGCGACCCCTTATTCTGAAGATTAGAACCTCCACTTTTGTGCTTATCGCCCAAGAATGGGCGTTATTTCTGGCGTGGGCGGCAAAAAAGGGTTTTCAGATCGACGGCTTCTTGCCCATTCTCAAAACACCTAGTTTACATTTTTGAAAATGGGCGTTACCGTGAGCGATATCAAATGGGCGGCAGTATTTAATTTTTTTGACCTACTGCCATATAGTGTGGCCGTCCTTAGCAACGGCATGGCAACGCTCGATTCCAGCGATTCTGGAAGTCAAGGGTCACCATGACATGCGCAGAAGAGGAGACAGAGAGAGAGGGAGCTCAGAGGGACCGAAGGCGTGGCTGGGTGTGGTGTGGCTGGTTTGGGAAGAGGGAGGGAGACTGTAGAGCTTCATAGCAAGTAGGCAAACAAAAATTAGCTGTTACCAGTCACATATTTGACCGAATTTGCCCTATAATGGAGGGAGAGGAGGAGGCATCACAGCATGCTGTGGAGACTGATGCTGGAGAGAGCAGTGAGGTGGGAGAGGAGCACATTGGAGGCTGCAAAAGCGCCAGGAGGTTCTCGGACGAGGCAATTTCCTCTCTCCTGCAGGACGTCGAGTTACGCTGGGGTGATTTGACTCAGGGAGGGCATGGGAAGCTCACCCCAAAGGCCTACCAGAGGATATGGACCGAGATAGCAGAGGTGGTCTTGTCGGTGACCCACGAGGTGCTTGATGGCAACCAATGCCGCAGACGATGGAACGACCTTGTGGGATCCGCAAGAGTAAGTATTACATTGATTTACATGCACTTATGTATTTATATAATTTGATTTGTAACAGTCATGAGTGACTATCAACAGCTGTGAGGTCTTGCACTTATACTGGGAATGTTTTACTCAAAGTCTGCGGTCCCGGTGTACTTCTTTAGGTAAAGAATGATAATAATCATAATAGAAACATAGAAAATAGGTGCAGGAGGAGGCCATTCGGCCCTTCGAGCCTGCACCGCCATTCAATGAGTTCATTGTTGAACATGCAACTTCAGTACCCCATTCCTGCTTTCTCGCCATACCCCTTGATCCCCCTAGTAGTAAGGACTACATCTAACTCCTTTTTGAATATATTTAGTGAATTGGCCTCAACAACTTTCTGTGGTAGAGAATTCCACAGGTTCACCACTCTCTGGGTGAAGAAGTTTCTCCTCATCTCAGTCCTAAATGGCTTACCCCTTATCCTCAGACTGTGACCCCTGGTTCTGGACTTCCCCAACATTGGGAACATTCTTCCTTCACCTAACCTGTCTAAACCCGTCAGAATTTTAAACGTTTCTATGAGATCCCCCCTCATTCTTCTGAACTCCAGTGAATACAAGTCCAGTTGATCCAGTCTTTCTTGATATGTCAGTCCGGCCTTCCCGGGAATCAGTCTGGTGAACCTTCGCTGCACTCCCTCAATAGCAAGAATGTTCTTCCTCAAGTTAGGAGACCAAAACTGTACACAATACTCCAGGTGTGGCCTCACCAAGGCCCTGTACAACTGTAGTAACACCTCCCTGCCCCTGTACTCAAATCCCCTCGCTATGAAGGCCAACATGCCATTTGCTTTCTTAATAATCATGATTACTTCTGTAGGTTATGTGTTGTATCAGTCTCTGTGACAGTACCTAGCAATGATATCACGCAATGATCTAATGCCATGTCGTCCTGTCACCTTTTACAGAAGAAGCTATCGACAATGAGGTCCGTGCAGAGGCGAACGGGTGGGGGGCCACCAGTCCCCAGCGACATCACTGAGATGGAGGAGCGAGTACTCGCACTTGTGAAGAAGCACCCCCGGACAGCCATCTGCAGACTCTGAAGTGCTGCCACGTGAGTAAAGCTTACACCATTGCGTGATGTAAAGTCAGTAGATGCCATACCAACTCATATCCAAACAATCATATATGATAGATGATTTCTAAAAATGTCATGGAAATAATCCTGGCCGAATGAAAATCATTGCAATGCACACTGTATTGATGGTCATAAAATGTGATATCTGCGATGATTTTAAGAGCGGTGGTGCTTTTGTCGTGCATATGCTGTGTGTAGCGCTAGACTCACCTTGTCACCCTAGCACCCCCTTCTCCTCTAATAACTTCATTTGTGTCTTGCAGCGCGGCCGCAGGCAAGGCCACAGAGGCCAGAAGGTGGGGCCATGGGGCAGGAGTTGGCGGACGATCCTACTACCTCTGGTGCTGAGGAGCTCCGATTGTCACCCGTCAATCCACTGGATCCGTTCTCGATGGATGAGAGCGCGGACTTCGAAGAAGCTGCATCGCCATGCTCCAGGAGCCATTCCACCCCAAGGCCATCTAGTAGTCCTCCGGTCATTCCCGCCTCCACTCTGGAGGTGCCGGCCCCAAGCATTTCTCCACAGGGCACCCCATTTGCTCCCGGGACAGCGCCGATCCCACAGAGACTTGACATAGCATGCCTGTTCCACGAGCGCAACATGACAGCGGAGAGATGGTACAGTTGTCCAGGAGGACTGTAGACATTTGTGACCAGTTCATCGAAGCATTGGGGGGGGCATATCCTGACACCTGGCCACCATGACCGAGTACATTCTGCGCATCGCGGAGGCCCTGGATGTGATAGCCAGGAACACTGCTGCCACAGGCCTCCCAGTGGTCCCCGAGCGCAGCACTCCACCCCTAGGTTCCACACCACCACTGGGAACGACAGATGAGAGCAAGGACCAAGATCCTGCTTCTGCATCAGAAAATGTTGCCCCCTCAGCACTCCCCCGCTCCTGTACCTGTGCAACGACCACATCTGCCTTCATTCCCCCCCCCCCCCCCCCAATGAGGCACCACCTGAGGAGCTCCTCGGCCTGATGCCGTGGAGCGAGGAGGGGAAGGGGTAGAGGTGGGGAGAAGGAGGAGAGGGGGAAAGGAAAGTGAGGTGCATGTCCGCAGGTGATGGCGATGATATATCTCCATCTGGGTGTATGCAATTTGTTGCAATGTATGGGGGCTGGGGACCACGCTCCTGCTTATCTTTATTCTGTGTTGGTAGACATGTTGAACATGTGATTTATGTCAATGGTGGAAAAAGTGGGGTGTGGGGAGGGGTTGAGTGTTAATGGCTGTGATACTTATAATTGCAGACCAATGTTGGTATTAAACTTTTGTTATTGAACATAACATTGTCTCAGATAGCTGGACTGTTACACACTGGTGATTCCTTAACATGAAAGTGTTAAATACAACTTCACATCAATCAACGTAAACTTTAACAAGGTGATGGGCGCCATTAATGTCTGAGCTGTGCACACACAGCAGTGTGTCAGCGTTGTCACTCACATCAGCACTATTTCACGCAAATCTTTTCGATATCAGCTCCTCACGTAAGAGTGTGATTTAACAATGCCAGCCACACCTCTGGTCAGTTGCACTTTTTGTGGGTGTTTTTTTGGGCGAGCGATATTGTGGGCGATATGTGTGCGAGGTGATGAAATTGAAGATGGGCGATCTCCATGGCCGCTAGTTTGGGTTATTATGCTCTTTACGACAAAAAACAGTCGGCGGGCGTTAATATTGAATCTCAGCGTTAATTCCGTGAGGAAAGTAACGCTGGGCGATATTATGGGCGTTGAATTCGCCCATTCTGCTGATTCCGCCCCAAAAAAGTGGGCAGGCGGGAATATTTTTTCTCGCCGTTAAGCCCATTGGGAAAATAACGCTCGGCAATAAGGCTCCTAAAAAAACCCATCAGTTTCCATTTTGTGTCAAAATGGCCGTTATACGTCATTTCAGCGGTAAAATGGGCGTTAAGCATGCAAAAAAAATGGAGGATCTAGCCCAATGCCCCCTAGTTCGAGATTACCCCACGAGGGGAAACACCCTCTCTGCATGTACCCCGTCAAGCCCCCTCAGAATCTTATACGTTTCAAATGATGTGATGATGTCACAACAGCCTCAATATCATATAGGCAGTCCCTCGAAATTGAGGAAGACTTGCTTCCATTCCAAAAGTGAGTTCTCGGGTGACTGAACAATCCAATACGGGAATTACAGTCTCTGTCGCAGGTAGGACAGACAGAGGTTGAAGGAAAGGGTGGGTGGGGAGCCTGGTTTGCCGCACGCTCCTTCCGCGCCTGCGCTTGGTTTCTGCATGCTCTCAGCGACGAGACTCGAGGTGCGCAGCACCCTCCCGGATGCTTTTCCTCCACTTAGGCCACTTGGGCCAGGGACTCCCAGGTGTTGGTGGGGATGTTGCACTTTATCAAGGAGGCTTTGAGGGTGCCCTTGAAACGTTTCCTCTGCCCACCTGGGGCTCGCTTGCCATGTAGGGGTTCCGAGTAGAGCGCTGGCTTTGGGAGTCAATAAGACTGTATCTAAATGTGCGAATTGGAGCTTGATTTGTGGCTGTGTGACTCATAACCTGTCGAAATATCTATCCTAAATTGCTTTTACTAGGAATACAAAGAGCCAGGCTGCTGCAACGAAACAGGAAAATACGGAAGATACTGTTGATGTTGACGATGACGAGGATGAGGACGAGGACGATGATGGTGATGATGAGGATGAAGAGGAATCTGACGAAGAAGAAGATACCGCTAATCTATTCATTGCAATCAGTGACTTTGAAGCTCAGGAGGAACATGATTTGTCATTTAAGGTAAATATATTGGGCTCAATTTTCCCCAAAGCCATTTTTTGGCATACTTGAAGAGTTACGCATGTTTTTTTGGGGGCCAACTATGCCAAAAATAAATCATCCAACTTTCCCTGTTTGAATTGTTGATTTTGACGCCGCCTAGCCTATCCTTTAGCTTTGTGGGTGGAGTCTAAGATCTGTTCCAAAATGATCGGGTTGCCAGGGTAATGAGGGATACACTGGGCTGAGGCTGAAAAGTGAAATACATAACACATTCTGGCCAGCTCACAGCAACCTGCACAAGCACCTTACACATTGCAGCAGCTTACCAGCGTTAAATTATTGAAGAGTTTATGCCAAAAGTCTATCCCTATTCCCACCCTCCTGGTGCCACTCCTAACCCTGGCTGAAAGGCTTCTTTCCCCTCCTGGTGCTGCTCCTAACCCTGGACGAAAGGTCTCCCTCCTCCTGATGCCGGGTGCTGCTCCTAACCCTGGCCGAAAGGCTTCCCTTCCCTCCTGGTGCCGCTCAATATACATTAATGATTTATATGAAGGAATTGAATGTAATCTCTCCATGTTTGCAGATGATACTAAGCTGGGTGGCAGTGTGAGCTGTGAGGAAGATGCTAAGAGGTTGCAGGGTGACTTGGACAGGTTAGGTGAGTGGGCAAATGCATGGCAGATGCAGTATAATGTGGATAAATGTGAGGTTATCCACTTTGGGGGCAAAAACAGGAAGGCAGAATATTATCTGAATGGTGATAGATTAGGAAAAGGGGAGGTGCAACAGGACCTGGGTGTCATGGTACATCAGTCATTGAAAGTTGGCATGCAGGTACAGCAGGTGGTGAAGAAGGCAAATGGCATGTTGGCCTTCATAGTGAGAGGATTTGAGTATAGGAGCAGGAAGGTCTGACTGCAGTTGTACAGGGCCTTGGTGAGGCCACACCTTGAATATTCTGTACAGTTTTGGTCTCCTAATCTGAGGAAGGACATTCTTGCTGTTGAGGGAGTGCAGCGAAGGTTCACCAGACTGATTCCTGAGATGGCAGGACTGACATATGAGGAGAGACTGGATTGACTAGGCTTATATTCACTGGAATTTAGAAGAATGAGGGGATCTCATAGAATCACATAAAATTCTGACGGGATTGGACAGGTTGGATGCAGGAAGAATGTTCCCAATGTTGGGGAAGTCCAGAACCAGAGGTCACAGTCTAAGGATAAGGGGTAAGCCATTTAGGACCGAGATGAGGAGAAACTTCTTCACTCAAGAGAATTGTGAACCTGTGGAATTCTCTACCACAGCAAGTTGTTGAGGCCAGTTTGTTAGATATATTCAAAAGGGAGTCAGATGTGGCCCTTACGGCTAAAGGGATCAAGGGGTATGGAGAGAAAGCAGGAATGGTGTACTGAAGTTGCATGATCAGCAATGATCATATTGAATGGTGGTGCAGTTACGAAGGGCCGAATAGCCTACTCCTGCACCTATTTTCTCTGTTTCTATGCTCCTAACCCTCGCCAAAAGGTTTCTCTCCTCTCCAGGTGCTGGCTGCCGCTCCTTGCCCTTGCCGGAAGACCTCCCTCCCCCATCTTCCTCGCCCCTCTCTCCTCTCCCCCCCCCCCCCCCCCCCCTCCCTCCCCCTCTCTCCGTATCTGCTGCTGCAGTCCGGACCGTGGAACTGGATCTTCTCCGCTGATTCTCTTACTTGCGCTGATTTTGTTAACTGCCCAGAAGAATTTTCCAGCGTGGTCACATACGCTGTCCTAAGAAAAATTGGAGTAAATTGGAACTGGCCAAACTTGCTTAAATGGCCAGAATTGCCGCGAGTGGCAGGTTACTCCCCCAATGAAGTAAAAAAAATCGTAGCCTAAAAAAATCCTACTTTAGTGAATTATGCTAGCGCAGAAACTTTGGGGAGGTTTTAATTTACTCCAAAAAAAAACGGTGCACGTCAAAAAAGTGGTGCAGATAATTGGGGAAAATTGAACCCATTATGTTATTGAAGAGAAAAATATTGGAATATTGTATTTTGACCTTATGGAAACATAGGGCAACTTTATAGTTTGGCACTGTCTGTCTGCCCCTTAACACTAAATTGTAATTTCAGTGAGAAATCTCACTCCACTTTTTCCTAACTAAAAAGGACTGTTGAATTGGATGTCAGCTCTTGTATGAATCTCAAAGGATCATTACACCTATACAATATAGGACATGGCAGGACAGTTAAAGAACCTTGCTTCCAGAGACTCCTTCAAGCCTTTTACAGATTAACTGGGTGAAAAGAATTAAAATCAACTTCAGCTCTGATTATTCAAAAGTTTTGTTTAAGTTGTGCTGATGGCAGGCAGCATTGAGGGATAAAGTTATTGGGCCCAGTGGTATGTCTGAAATCATTTAATATATAGCTGAAGCACTGTGGTTAGTAACAGTAGCTCACTAGATAGCAACTGGGAGTGGAAAATCTGGCTGATTTTCTTATTCTTTTTGCTTTCCCCTCCACAGCCCAGGAACAGTAATGCAAATTGTACCATTCCCACAGCCACTCTAGTTCAGATCAATTAACTCAGCACAGACCAGATATGAATTCTGGGGGCCGAAATTCAGGGTCTCAAAGAGACCCGTTAATGCCTGTTTGCGGTGGCCATTCCTAAAAATTGAATGGCCGTTGCTCTGGGGTCAACTGCCAACCTGACCTCAATTCAAGTCAGGGATTTTTCGGTCTGGACCCCGTCCCGTCCGAGTGGTTGCACCGCCAATTTTTTTTCAATAAAAATACTTCCTATCGATATTCAGCTGAACTTGTCGATACCCCGCTACGTGGTGCCCCCGACAGGATTTTCTGCCGGTGCCTCATCTCCGCACTGAGTGCGGCCCAGCTTGCCGATTGGCTGGCAAAATACTGTCCCCGGATTCGGCAGGGCAGCCTGGTACTCCCTCTTGTGTGCCAGGCTGCTGACCCGACCGAAACCCTCCTTGGGTGGCCCAGTGACCGAAGATAAAAAAAAATGATAGAATCTCTCCCCTTTAACGCACACACGCTGTGAAGTCATCACGACTCCACTGCTGATTGACAGCGGCGGAGGCCCCGACCGACCCATTTTCAGCCAGTCAGCCTGGCTTTGATTCTAAGGCCCGCCCCCATTATGATCCATTTCTTGTGCGACTTTGAAAAAATGTCAAAGTCCTGAAAATGGCTCTACTTATCGTGCCAAGAATTCCAGTGGTAAGTACCACTCTAAAAATCATAGGTGCGCCAGCTTCCTGGCACTCCTGAATTTAGACCCCTGAGATCTTCCTGGTCTGTGTGATTGTGTGTCATTTAGTCATGGAAGCACAGCGAAGACCTGAGGCTATTTAAAAAAAAAAAGACATTTCAAAATAGAAATATAAATTGCATCCCAGCTAATCATAATTCTTTGCAATATTTTGATTTTAAATTATGGCCCTGTTAGAATCATAGAATCTTACAGCAGAGAAAGGCCATTTGGCCCGTCGTGCCTGTGCCAGTTCTTTGGCAGAGCTATCCAATTAGTCCCACTGCCCGCGCTTTTTCCCCATAGCTCTGCAATTTTCTCTCTTTTCAAGTAGTTTCCAATTCCCTGTTGAAAATTGAATCTGCTTCCAGCACCCTTTCAGGCAGTGCATTTTAGATAATTATAACTCACTGTGTTCAATTTTTTTTCTCCTCTCACCTCTGGCCCTTTTGCCAATCTGGGGCCTCAACTATTTACAATTTATATTAATGACTTGGATGAAGGGACCGAGTGTAACGTACCACATTTTCTGATGATACAAAGATAGAAGGGGAAGCAAGTTGTGAGGGTGACGCAAAGAATCTACAAAGGGATATAGATAGGCTCAGTGAGTGGGCAAAAATTTGGCAGATGGACTGTAATGTGGGAAAATATGAGGATATCCACTTTGGAAGGAAAAATAAAAAAGCAAATTTTTATTTAAATGGGGAGTGATTACAAAATGCTGTCGTACAGAGGGATCTGGGGGTTATTGTGCATGAAACGCAAAAAAATAGTATGCAGGTACAGCAAGTAATCAGGAAGGCAAATAGAATGCTGGCCTTTATTGCAAACAGGATGGAGTATAAAAGTAGGGAAGTCCTGCTCCAACTGTACAGGGCGTTGCTAAGACCTCACCTGGAGTACTGCGTACAGTTTTGGTCTCATTTAAGGAAGGATACTTGCATTGGAGGTAGTTCGGAGAAGGTTCATGAGGTTGATTCCTGAGATGAAGGGGTTGTCCTATGAAGAAAGGTTGAGCAGGTTAGACCTATACTCCTTGGAGTTTAGAAGAATGAGAGGCGATCTTATTGAAACGTATAAGATTCTGAGGGGGCTTGATAGGGTAGATGCAGAGAGGATGTTTCCCCTCATGGGGAAATCTAGAACTTGGGGGCATAGTTTCAGAATAAGGGGTTGCCTATTTAAAACAGAAATGAGGAGGAATTTATTTTCTCAGAGGGTCGTGAATCTTTCGAAATCTCTACCTCAGAGCTGTGGAGGCTGGGTCATTGAATATATTTAAGGTGGAGATAGACAGATTTTTGAATGATAAGGGAGTCGAGGGTTATGGGGTGCAGGCAGGGAAGTGGAGTTGAGGCCAGGATCAGATCAGCCATGATCTTATTGAATGGCGCAGCAGGCTCGAGGGGTCAAATAGCCTACTCCTGCTCCTATTTCTTATGTTCTTATGTTCAGTGAGACAAAAAGGCATTATAAGAACAAAACTATGTAGAAAAGGCATGTCAGGTAATGAAATGGGAAAGAAAAATCTTCCAAGATGGAGGGAAATGAAGCGGAAGATATATGAGAGAAATGGGCAAGAAAATAATTTAAATTTTTAACACTTACAATTTCTTTAATGGGTCTTGTCATATATCTTACGCTATATTTGTAAGTCACAGAGCCAAAAGAAGTTCACACAGATCCTAAAATGAGACCATCATGAGATGTTACCTCTGCAAATTAAAAGAACCTTAATCGACTGAAATAATACTCAGACTGTTTAAAATTAAACCCAGTTTATTTGCTCATTGTACAGTTTAATTGTTTTCTTGCTTTGATCTAATGTTGCAGAAAAGTGAAATTTTAACAATTCTTAATGAAAAACCTGATGGCTGGTGGCTCGGAGAAAATGCTCAGGGAATTCAAGGTCTGGTCCCTAAAACGTATTTACAGGTTAGTAGTCTTTTACCACTCAGATTTCTAGTATATTTTGTACAGTAGTTGTGGCCTCTAGAGCAGCATTATAATACTTTTTCCACAAAACAACTTTGACACTATAGAAAGGAAAAAAGCTACCTGTATCCTCACAGCTTTCGAAAAGCCTCAAAGTATTTCACATGGCAATTACATTGATGAGGAGTGCACTGACTTATGCAGGGAAGCAGGGTAGCCATTCTGCACCAACAACATCCCATTAATAACTGAGATGAGTGACCGGTTAATCTGTCTTTTGGTGGTGCTTGCTGAGGTGGAATATTGACTAGAGAACCAGTCGAACTCCCTGCTCTTCTTTGAGTAGGGCCATGGGATCTTTAACTTCCACAAGAACAGGCAGAAATGGTTTAGTATCTCATCCGAAGGGCGGATCAGAACAGGTTCCCATGTGCTCCACAGGAGCAGCGAACAAACCACACCAAGCACAAACTGTAAAATAAACACCACAGACAAGGATTAACACATTCTTACAAGCTTCTACTTTTTTGGCATGCTGCTTTTGCCCAGTTTGCTCTCCATCTCCAAATCTGGTTCTCCTAACTGAGCTCAATCCTTTCCATTTTTCTTCTGCTGTCACTAATTTTATTTAGTTGCTTCAAATATTTGTCTCTCTTTCCTTCCACCTGCCCAACCTCCATATTTATCTTTCTGTCTGATTTCTCCTATATCTTGGTTTCTTTCTGATCTATTCGCTATCTTACTTTACTTCTTTTCTCTCTACCACCTCTGATGCACATTAGCATCCCATACACCACAAGCATATCCACGCAGTGATCGGCTAAGTTCCACGCAGTCATCTGCAAACTCCCGCGAAGGCCATTCACCAGCTTTTACATTGTAGATACCACGCATGCGGAAAAATTTGAATGGGCTGCGCAGTGGGGGAACGTTGATTATCATGTAACCTCATGTGAAATATCCTGTGTCAATGTAGAACAAGTTAGCGCTTTTCTGTGAACAGATTAAAATAAAGCAAAAGTAATGATAGAATAACTTGTGGAGCAGCCATTTTGCTCGCACAAATATAATTTCAGACAGTGGGACCTGTGTGCTATCTTCTGTAGGCACTGTATGTAATGCTATTTGAAGTATTTCTATTTCGTATCGCTGTATTTTCAGTTTGTGATGCCCTTGCTTATTTTTTTAATGTTACCTGTAAAATCAATGATAAATTACTAGTGGATAATTATTCACATTTGCACTGTTGAGTTAATAACTGGGCCACTTCAGATAATATAAGGAATGAAGTTACATTGTATGAATGTTAGCTACAAATGTGCTCACAAGAAATTCTTTGGTCTTGTTTAAAATAAAATACAAACGCGTTAAGGGGCCGAAATTGCCCCTTTGCTCAAGGCTCATTAGTGCATACCGGAGACGTTAACGGGACGCTAAAGGGTTTTCGCCCGAGCGCGGCGCCCATAATGCTCACCCCTGGAATTGCCCCTAGGGGTCGGTGGCCGGAAAGGGATTGCGCTGTGCCCCGGCAATGATGTCATTGCTGGGCGCACTGACCCTTTATTGCCCCGCGCTAACTCCTTTGCGCCCTGTGGGAGAAATTGCCCCGCAGGAGCGAGGTTGGAGCGGGGCGATGCCACCGACAGCAAGGGGCGGGCCTTGCACCACGGCTGGCATTTTTTTTTTGTTGGACAACTTTCCAGTTGGGCCAACAATGGCAGCCACTGGTGCGGCTAGGCCACCAGCGTGCAGCCCTGCGACCCCTCTTGGGTGCTGGGCAACTGGCCCGGCCAACACCTTCCCTGGTGGCCCAGTGGGCGGCACTGAAGTTGCTGCTCCGATCACAGCGGCCCTCCTTTTTAAGAGCTGGCAGTGCTATCTGCGTCTTTCAGTTCGTGCCAGCAGTTCAGCTGTTTGACAGTTAATTTTGGGAGGAATTTATTTTAAATTCAGAGCTGTTCCTTGGACTATTCAAAGGTTTGGCTATGGGCTAGGTGTTAAACAACTTCCCCCGCCCCCCACAACCCCCCACCGCCTCCAATCAGCTGAGGGTGTCTTTGCAACAGTAGACTTCTTTTAAATCAGCATTCAAAACCCTTCACCCTGCTTAACTTTAACATTTGATTTCGATGAGATTAACGTGTGAAATATTAGTCCATTGAAAAAAATGAAAATTCATAGGGCCCGAATTTGATCAACCTTCCACCGCTTTTTCGGCGCTCTCCCCTCTGAGCAAGTTTGCTGAGGCCCTCACGCCGGCGGTTTGAAAGGACCGCTGGGGAGCGTCCGCTGGCGTGCACCGGTGCGCAACGCCGAAAAAAGTCCTCCCACCCGAGATTCATCCCAGCGGTCCTCCGCTCCAGCGGGAGAAAAGACCGCCACTGGTGGAAGCAGGTCTTACCTGGACGGATGGTATGAAGACCTGCAAGAAAATATCAGTGAGATGTTTTGTTTTAATTCTGGTTGAAAGAGCCCTCTGAAGGTTTTGTTTTTTATTTGTTGAACATTTTTTTTTGTGTTCTCTCCTCCCTGGGCTTTGACTCCGGCCTCGGTGTTACTTTGTCGAGGATTGCATTTGCCGCCCAGAATCCGACCTGCCGCCCAGAATCGGCGTGTAACTCCCATTTTTTCCACTGGGCGGTTTTTCCCCCATTTTTTCCCCAAACTTCCGCCCAAAGTACCATCAGGATCTTAGCGGTCTTTTCCACGGTAAATGGGTGGAACTTAGGTTTGACCAAATTTGGGCCCATTGTGGTTTGATTTAACATATAAGTTTAGAATTTAGTGGAAAAAAATAGCTTGCAGTAAAATTGCACTCAGATTTCCAAATAAGATTGCTTTGGAGAAAAATTACTTACAAAATTTTTTGTCTAGAACTTTCTATCGAGCTACTAAGTTATTTAATTACCTCTGTTTAATGCTCTGGTGAACATGCTTGTATTAAATTCCTATCTATGGAATGCAGTGAAATGATAGAGAGGGAAGATAGATTATGAAAGCAAACTAGCACGAAATATAAAAACAGATAGTAAGAGTTTTTACAGGTACATAAAACGGAAAAGAGTGACTAAAGTAAATGTTAGTCCCCTAGAAGATGAGACTGCGGAATTAATAATGGAGAACAGAGAAACGGCAGAGACATTGAACAAATATTTTGTATTGGTCTTCACGGTAGAAGACACTAAAAACATTCCAATAGTGGATAATCAAGGGGCTATAGGGAGGGAGGAACTTAATACAACCACTATCACTAAAGAGATAGTATTCGGTAAAATAATGGGACTAAAGGCGGACAAGTCCCCTGGACCTGATGGCTTACATCCTAGGGTCTGAAGAGAAGTGGCCGCAGAGATAGTGGATGCATTGGTTGTAATATACCAAAATTCCCTGGATTCTGGGGCGGTCCCAGTGGTTTGGAACGCTCCTATTTTTAAAAAAAGGAGGCAGACAAAAAGCAGGAAACTATAGACCGGTTAGCATAACATCTGTCGTTGGGAAAATGCTGGAGTCCATTATTAAGGAAGCAGTAGCGGGAGATTTGAAAAGCATAACTCAATCAAGCAGAGTCAGCACAGTTTTATGAAAGGGAGATCATGTTTGACAAATTTGCTGGAGTTCTTTGAGGTGGTAATGAGCAGGGTGGATAAGGGGGAACCAGTGGATGTGATGTATTTGGATTTCCAGAAGGCATTCGATAAGGTGCCACATAAAAGGTTACTGCACAAGATAAAAGTTCACGGGGTTGGGGGTAATATATTAGCATAGATAGAGAATTGGCTAACTAACAGAAAACAGAGTCGGGATAAATGGGTAATTTTCCAGTTGGCAAACAATGACTAGTGGGGCGCCGCAGGGATCGGTGCTGGTCCTCAACTATTTACAATCCATATTAATGACTTGGATGAAGGGACCGAGTGTAATGTAGCCAAGTTTGCTAATGATACAAAGATGGGTGGGAAAGCAAATTGTGAGGAGGACACAAAAAATCTGCAAAAGGATATAGACAGGCTAAGTGAGTGGGCAAAAAATTGGCAGATGGAGTATAATGTGGGAAACTATGAGGTTATCCACTTTGGCAAAAAAAAATGAAAAGCAAATTATTATTTAAATGGAGAAAAATTGCAAAGTGCTGCAGTACAGACGGACCTGGGGTCCTTGTGCATGAAACACAAAAAGTTAATACACAGGTAAAGCAAGTAATCAGTAAGGCAAATGGAATGTTGGCCTTTATTGCAAGGGGGATAGAGTATAAAAGCAGAGAAGTCCTGCTACAACTGTACAGGGTATTGGTGAGGCCACACCTGGAGTGCTGCGTACAGTTTTGGTCTCCGTATTTAAGGAAGGATATATTTGCATTGGAGGCTGTTCAGAGAAGGTTCACTAGGTTGATTCTGGAGATGAGGGGGTTGACCTATGACGATAGGTTGAGTAGGTTGGACCAATACACATTGGAGTTCAGAAGAATGAGAGGTGATCTTATCGAAACATATAAGATAATGAGGGGGCTCGACAAGGTGGATGCAGAGAGGATATTTCCACTCATAGGGGAAACTAAAACTAGGGGACATAGTCTCAGAATAAGGGACTGCCCATTTAAAACTGAGATGAGGAGGAATTTTTTCTCTCAGATGGTTGTAAATCTATGGAATTCTCTGCCCCAGAGAGCTGTGGAGGCTGGGGCATTGAATATATTTAAGGCAGAGATAGACAGATTTTTGAGTGATAAGGGAATAAAGGGTTATGGGGAGCAGGCAGGGAAGTGGAGCTGAGTCCATGATCAGATCAGCCATCATCTTATTAAATGGCGGAGCAGGCCCGAGGGGACATTTGGCCTACTCCTGCTCCTATTTCTTATGTTCTTATGAAATAAATGCCGAGATGGTGCAGTAGTGCTGGTGCACAGCCCTTTCATGTGCTAAACTCCAGTCAGACTGATTGATGCAACAAATTCCTTGCTAGATGAAAGAGTTTGCATTTCAGACTTGATCTGGTTTGCTGCAAGTCTACAATACAAAATTTTCAGGCTCATTTGCATAATCTACAAAAATAGCTGGTGTTGTATTGGAAATATTCACGCTGGTACCTTTTTGGAATGTAAAAGGTACATTGGAGTGAAATTGAAGGAGCTTCACTGTGCTTCTAGCCGGAACTGTCTCGAAGCTGAGAGGGGTGTATGTATACTGACACTAAATTCTAAGGGCCCAAGTTTCCACATGATTTGCGCCTAATTTTTAGGAGCAACTGGTGGAGAACGGACTATCTTAGAAATCGCAATTCTCCACATTTTTTTTCTGCAGTTCTAGTCAGGTAGAACAGTTCCACTTTGGAACAGAATTTTTTCTTCAAAAGGGGGCGTGTCCGGCCACTGACGCCTGATTTGAAAGTTTCCACAGTGAAAACGTACTCCAAACTAAGTTAGAATGGAGCAAGTGAAGATTTTTGTAGAACTGAAAAAACCTTGTCTACACATTAAAAAATCAGGCGCAGGTTACAAATTAGGCGTCCAGAACGAGGTGGGGGGGGGGAAGGGAAGTCATTAAATTCTATAATAAATCCTTATTTATACTTCTACAAATATTATACAAATAAATCCAACCTGAATAAACATTTATAAGCAAAGAAAAGATTAAATAAACCATCTTCCTACCTGTGTGAAAGTGCTTCAGCCAGGGAGAATGCTGCAGGCGTTCGTTTCCGCGGGGGGGGAGGAGAAAGCCATTCGTTCCCGCGGGGGGGGGGGGGGGGAGGAGAAAGCCATTTGTTCCCGCGGGGGGGGGGAGGAGAAAACCGTTTGTTCCCGCGGGGAGGGGGAGGGAAATGGCTGCCTCAACTTTCTGAGGCTTCCTGCAGCCTTCTCAGTGCTGATGTGCTGATGGCAATGTGCTTTTATTAAAAAATGTTCAAAAATTAAACAGCTACAAAGAACTACAAAAATGGCCGAGTGCCAATGTTTCCTTCACACTGCGCGAACGCTTCAACGCGCACGCGCAGCGTTGCCGGCAGGAAAAAAACGAATTTAAATGGTACCCGCACCCTCCCACTTACAAAATTGGCGCAAGTGTAGGCTCCGCGCCAAACAGACAAGGAGCTGCAGGGCGCTCCAGAATCACGCGTTTCTTTTCTGGCGCCGTTTTAGGCGCAAAAAACGGGCGCCCAGCTCGGAGGGGCGCCCGTTTTTTATCGTGTGGAAACTTGGGCCCTAAGAGTGGAATCGTGTCTCCTTGATTTGTGCAAAAATCGATCAAAAAAATAAATAAAAAATACAATACATCAAAAAGCCTTAAAGATTGTTGTATAGATTTTATAATAAAGTATGTATGTATTGCACTGTAAGGCAATTGATTTTTCATCATTCGAATCCATGCAGAACTGGCATTTTTACTGTCTGCAGGACCTTTATTGCAAAAATGAGGTAATTGGATAAGAATTCCCATTACTGGCCAAGCCAAGAAATTTACAGGATATGTTGAAGGATTTTGTGCTGTGCCATATCACTGCCTTGTGTATAAAACGAGCATTTTTTGATGCTTTTAGCATCACAGCTAGAAAAAATTACTTTGAAGGTGATATCCCCCCACCCCGCCATGGGAAATAAGTTGCTATTGGTTTTCCAAGAACATAAGAACATAAGAATTAGGAGTAAGCCACACGGCCTCGCCGCCATTTAATACGACCATGGCTGATCCGATCATGGACTCAGGTCCACTTCCCTGCCCGCTCCCCATAACCCCTTAATCCCATATCGTTTAAGAAACTGTCTATCTTTGTCTTAAATTTATTCAATGTCCCGGCTTCCACAGCTCTCTGAGGCAGCAAATTCCACAGATTTACAACCCTCCGAGAGAAGAAATTCCTCCTCATCTCGGTTTTAAATGGACGACCCCTCATTCTAAGATTATGCCCCCTAGTTCTAATCTCTCCCATCAGTGGACACATCCTCTCTGCTTCCACCTTGTCAAGCCCCTTCATAATCTTATACGTTTCGATAAGATCACCTCTCATTCTTCTGAATTCCAATGAGTAACATAGAAACATATAAAATAGGAGCAGTAGTAGGCCAGTCTGCACCACCATTCAATATGATCATGGCTGATCCTCTATCTCAACATCACATTCCCGCTTTTTCCCCATACCCCTTGATGCTTTTTGTTTCGAGAAATCTATCTATCCCTCTTAAATATATTCAGTGACTTGGCCTCCACAGCCTTCTGTGATAGAGAATTCCACAGGTTCACCACCCTCTGAGTGAAACAATTTCTCCTCATCCTGGTCCTAAATTTCCTACCCCGTATCCTGAGACTGTGACCCCTTGTTCTAGACTTCCCAGCCAGGGGAAACATCCTCCCCGCATCCAATCTGTCCAACCCCGTCAGAATTTTATATGTTTCAATGAGATCCCCTCTCATTCTTCTAAACTCAAGTGAATACAGGCCTAGTCGATCCAATCTCTCCTCATACGACAGTTCTGCCATCCCAGGAATCGGACTGGTGAGCCTTTGCTGCACTCCATCTATGGCAAGTATATCCTTTCTTGGGTAAGGAGACCAAAACTGCACACAATACTCCAGATGCCCTGTATAACTGTAGCAAGACATCCTTGCTCCTGTACTCAAATCCTCTTGCAATGAAGGCCAACGTACCATTTGCCTTCCTAACTGCACCTGCATGTTTGCTTTCAATGGGCCCAAGTTTGCCCCCACGGAGAACTGTGCATCTCCGTGTGGTGCGCCGACTTTTTAGAACAGAAACGGCGCCTATTCTTTACCTTGGTATTCTCCCCTCCGTCCGGTCCTTGGCGCAGCGCAGCAGAACGCGTGGAGGGCGGAGCCAGATCCCGGCGCTGAAAACAGTGTCGGGACCTCTGCACATGCACGCTAGAGTGTGCACGCATGTGCAGTAGCTCCAGGCACCCAAGGCAGCGTGGGAGGGGCCCGAAGCACGCCGCCCCTAGCCCTGGACGAATGGGCTCACTGGGTGAAGATCGGACTCCGGCCTCCCTCCCTCCCTCCCATTCAACTCCCTCTTCCCCCTCCCGTTCAGCTCCCGCGCCCCACCCCCTCCCGTTCAGCCATTCCCCCTCCTCTCCCTCCCTCCCTCCACATCATCGGCGGCGGGGCTCGCCCGCCCTACCTTTGCTGGGGGTGGGCCCCGCCCGAAGTCCTCCGTGGGAGCCGGCGGGGGGCGATGGCAGTGTGGCCCGCTCAGTCTCTCCCCTCCCCCACCCCGTTCAGCCCCCCTCCCCCCCCCACCCCCCCGTTCAGCCCCCATCCCTACCCGTTCAACCCCTCTCCTCTCCCCCCCTCCCCCTCCCTCCTCTCCCTTCTCCCTCCTCTCCCTTCTCCCTCCCTCCTCTCCCTTCTCCCTCCCTCCTCTCCCTTCTCCCCCCATCCTCTCCCCTCCCCCCATCCTCTCCCCCTCCCCTCCTCTCCCCTCGTCTCCCGTCTCCCCTTTCCTCTCCCTCCCACTCCTCTCTCCTCTCTCCCCCCTTCCCCGTCTATCCCCCCTCCCCTTCTCTCCCCCACCCTCCCTTTCTCTCCCTCTCCCCTCTCTCCCTCTCTCCCCCTCCCCCGTCCCTTGCTGTCAGAAACAGAGAGAGAGAGACACTGACAGAGGCAGAGAGAGAGAGAGACAGAGAGAGAGAGACACTGTGGGGGGAGGGGGTGTGCATCCCTGCACGCTGTTGGAGGGCTCCCGGTCCTGCAGTCGGTGAGTAGGAACTTAATTTTTTATTTATTGATTGATTTTTTTTAATTTTTAATTTTTTGATTTATTTTTGATTGATTTATTGATTTATTTATCATTTATTATTGATGATGGCTCTTTTTGTAAAAGTGAAGTGTTTAATGTTTGTAAACCCCCTCTTCCCCCTTCCCCCCCATCTCTCGTTCCCTACGCCTGATTTATAAATGTAGGCAAGGTTTTTCTGAGCGGATAAAAATCTACACTTACTCCATTCTAAGTTAGTTTGGAGTAAGTTTTCGCTGCCTAAACTTGCAAAACAGGCGTAAGTGGCTGGACACGCCCCCTTTTGAAAAAAAAATCTGTTCTAAAATGGAACTATTCTAACTCACTAGAACTGGAGCAAACTAAATGCCGAGAATTGCAATTTCTAAGATGCCCCATTCTAAACTAGTTGCTCCAAACAAATAGGAGCAACTCAGGCCGAAACTTGAGCCCAATGACTGGTGTACAAGGACACCCAGGTCCCTCTGTTCATCGACACTTCCCAAGCCATCACCATTTAAATAATACTTTGTCCTGATGTTTTTGCTACCAAAGTGGATAACTTCACATTTATTCACATTTATTCACATTATACTGCATCTGCCATGTGTTTGCCCACTCACTCAACCTGTCTAAATCGCCTTGCAGCATCTTTGCATCCTCCTCACAACTCACAATCCCACCTAGTTTTGTGTCATCAGCCATCTTGGAAATATTACATTTGGATCCCTAATCGAAATCATTGATATATATATATTGTGAATAGCTGGCGCCGAAGCACTGATCCCTGTGGTACTCCACTAGTCACTTACCCCCACCCTGAAAAAGACCCGTTTATTCCTACTCTCTGTTTCCTGTCAGTTTACCAATTTTCAATCCATGTCAATACATTACCCCCAATCCTATGTGCTTTAATTTTGCACACTAACCTCTTACGTGGGACTTTATCAAACGCCTTCTGAAAATCCCAATACACTACAACCACTGGTTCTCCCTCAACCTTTCCTCATGTCAACCCCCTCATAGAAACATAGAAATTTACAGCACAGAAGGAAGCCAATTCGGCCCATCGTGTCCGCGCCGGTCGACAAAGAGCCTCACAGCCCTTGGTCAGCAGCCCTAAAGGTTGCATATAAACCTATGAACAATGATGGAAAGGCAAAGGACACCCAGCCCAACCAATCCGCCTCACCACAACTGCGACACCCCTTCTACTAAAACATTCTACACTCCACCCCAATTGGAGCCATGTGATCTCCTGGGAGAGGCAAAAACCAGATAAAAACCCAGGCCAATTTAGGGAGAAAAAAACTGGGAAAATTCTTCTCTGACTCATCCAGGCAATTGAAACTAGTCTAGGAGATCACCCTGGCCGTATTCTATTCCCTGCAGTACTTACCATTATATCTGCTCCGTCCAACAAAAGGTCATCCAGTCTAATCCCAATTACCATCTCTGTCTGACTGTCCCTAATTAATCCTTGCCTTCCAAATGCAGATTTATCCTATCTTTCAGGATTTTTTCCAATAATTTTCCCACCACTGAGGTTAGGCTGATCGGCCTGTAATTACTCGGCCTGTCCCTTTCTCCCTTCTTAAACAAGGGTACTACATTAGCAGTCCTCCAATCCTCCGGCACCATGCCCAGATCTAAAGAGACTGGAAAATGATGGTCAAGGCCTCTGCTATTTCCTCTTTTACTTCGCTCAACAGCCTGGGATGCATTTCATCCGGGCCTGTCGACTTAGCTACTTTCAAAGCTGCTAAACCCCTTAGTACTTTCTCTCTCATTCTATTTATTTCATCTATTTTCTATGTTTCTATGGCCCCAAGTTTCCACACGCGGCAAAACAGGCGCCCCTCCGAGCTGGGCGCCCGTTTTTCGCGCCGAAAACGGCGCCTGAAAAAAAATTGCGGTATTCTCGAGCGCCTTGCAGCTCGATGTCTCCTTGGCGCGCGCACAGGGGGCGGAGCCTACCACTCGCGACAATTTTGTAAGTAGGAGGGGGCGGGTACAATTTAAATGAGTTTTTTTTGGTGCCGGCAACCCTGCGCGTGCGCGTTGGAGCGTTCGCGCACGCGCAGTCTGAAGTAAACATTGGCAGTCGGCCATTTTAAAAAGTGCCGCAGAAAAAGTGAAAATTTGTTTATTGAACCCTTGCAAAGGCTTGTATTTTAATTTTCTTGATATTTCTGTGTGTGAGGGAGTGCATTCTGTAATTAAAGATAGACTGTGATAAACGGGACACATTCACTTGTTTGAGACTATTCAAATTCTTTGTAGCTGTTCAATTTTTAACATTTTTTAATAAAACCACATTGCCCTTCCATGATCAGCACTGAGGCTTCTTGCAGCTTTCTCCCCCTGCCGTCGGTTGGTCCCGACGGCAAACGGCTGCCTGAAACACTTGGGCTTCTTGCAGCTTTCTCCCTCCCCCTGCCGTCGGTCGGTCCTGACGGAAAACCGCTGCCTGAAAGGCCTGCCTGAAGCACTTTCACACAGGTCGGAACATGGTTTATTTAATCTTTTCTTTGCTTATAAATTTTTATTCAGGTTGGATTTATTTGTATAATATTTGTATAAGTATAACTAAGGATTTATTGTAGAATTTAATGACTTCCCTTCCCCCCCTCCCCCCACCCCCACCTCGTTCCCAACGCCTAATTTGTAACCTGCGCCTGATTTTTTAATGTGTAGACAAGGTTTTTTCAAGCGTACAAAAATCTTCACTTGCTCCATTCTAAGTTAGTTTGGAGTACGTTTTCACTGTGGAAACTTTCAAATCAGGCGTAAGTGGCTGGACACGCCCCCTTTTGGAAAAAAAAATTCTGTTCAAAAGTGAAACTGTTCTACCTGACTAGAACTGCAGAAAACTTCAATGTGGAGAATTCCGATTTCTAAGATACTCCGTTCTCTACCAGTTGCTCCTAAAAATCAGGAGCAAATCATGTGGAAACTTGGGGCCCAGGTTTCTATCCACAATATCACACTCCTCCTCGATAGCAGTATCTGCATTGCCCCTTTCCTTTGTGAAAACAGGTGCAAAGTATTCCTTAAGAACCCTCCCAACATCTTCCGCCTCCACACAAAGATTACCCTCATGGTCTATCTTTAGTTAACCTCTTACTCTTAATATATTTATAGAACATCTTGGGGTTTTCCTTAATTTTACTGGCCAAGAATTTCTATATTCCTCGAAAGATTCTATAGTATTTAGCCGTTGATATGTGACATAAGCGTCCCTTTTTTTCTTAATACCCCCCTGTAAGTCCCTCGACATCAAGGGGGCTCTAGAATTATTTTTCCCAACCTTTTTCTTTAAGGGCACATGTTTGGCTGGAGCCTTCCGGATCTCCTCCTCAAATGCCTCCCACTGTTCCAACACTGATTTACCCACAAGTAGCTGTTTCCCATCCACCATGGCCAAGTCATTCCTTAACTTATCATTCCTAAAATTAGCTTTTCCCCAATTCGGAACTTTTATTCCAGGCCTATTCTTGTCCTTATCCATAACCAACTTGAATCTGACTGACACTGGTGCCCAAGTGTTCTCCCACTAATACCCCTTCAACCTGCCCAGCTTCATTCCCCAAAACTAAATCAAAGACCACCCCCTCTCGTGTAGGGCTTGCTACATACTGACTAAAAAAGTTCTCTTGAATGCATCTCCGGAATCAACCTAGTGAACCTTCTCTGAACTGCCTCCAAAGCAAGTATATCCTTTCGTAACTATGGAAACTAAAACTGTACGCATTATTCCAGGTACCCTGAATAACTGTAGCAAGACTTCCCTGCTTTTATACTCCATCCCCTTTGCAATAAAGGCCAAGATTCCATTGGCCTTCCTGATCGCTTGCTGTACCTGCATACTATCCTTTTGTGTTTCATGCATAAATACCCCCAGGTCCTGCTGTACTGCAGCATTTTGACATTTTTCTCCATTTAAAGAATAAATTGCTCTTTGATTTTTTTCTGCCAAAGTGCATGACCTCACACTTTCTAACATTGTACTCCATCTGCCAAATTTTTGCCCAATCACTTAGCCTGCCAATGTCCTTTTGCAGATTTTTTGTGTCTTCTTCACAGAGTGCTTTTCCTCCCATCTTTGTATCGTCAGCAAACTTGGCTACGTTATACTCAGTCCTTTCTTCCAAGTCGTTAATATAGATTGTAAATAGTTGGGGTCCCTGCGGCACCCCACTAGTTATTGATTGCCAACCCGAGAATGAACCATTTATCCCGACTCTCTGTTTTCTGTTAGTTAGCCAATCCTCTATCCATGTTACTATATTACCCCCAACCCCATGAACTTTTATCTTGTGCAGTAACCTTTTATGTGGCACCTTGTCAAATGCCTTCTGGAAGTCCAAATACACCACATGCACTGGTTCCCCTTTATCCATCCTGTTCGTTACATCCTCAAAGAATTGCAGCAAAAAATTCCAGCAAGAGAGAACTTCAATTTCCTCGGCTTTAATTCAAAGGTCAGCAAATAGCTGGTTTGTGACCTAATTTTACTGGACTATCCTTTAAATCACAAAATGTTGCGAATGTTGACATAAGTTAATTCTGTAACCAGGTGATCATCGATGAACAGCAGCCCACTGAGTAAAAATAAAAGTCGCCACAAATCAACCATTTCATTATAAATAGAATCACTTAAACACAATTGCGGTAACCTAGTCAAACTAATATAGGTTGAACCTCCCTTATCCGGGACTCCCTTAATCCGGCAGTACCCCTCGTCCGGCACCATTCCTGGCCACCGGGTGGCGCATGCGCAGAACTCCGACATGAACAAATTGAAGTCCTTCCTCGCTACCGACTCCCGCAATCGTTGACCTGACCCTGCGATCCACCGCCCCTCTTCCCCCCCTCCCCGCCCCCCCAACCACCAACGATCTCTCTGTCGCACTCCCAGCTCCAAGCCAGCCCGCTTTGCTATCCCCTTGCTCAGTACCTGTACCATCCAATTTAACGTGATCATCCCTCATCTGGCAAACTCCCTTATCCGGCACAGGCCAGGTCCCGAGGGTGCCGGATAAGAGAGAGGTTCAACCTGTATATTCCATGCACATTTAACTTTCAGCAGCAGTTGTGCTGAGTTGTTTGAAGTTTTCTTTTCTTCTTGCCAATTTACCCCCTTCCTCTCTCGAAGGCTTGACTCAGTGCTGGGATATGGTGCCATGTGCACTGAGCTATCACAGCCCGCCCCCCCCAATCCCGCCCATTGGCTATTTTCACGTGCGAGCCCCGACAATGCCATTAGGCAATATGAATGCAGGTAGAGGAGGTGGCATCTTATGTTGATTCAGTCCTTGTCAGATGTTCACATGTGCGCTGCCATCTAGGATTGCTGGCTACAATCAAGAGCGAGAACCCTGGCCTGTTTTACCCTCCGTAACCCAGGGGCACTGAGATCAGCAACTCAGCACAGACGCAGGACTGATTTTTGGAAGTATCTCATAATTATCACGTCCTTGCATGATCTGGAATTTCACAAAGAGCACATACTCATGGTGAGAAGTATGGAAAGTCCAGATGTGTCTTACCTTAACTATTGACTGGATAATTGGAATAAAAATAGAAAATGCTGGAAATACTCTGCAGGTCAGGTAGCATCTGTGGAGAGAGAAACAGTTAACCTTTCAAGTCGATGACCTTTCATTTAAAATAGATAGTTAAAATAGTAGAGACAAATTTGATCTGAGCACATTACATGTTCATAAATAAGACTTGCGTTTATATAGCACCCTTCACGAGCACTGGACATCCCAAAGTGTTTTACAGCCAATGAAGTACTTTTTGAAGTGTAGTCACTGTTGTAATATAGGACAAGCTAAAATGTAAAAAAATTGACTCTGAAACCCCTAGTTGTATGTAAAATTTGGCTGCGAGAAACAAACAGATTAGTGAATAAATACTGTTGGTCTGTTAGTTTCACTCTAGACAATATTGATCCTGTAGGTAAGACTATTTGTCTATGATTTTGTTTATAATAATTCACTATATTGAAAATCAAGTGAACATAAGACATAAGAAATAGTAGCAGGATTAGGCCATTTGCCCTCCCCCCCCCCCCCCCCCCCACCCCGGCCTGCTCCGCCATTCAATAAGATCATGACTGATCTGATCTTGGCCTCAGCTCCACTTCCCTGCCCGCTCCCCATAACCTTTGACTCTCCTATCGTTCAAAAATCTGTCTATCTCCACCTTAAATATATTCAATGACCCAGCCTCCACAGCTCTCTGAGGTAGAGAATTCCAAAGATTCACGACCCTCTGAGAGAAGAAATTCCTCCTCATCTCCGTTTTAAATGGGCGCTCCCTTATTCTGATACTATAGCCCCTAGTTCTAGATTTGCCCACGAGGGGAAACATCCCCTCTGCATCTACCCTGTCAAGCTCCCTCAGAATTTTATATGTTTCACTAAGATCACCTCTCATTCTTCTAAACTCCAATGAATATAGGCCCAACCTGCTCAACCTTTCTTCAGGAATCAACCTATTGAACCTTCTCTGAACTGCCTTCAGTGAAAGTATATCCCTCCTTAAACAAGGAGACCAAAATTGTACGCAGTATTCCTGGTGTGGTCTCACCAACGGCCTGTACACTTGTAGCAAAACTTCCCTACTTTTATACTACATCCCCCTTGCAATAAAGGCCAGCATTTCATTTGCCTTCCTACTTACTTACTGTACCTGAATGCTAACTTTTTGTGTTTCATGTACAAGGACCCCCAGATCTCTCTGCACCGCGGCATTATAGAAACAAAGAACATAAGAAACATAGAAACATATAAAATAGGTGCAGGAGTAGTCGCTCCATTTAAATAATCATTTGCTTTTTTATTCTTCCTCCCAAAGTGGATAACCTCACATTTTCCCACATTATACTCCATCTGCCAAAATTTTGTCCACTCACTTAACCTATCTATTATCCCGTTGCAGATTCTTTGTATCTCTTCACAACTTGCTTTTCCACCTATCTTTGTATCATCAGCAAATTTGTCTACATTACACCCAGTTCCTTCATCCAAGTCGTTAATATAGACTGTAAGTAGTTGAGGCCCCAGCACTGATCCCTATGGCACCCCATTAGTTACAGTTTGCCAACCTGAAAACGATCCAGTTATCCTGACTCTTTTTTTAATGTTAGTTAGCCAATCCTCTATCCATGCTAATATATTACCCCCAATCCCGTGAGCTCTTCTTTGTGCAGTAACCTTTTATGTGGCACCTTATCGAATGCCTTCTGGAAATCCAAATTCGCTATATCTACTGGTTCCCCTTTATGCACCCAGCTCGGTACATCCTCAAAGAATTCTAGCAAATTTGTCAAACACGATTTTCCTTTCATAAAACCATACTGACTCTGCTTGATTGTATTATGGTTTTCAAAATGTCTTGCTGCAACTTCCTTAATAATGCACGTCAACAGTTTCCCAAGGATAGATGTTAGGCTATAACTGGTCTATAGTTTCCTGCTTTCTGTCTGCCACTGCTTATGTCTTACCCTTTAATCTATTTTCCGAGTCTACTTTAGCCAACTCTGCCTTCATACTCTGAACAAATATTTTGTACCAGTCTATACAGTAGAGGATACTAACAATATCCCAACAGTGGACAGTCAAGGGGCTATAGGGAGGGAGGAACTTAACACAGTCACAATCACTAAGGAGGTGGTACTCAGTAAGATAATGCACCTAAAGGCAGATAAATCCCCTGCACCGGATGGCTTGCATCCTAGGGTCTTAAGAGAAGTAGTGGCAGGGATAGTGGATGCACTGGTTGTAATTTACCAAAATTCCTTGGTTTCTGGGGAGGTCCCAGCAGATTGGAAAACTGCAAATGTAATGCCCCTATTTAAAAAAGGAGGCAGACAAAAAGCGGGAAACTATAGACCAGTTAGCCTAACATCTGTGGTGGGGAAAATGTCGGAGTTCATTATTAAAGTAGTAGTAGCAGAACATTTGGAAAAGCATAATTCGGTCAGGCAGAGTCAGCATGGATTTATCAAGGGGAAGTCATGTTTGACAAATTTGCTGGCATTCTTTGCAGATGTAACGAACAGGGTGGATAAAGGGGAACCAGTGGATGTGGTGTATTTGGACTTCTAGAAGGCATTTGACAAGGTGCCACATAAAAGTTCACGGGGTTGGGGATAATATATCGGCATGGACAGAGGATTGGCTAACGAACAAAACACAGAGAGTCGGGATAAATGGTTCATTCTCTGGTTGGCAATCAGTAACTAGTGGGGTGCCGCAGGGATCAGTGCTGAGACCCTAACTATTTACAATCTATATTAACGACTTGGAAGAAGGGACCGAGTGTAACGTAGCCAAGTTTGCTGACGATATAAGGATGGGAGGAAAAGCAATGTGTGAGGAGGACACAAAAAATCTGCAAAAAGACATAGACAGGCTAAGTGAGTGGGCAAAAATTTGGCAGATGGAGTATAATGTTGGAAAGTGTGAGGTCATGCACTTTGGCAGAAAAAAAATCCAAGAGCAAGTTATTATTTAAATGGAGAACGATTGCAAAGTGCCGTAGTACAGCGGGACCTGGGGGTACTTGTGCACGAAACACCAAAGGCTAGTATGCAGGTACAGCAAATGATCATGAAGGCCAATGGAATCTTGGCCTTTATTGCAAAGGGGATGGAGTATAAAAGCAGGGAAGTCCTGCTGCAGTTATACAGGATATTGTAGAGGCCACACCTTGAATACTGCATGCAGTTTTACGAAAGGATACACTTACTTTGGAGGCAGTTCAGAGAAGGTTCACTAGGTTGATTCTGGAGATGAGGAGGTTGACTTATGAGGAAAGGTTGAGTAGGTTGGGCCACTACTCATTGGAACTCAGAGGATTGAGAGGTGATCTTATCGAAATGTATAAGATTATGAACGGAGCTTGACGAGATGGATGCAGAGAGAATGTTTCCACTGATGGGGGAGACTAGAATTAGGGGGCATAATCTTAGAACAAGGGGCCATTTAAAACTGAGATGAGGAAAAATTTATTTTCTCAGAGGTTTGTAAATCTGTGGAATTCACAGGCTCAGAGAGCTGTGGAAGCTGGGACATTGAATAAATTTAAGACAGAGATAGACTGTTTCTTAACCGATAAGGGAATAGGGGGTTATGGGGAGCAGGCAGGGAAGTGGTCCTGAGTCCATGATTGGATCAGCCATGATCGTATTAAATGGCGGAGCAGGCTCGATGGGCCGTATGGCCTACTCCTGCTCTTATTTCTTATGTTCTTATACCTTTGTAATTACCTTTATTTAAGTTCAGGACTGTCGTTTGAGACCCAAGTTTCTCGCCTTCCAACTGAATTTGAAATTCAACCATGCTATGATCACTCTTTCCTAGAGTATCATAGAAAACATAGAAAATGGGTGCAGGAGTAGACCATTCGGCCCTTCGAGTCTGCACCACCATTCGATAAGATCATGGCTGATCAGTCCCTCAGTACCCTTTCCTGCTTTCTCCATACCCCTTGATCCCCTTAGCCGTAAGGGCCATATCTAACTCCCTCTTGAATATATCCAATGAACTGGCATCAACAACTCTCTGCGGCAGGGAATTCTACAGGTTAACAACTCTTTGAGTGAAGAAGTTTCTCTTCATCTCAGTCCTAAATGGCCTACCTCTTATCCTAAGACTGTGTCCCCTGGTTCGGGACTTCCCCAACATCGGGAATAATCTACCTGCATCTAACCGGTCCCATTCCGTCAGAATCTTGTATGTTTCTATGTGATCCCCTCTCATCCTTCTAAACTCCAATGTAAAGGCCCAGTTGATCCAGTCTCTCCTCATATGTCAGTCCAGCCATCCCGGGAATCAGTCTGGTGAACCTTCGCTGCACTCCCTCAATAGCAAGAATGTCCTTTCTCAGATTAGGAGACCAAAACTGTACACAATATTCCAGGTGAGGCCTCACCAAAGCCCTGTACAACTGCGTAAGACCTCCCTGCTCCTATACTCAAATTAGCTATGAAGGCCAACATACCATTTGCCTTCTTTACCATCTGCTGTACCTGTATGCCAACTTTCAATGACTGATGAACCATGACACCCAGGTCTCGTTGCACCTCCCCTTTTCCTAATCTGCCGCCATTCAGATAATATTCTGTCTTTGCGTTTTTGCCCCCAAAGTGGATAACCTCACATTTATCCACATTATACTGCATCTGCCATGCATTTGCCCACTCACCTAACCTGTCCAAGTCACCCTGCAGCCTTTTAGCGTCCCCCTCACAACTCACACTGCCACCCTGTTTAGTGTCATCTGCAAACTTGGAGATATTATGAGATAATTTACTATGAGATCATTTATTAATTCTGTCTCATTACACGTTACCAGATCTAAAAAAGCCTGCTCCCTGGTTGGTTCTAAGAAACTATCCCGAATACACTCTATGAATTCTTCATCAAGGCTACCTTTGCCAATTTGACTAGTCCAATCCATGTGAAGCTTAAATCGCCCATGATTATTGCAGTACCTTTCTTACAAGCCTCCATTGATTTATACTCTGTCCTACAGTGTAGCTACTGTTAGGGGGCCTATAGACGACTCCCACCAGTGACTTCTTTCCCTTATTATTTCTTATCTCTACCCAAACTGATTCTGCATCTTGATCTTCTGAGCCAATATCTCACTACTGCACTGATCTCATCCTTTATTAATAGAGCTACGCCACCAGATTTTTCTTTCTGCCTATCCTTCCGAAATGTCAAGTACCCCTGAATATTCAGTTCCAAGCCTTGGTTACCTTACAAGCACGTCTCTGTAATGGCTATCAGATCATACCCAATTATTTTTATTTGTGCCATCAACTGATCTATCTTGTTACGAATGCTGCGTACATTCAGATAACCCGACTTAAACCTACTTGTACTTAACCTATTTTATTTCTATTTTAATCATACTTCATGTACAACTCTAACTACATTTCCAATTTCTCTATTATAGGTGTACAAAAAGTACAATCAGGGAACACCAAATGTTGCAGATGCGGTTGAAGATGAGGAGGAGGAGGAGGAGGAGGAGGAGGAGGATGATGCTGAAGATGCTGAAGATGAAGAAGAGGAAAGTGAACCCCAAAATGTTAAAATAAAAGGATCTAAAGCACAAAGGTATCCTATTACAGTACTAGGTTATTACCTCCTTGTTTTAAACTAGTATTGGTTAGATTAAGACTGCCATTACAATATTTAAAAGGTTGAAGAGAACTAGTTGAGAAATTTGAAAAGAAAAAACATACAGGTTTTAGAAAGTTAGGAAGACGTGTACTTAAACAATCAAGCAATCGCTGTTTTCTAATATTGCATTAAAAATTACTCAATCCAAGGGGCCGAAATTCAGCCTCCCGATAAGGCCTGTTACCACCGGAAAGCGACGGCCACGCGGTGGTCTCGAATGGCCGCCGATTTGTACTCGAATAGCCGCCGCTCACAAAATTCTCCACGGTGGTTTTTTGGGCGGTCCCCATTGCTGCCGAACCCTCCTAAACGCGTCATCAAAGCAAGCGCCGCCGATGTCCCGCCTCGCAAGCAAAATTCACCTTTGAAAATCCTCCGGCTGCTGCTTGGTGTCCCCGGCAGTTTGTTTTGTCGGTGCACTGTGCTTGCATTGTGTTTGCAGTGTGTGTGAAATGGTGGTGCGGCTGCCATTAAAGTGGAGGGCGCACTGCCGCGGCCGCTATCTTATTTTTTTTGTGCCATGTTGGCCTGACAATTGTGCCTCCCGGTTCGGCTGGGCCGCCAATAGGTGTCCTGGCACGCCCTCTTGGGTGCCAGGCCGCTGGCGCGGCCGAAACCCCCCCTGGTGGCCCAGTGGACCTAACTTTAAAAAGCTGCAGAGCTCCAGCGGTCCTCCCCTTTAACTGATGGGGAGAGACGTGTTGACGCGCCAGCTCGATAATGTCACCAGCCCGGCGCTGATGACTGACAGCGGCGGAGAGTCTATCCCGCCTCCACTTCTGCCTTCATTATGACTGACTTCCACCCAGCTCGAAAAAAAAACCGACCAAAGCTGAATTTCGCAAGATGGGCGGCCGCATCCATTGCGGCGGCCAAAAGACAAGAAAAATGGTAGGTGCGACCCGTTTTCGGCGGGGGTGAATTTCGGCCCCCCAGGTGTCCTGCCAAAGTGAAATTAGTCACCAAACTGAGGGAGGCCAGTTCTGAGGAATAAAATATTTCTGGGTTTTGCAGTGCAAGATTCACATATCATCAGGTAGAAATGGCTTGATGCAGAGTAATGATCCTTCTACACTCTCTCAACAATGACTTAAACCCAACCTCAGAACTCCTATTTAACAGTGTGATAGTATTCCATTACCCACATCACCCACCTTTTTGGCTTCTGTGAGTGCACTGGACGATTTAGTGCTAATTTGTGCTTAATTTTGAGTAGTTTTATTTTGTTGCCTCAAGCCCAGTCATAACAGGGTGAAATTGTCCAAGACAGATTTCACTGAAGATTATTACAGTCATCGGAGAAAGGAGATTTATTTTCATTCTGTCAGTCTGGCTGGTATCAATCTACGCTCACCGATGTGCTAATTCATTGCAACACCCTGTCCTAAACCATAGCCACAGTAGAACCTTGTATTTCTTGCAGTGAACAATTCTCCACAACTTCCTGGGTGCAGAATTATTCTTTACAGCCAGGTGTTTGCAGCAAAACAGACTGTCAGAGATGTATGGGTGGAAATGTTGCCAGCTTTGTGTACAGCAGGTCAAGGTTGTCCATATTGTCAAATCAGAGTAGATTCGGACAGCTAACATTGATTATTCACTAATTTTTTCATTTACAAATGTTGTCTAATTTAGTGTCACATTGTAATACTGTTATTTAATCTGGCTAGCTTTCCTTATTGGTGCTGCACATGGTACAGTATGTGACAGCAGCAAGGAAAACTAACAGTATCTCTAGATGTATAGTCAAAGGGATAGAGCACAAATCCCAGGAGGTGATGATGGGTTTGTAAAAAGCACTGGTGCACCCACACCTGGCATGCTATCTATCTAGGCTGCAAAGAGATTTGGATAGGTTAAGCGAATGGGCTAAGGTTTGGCAGATGGAATACAATGTTGGAAAATGTGAGGTCATCCACCTTGGAAAAAAAAACAGTAAAAGGGAATATTATTTGAATGGGGAGAAATTACAACATGCTGCGGTGCAGAGGGACCTTGGGGTCCTTGTGCATGAATCCCCAAAAGTTAGTTTGCAGGTGCAGCAGGTAATCAGGAAGGCGAATGGAATGTTGGCCTTCATTGCGAGAGGGATGGAGTACAAAAGCAGGGAGGTCCTTCTGCAACTGTACAGGGTATTGGTGAGGCCGCACCTGGAGTACTGCGTGCAGTTTTGGTCACCTTACTTAAAGAAGGATATACTAGCCTTGGAGGGGGTACAGAGACGATTCACTAGGCTGATTCCGGAGATGAGGGGGTTACCTTATGATGATAGATTGAGTAGACTGGGTCTTTACTCGTTGGAGTTCAGAAGGATGAGGGGTGATCTGATAGAAACATTTAAAATCATGAAAGGGATAGACAAGATAGAGGCAGAGAGTTTGTTTCCACTGGTCGGGGAGACTAGAATTAGGGGGCACAGCCTCAAAATACGGGGGAGCCAATTTAAAACCGAGTTGAGAAGGAATTTCTTCTCCCAGAGGGTTGTGAATCTGTGGAATTCTCTGCCCAAGGAAGCAGTTGAGGCTAGCTTATTGAATGTATTCAAATCACAGATAGATAGATTTTTAACCAATAAGGGAATTAAGGGTTACGGAGAGCGGGTGGGTAAGTGGAGCTGAGTCCACGGCCAGATCAGCCATGATCTTGTTGAATGGCGGAGCAGGCTCGAGGGGCTAGATGGCCTACTCCTGTTCCTAATTCTTATGTTATGTATATCCTTCCTTAGATAAGGAGACCAAAACTGTACACAATACTCCAGGTGCGGCCTCAGTAAGACGTTTTTACTCTTATAATCAAATCTTCTTGAATTAAAGGCCAACATACCATTTGCTTTCTTAATTGCTTGCTGTACCTGCATGTTAACTTTTAGTGATTTGTTTACAAGGACACCCAGGTCCCTCTGAACTCCAACATTTCCCAATCTCTCACCATTTAAAAAATACACTGCTCTTCTATTTTTCCTACCAAATGGTGTACAATTTCAAAATCTACCAAAAAGTCGGTTGGAGAGAGGTGACTTCCTGGCCAGTGTTAATCCTTCAGCATTTTTGTGCTCTAGAAATACAGTAGGCAGGAACATATAATGCAGTTTGGAATCCCCAGGTGTGAAGTTTGGATCAGACTTTTTCAAAAGGAATGATGTATTTGTTTCCTTTCGTCTAGCGACAGCCTCTTTCTTTCACCACGTCAGATTATTGCTTGTAATTAATTGGCAGCTTATTGACAGAATAATCACAATACTGGTGAATGTAACACAGCAGCAGTAAATGAATCCTACTCCTTTTAAATATTTTTACTGAAGACTTTTACACTTTATTACAATCATGTCATAATACATGCTTCATCCAGTTCCAAGGGCAGGAAGAAAACAAATGAGTGAGAACATAAGAACATAAGAAATAGAAGCAGGAGTAGGTCATTTGGCCCCTCGAGCCTGCTCTGCCATTCAATAAGATCATGGCTGATCTGATCTTGGCCTCAACTCCACTTCTTCACATATACAAGTAAAATTGCACACACTGAGAATTTTGGCTGTAGCTAAAAAAAAGGCTGAACTATTTCTGGTATACAGTGGGACCTTGGTTATTTCACTCCCATTAACTTCCACCTCAATTAGTCACACGAAATTTCAAGGGACTCGAGACTTAACTTTCCATAAACCAGCAAAAAATACATTTTAATTGATTTTTCACAGATCCTGGTTTCTTCATCCAGCAGGATAGGTAGCTGTTATCTGGGCATCCAGTACTTGGTAGAATTTACTTTCTTTGTAGATCTGGTAATTTGGTTGAGGTCTGGGAGAGCATCAAGAGTCAGGCTGTGGACACTTATTGTCAAGAATATCTAATTGTTTTTTGGTGCGATAGATGTTTGACACAGGTGGAAACTCTCGGCCATGCTTAAGAGTTTCCAAATTAAGCTACTGAGAAATACAGACAATCTGCAATTTTAAAATGGAAAAATCTGGGTCTTCATCTGCACATCTTGGGAACTTGGTTAATGTAAGATAACAATCCAAATAGACCTGTCTGAAGCTAAACTGTGTCAGGCTAATTACAGGGTTCTTGATTATTCCCTCTATTGTGGTAATTAAGGCTCTATTAGGGCAGTCAGTGAGTACAACTCTTTTTAATCACCTGGACATGCCACCAGCTAGTAGGGCATTCCAGTGCTGAGGGAAAGAAGGGAAAAGATCTTGTGCTTTTTCACAGTCTTACTTGGAAAGGTTGTGTTGGGGTGGGGGGGGGGGGGGGGGCGGGGGTTGCTGTGTTCTAGAGGGCTCATTGGCCTCACTATTATATTTGATGGCGAAGACCACCATCCACCCCAGAGAGTTACAGGCAGATTCAGATTTCTTAACAATCAATTAGATAGTAACAAACATAGTAACTGTTGTGGAGTATTTAAATATAACACTCGACACAAGTGTGTATATGGAGAAGAGTTGTTTATTTTCACTCGATCGATCAAGGGAGAAATGGCTTGCACCAGTCCCGCACTGGATATACCCCCACCGCGCTCACTGAACAATCGTCAGATTACTGTCTTTATACAGTCAAAATACATACAAAATCATGAAGTTATGCGCGGAAGCTTTCTATTTGTTGTTTCCCTGATGCATCACAAATTTTTGCCTACCTACTATGATTACATTGGTTAATACAATTATACTGACAGAAAGCTTTGTTGCCTCCCCTGTGCGCACTTTATCTGATTAGTTACGTGCTACATAATTTTCATGCCTGTGAACTCTTCTCCTCCTGGCCAATCTGCCCACAACCAGCTGAGATGTTCTCAATCATCCTTTGTTTCCCGTAATCTCTTACCACCCCATGTGACCTAGCCTTGGAGTTTATTTTTTGTTGAATAATGTCTCCAACCTAGCCCAAAAGTCTTTTTTTCTGTGATTTATCTTCCTGAGAGTTCTATTGACCTCAGCCACGACCCTTGGTAAGTCTCAATATGTCTAGTTCAGCAGTTTCCCTGTATTAGCACGTGTCTTTTCTGTTTTTACTTTCTTACAGCCTGGCTTATGGTTTTAACTTTACTTAATTAGATTCCCTCTGATTAATTAGGTTCTCTCTGATTAATTTTTTTTCCACTGCAGTAACATAGGCCGGAATTTCTCGGGGTGTCAGCGGGTGGGATTGGTGCCGGGTTGCGTGGGAAAGTGTTTTTTTTTACGACGGGTCGGGAACGGGCTGCAACCCGCCTTTCCTAATGTCGGGTCTGTCGGTGTTAAGCAGTTCTTATAATGTACTTAACAGACCCATAAGAGGCTTTTTTAACTTATTTTTTAACTTTAACTTCATAGCCATAGGAACCACGCTGTTCAGGGACCATATCTGTCAACCTGAGGCGGGAGATCAGTGGCAATTAGTCCACCTGATTACTTGACAGTTTCAAATGTACAGTAAAAGCTCCCATCTGACAGATGATCACTTTCCTCAGCCACAAGCTGTTTCTCAGTGCATTTCCAGCACAGATTCTGCAGGCTTTCCACTTTCCACTCCCCATCCACTCTCACCTCATTGGAAGAACTCTCTCACCATTGACAGAATGCTTTTGTCATCTCTACTTCACCTGCCATTTATTCCATCAACATAGGTGCCCTTCATACTGTCTCACCTTGGTTTTCAAAATCCGACCACGATCACCCCCAACACCAGCAGCACCAGGACACCAGCAACACCAACAACAACACTAACCTTCTCCGCAATCACCTGATGCTATACCGGACACAGGGCATCGGCGCCCGACCACATTGCTGCCCGGGTGGCCAGGGATGGCCTCACCATGGCCAGATTAACTTCACTTGAGGCTGTACATCCTGGCTGCCGAATGATGCATCAATTTGGCACCATCCCACACCAACACCATAAAGCATAAATGTCCAAGCCATTCCTTTCATTCTCACCACTATTGAGGGGGTACTATTATGTCTCACCATTCACTGCAACTCACTAAGCCATTTCCAAAGATGCACACACATCTGTCCAAGAACGCAAAGTGTTCAAAATAAAGGTTTCCATGTTTGACAACACATTAGCAGAAACTTTACATGAACATCAGATAAAACAGCCAAGTGGCTACCCTTGTGTGTTGTTAGTTGGTATGATTGGACTAGGATGAGGGTGCGTGTGAGGGGTGGCAAGTGAGATGGGGATGTGATAATGTAGATCGAGGAATGGGTGGAGGTGCACAGTAAGTTAGTGTGAGCAAGGATGTGCAGGAGTAGGGTAGGGAAGGCAGACTGATGGGGATGTGATGAGCGGCACAGCAGGATGAAGGCGAATGTGGCTTTGTACTAATGTTTTGTGATCTAATGAGATAATTGAAACGTTTGCGGCACTGCACCCAGGTCCTCTTGACGACATCCCTGCTTTTGTGACCTCCTGTGCAATGTCCTGCCAGGTTGGTCTCCTGGGGAGGTCTCTTCCTCCCATGGGAAGGGAAGAGGACCTCCTTGCGTGCTGTGATCCCTTCCATAAGCATATGGAGGGAGTTATGGGAAAACCTGGCCGTAGCCCTGCACCTCTGTCAGTGTTTGCAGCACTTCACTGCTATATAATACTGACTGCACAAACTTCAAAAGTAAGCTGGCCATGGTTCCTGTAAGGAAACCAGCTGATGATGCCTCCTGAATTCCACTTCCTCTAATTGGACTGGGAAATGTGCTGGGTGGGCTCAATGTAAATTCAGTTTAGGCAACGGGTTGGAGCCAGCAGCGGGGCCATGACCCGCCAGCGATATCACCCACACCGGACCCGCCGAGGTGAGCAAAATCCCGGCCATAGGAATGTTTTTTGGCAGGGAAGACTGTTGGTCCATCTAGTTTACACGTAAAAACTTCCCGCCAGATTCCTTGGACACAATGTTTGTATCTGTTGCTGTATTGGTATTGACTCTGACTAAAAATATTAGGGTAGATCTGAACCATTGGATGGGTGACAGGTGGAACATGCTGGCCAATTGTCCACAGGCTAACTTTGAGGGCTGGGCCTCATTAACATATATGTGACACACTGCATGCACCAAACGGATGTCCCGACGTAGCTCATTGGTTCCAGTACCAGCGCAATATCGGGTGGCTCAGAGGCCAACTGGGCCAAGAAAAAGGTAGGATGGGGTGGGGCTGCAGTCTGCTCCTCCTGGCCCCACAAAAATAATTTCAGCACTTACTTTCTCGAGTCCTTTCCCTGTACTGCCAGGTTTTACTGAGTGAGCTGTCCATGGCTCATGCCCCGTCCACTGTCAATTTAAAAATGGCATTGGGGTCCTATGTACAACATGGGATCCCGATTCGCATAGATTAATGAGCTTCCCACCTTGTTCAGGTGGGCGACGTGGCACCCAGCAGAAAAATGGAGGTGAGCAGAAACAGGATGTTTAGTCTACCACTTCCATTTTATCTCCACTACTGATTTCAACCATTGTGTAGGTACAGAGGAAATCTATTGGCTCAGTTTGGTAACAAGTTCTCTTCGGGGATATACAAGTAACCTGTGACTACCATTCTGTTTAGTGCTCTATATCACATATAATGATACAGCACAGAAAGAGGCCATGAGACCTATCGGCCTGTGCCGGCTCTTTGAAAGAGCTATCCAATTAGTTCCACACCACTGCTCTTTCCCCATAGAACTGCAAATGTTTCCTTTTCAAGTAGATATCCAATTCTCTTTTGAAAGTTACTACTGAATCTGCTTCCACCGCCCTTTTCGGGCTGTGAATTCCAGATCATCATAATTCACTGTGTGAAAAAATTCTCATCTTCCCTCGAGATCTTTTGCTAATTATCTTCAAACATGTATGTTTTATGTTAATATAGATATTTACTGAATTATCATTAACTATTTCCACAGTAAAAAAACACAATCGCAAAGGATTGCTGTCAAAAAAGTTGTTTCAGAGGTAAGCATATTTTAAGATTAATTATTTCCAATTCCTCTTCTGAAAGGGTGAGTGGACAAATTCCTGCCTCAGTGGGTTTTACACACGAGAAATTTGCGTTCTTTTATACCCCAATACTTTTTATTTAAGGATGAACACCCTGCATCAACTCACTGCTCTTCGAGAATCATTCATGTTTGTGGTTACTGTTGATTTGAGTATGAAGGGAGCTTGGTGATTTGGATGGCACTGTTGTCACACTGGCAAACCTATGGGATGAAATATTTAATACACAGAATTCTACCCCACCCCTTAACACTAACGCACTTCTGTTGTACTGTATTGAATAACATGACGTAGCTGCACTGTGACACCACATTGCTGCATTACCCAAAGTATGAGGCTCATTGGTGGCTGTCATAAGACTAATCTGAGTTTCAATAGTGACCATGTTGGTGTTACAGTGGCTTGATGTATGAAGCCCTTGAAGATATGAGTGGAGGGATTGTTGACACCTCTTATCACCAGTTTCTGATGTTACAATTCTTTTGACTCGTTTCCAGTGTGGGTATTTAAAGAATCCTTGCACACATTTGTAGATTGATGTAGGAGTGCAAAAGTTGGTTGCCAGAGGTCTCTAACATGATAAAACTGTGGGTTATGGAGACAAAGCAGAGGGCCGCACCAAAATTCAACGATGCCTCCCTCGAATTTCTGGTGCAGGCAGTAAGAGCACACAGGAAGGTCCTCTTCTCTGGCGATCAATGAAAACGACTACCCAAAGACACAAAAGGGCATGGCTGGAGATCGCAGAGGAGATCAGTAGCAGGGATGTGGTCAGGAGGACATGGATCCAGTGAGGGAAAAAATTCAATGATCTAATGAGGTCAGGAAAGGTGAGTGCAATGCCACACTCACCTACCTCCTGATGTGCCTGTCACCACAACTCCACACTCTGCCTTCCCAAGCTTACTCCTGCACATCATTCCTCGCACCAACCAACCTCGCAGGTCCATCCATCCCTCTCTGTCTATGTACTTACTCACATCCCCATCTGACTAACCACCTCATCCTTATCCTAATGCAATCATAGCAAGTAACACCACAGAAGGAGGCCATTTGGCAATGTCACGCCACTCCCTCATAGTCACCCTCTACAGATGTAGCCCATCCATTCCTTACATTCATTCCATCACTTTCACTCAAAAGTTATCTTCTTTCCCTTCTTGCAGGAGAAGAGAGCCCACAACAATAGGGAGAGGCAGAGAACCGGAGTTGGCCCTCCAGTCTTCAGTCAATTGACTCCAGCAGAGGAGGAGGCCCTGAAGATCTCTGGAGTTGTAGAGCTGCTGGCGGTGGGAGACAGAGGGGTCATCCCAGCAACCTGGTGACATCTCATACAGCCACATGGTATACAGCAGTCACCGAAATGTCATTATGTGCACAATGGTAACGTTACCCATTTTCTTTACTCCCCCACAGATCGATCAAGTGCCCCTCCACTGTCGAGCTGGAGGAGGAAGACGACTCCTCAGAGGAAGCTCAAGCCTCTGAGGATGCACTGTTAGTAGACCCAAGCGCAGCCAACACCAGCGTAGATATGCACACCTTGGGGGTGTATCCTGTGTGAGATAGAGTAGTGTTGTCACCTGGTGTCTCTCACATCACAAGATGTGAGCAAGAGCAGATGGTGTTAACAGAGACAGCAGTGGAAACTCCCCGCTGGAGGGTATAGGACACTCCAAGTTCTGCTGAGCTGCACGCAGTTGCTGAACCTCGGGACCGTCGAGAAAGAAGGTGATCTTGGAGGTGCAGTAACAATTGCATGAGGCTCTAGCAGTTTTTGCAGCAGCGATGTTTTGTAACTGTATAGAGAATGGAGGAGTCCATCTCCAACATGAGCACCACCATCTCACAGGCAATGGTGACAATGTGCTGTTCCATGAAAAGGATGGCCACCTGCATGGAGCAGCAAATATGCCAGTCACATGAGAACATGCTTGCTGTGGACAACAGATGGCAGATGCTCATTGACCTCATCTCGAGGAGAGATATAAACGTAGACTTGGGCGTTTATCACCCCACTGATGTGTGCACAAGGTGCTTTCCAGCTCCTTGCTAGCAGGGAAGTTTGGATGGCCCATGAGAGGGATGATGGTGAGAGAAAACATGTAAGTGGTGGCTCTTCTCAAAGTGCTCTTACTTCTTCCCTGTTGCCTCCCACTCAGTCAGGGCCCCACATGCTTCTTTGGATCCCGCTAGCTGAGTCTTCCCCTGAACAGCCGCAGGAGGAGCAGTCTTTGGTGCGGCCATCACAGCCCTCCAAACCCAGAGGACGTCCGCCAAAATTGTCTAAGCAGTTGCAGCAGGGAAGTGAGCAGCCTGCCTCTACCTCTTTTTAAAATTTGTTCTTGGGATGTGGGCGTCGCTGGTAAGGCCAGCATGTATTGCTCATCCCTAATTGCCCTTGAGAAGGAGGTGGTGAGCCGCCTTCTGGAACCACTGCAGTCTGTGTGCTGAAGGTACTGCTATAGTGTTGTTGGGGAGGGAGTGCCAGGATTTTGACACAGCGACAATGAAGGAACGGCGATAACTTCCAAGTCAGGATGATGTGTAACTCGGAGAGGACTTTGTAGGTGATGGTGTTCGGATGCGCCTGCTGCCCTTGTCCTTCTAGGTGGTGGAGGTCGTGCGTTTGGGAGGTGCCGTCGAAGAAGCCTTTTCGAGTTGCTGCAGAGCATCTTGTAGATGGTACACACTGCAGCCATGGTACACCGGTGGTGGTGGGGGTGAATGTTTAAGGTGGTGGATGGTGTGCCAGTCAAGCCGGCTGCTTTGTCCTGGATGGTGTTGGCTTCTTGAGTGTTGTTGGAGTTGCACTCATCCAGGCAAGTGGAGAGTATTTCATCACGCTCTTTGCTCGTGCCTTGTAGATGGTGGAAAGGCTTTGGGAGTCAGGCGGTGAGACACTCGCTGAAGCCACAAGGGTTGCACCTCATAGAAGCATTCGGAAAAGTAAAAGTACACAATCCTAAATGCATATGGGTATGTACCTGGGTGTATAAATAAATGTTAGTACTAAGTTTCAGTTATATTTATGACACAGATAAATTTATTTCTTTGCATCACTTTCCGGTCTTGTCCATTTTTGCCTGCTATCTGGGAAGTGGCCTTGTCACTTAGAGTGAATGGTGAGACATTACTTAACCTCAAGAAATGGGGGTTTGGGTGCGAGGAATGGCTTGGTCATTGTAGTTCTATGGTGTTGGGGATGGTAGAGGGAGGGAAACTTAGTACAGCATGTGGCAGCCATATGGGTGCATTGGAGCAAGTTAAGTAAATCTGGCCATTATGAGACTATCCTGGGCCTTCTGGGCAGCAGTTTGCGGCGCTGCTGGTGCCATCTCCACCTCCAGTTCCTTCTCCTCCTCATCATCATCTTCCACCTGTTTCTCCCTGACTGGTGCGTACTGAAGGGCTCCTCCAGATCTTTCGAGGCATCTGAAGCGCACCTTCAGCATGTCTATTGTTGCCGTATGACACATTTGGTGGACATGTGGTTGTCAATATAACACTCTGGGCTTCGGAACTTGATGCCATGAGGCACGACTTCATTGGATAGTCATTGTCTCCAAGTAGGCAGCCGGTAAGCCTGTTTGGAGATGCGAAGAACTGATGGAGCGTGGACTGGTGCAGCATGAAAGAGTCATGACAGCTACCAGGGAATCTGGTGCACACATACATGATTTTTTTATGGTTGCAGGTGAGTTGCACATTGAGGGAGTGAAAGCCCTTGCGGTTCACAAACACTCCTGGGTGATGTGGGGTTGCATTGATGGTCACGTGTGCAGTCGATGATGCCATGCACCTGTGGGAAGCCAGCCAGAGCCACAAAGCCGAGCACCTGCTCAGTAACACTGGCTTCATCAGTGGCAAAGTGTA
Source organism: Pristiophorus japonicus (assembly GCF_044704955.1). NCBI lineage: Eukaryota > Metazoa > Chordata > Chondrichthyes > Pristiophoridae > Pristiophorus > Pristiophorus japonicus. The sequence goes on from NC_091983.1 coordinate 211,670,329, forward strand.
CATAATTGGCTGACTTGTCAAACATGGCATCGATCACTTGGGTGATGCATCTGTGGGCGACCAGCTGTGAGATCCTGCAAATGTCTGTTGCAGACCCGGAAAGAGCCTGTGGCGAAGAAGTTGAGGGTGGTGGTGACTTTGTCAGCCACTGGTAAAGCATGGCCACCAGATCCTCTGGGCAGCAGGTCTTGTTCCAGCAAGCTACAAATGTCTGTGATGACCTGATGCGATAGCCTGAGCTTCCTGAAGCACTGATGTACAGTCATGTCCAGGAAGCTCATCCTCTGCCTGTAATACCCTGTGTTGAGAGTCTCGCCGACGGCATGGTGCAGCCTGTGCTGACTCTCTCTCTCTCTCTCCTGTGGAGCATCAGGTCGTTGAGGAGAAGGCTGCTGATATGGATGCTGCTGGTGATGGGGCTCATCTGGGCCCAGTTCTGAGGTCTAAGGTGAGCTGGAGATCAGAGGCCCAGTGCCTCAATATTCTGATGGTGAGTGGCAATGTGGTAGCAGAAATGACCGACAAACTCCTGACAGCTTAATCTCTCCACAAAATGGAAACAGCAAGAGCCTTTCCATTAGCTAAGTAAATAAGTGTAATGTGGGAGTATTTATGTTTTTTTCCAAGCAGTCAATTACTGGATTCGCACAATAGCCACTGAGCTTCTGCCTGTTCTTCACAGATGAAGTTCCCGAGGTGCGTGAATCCTTTACTCAACCAGTTAAAGCCAAAAGCTGCTACTAAAAAGCCTCTTGAGAGTCTCAACAAGGATTTAAATACTTCAATGAGGTCACTAATGTCTGCTGAGCTGGGAAACACGTCCGAGTTAAATGTGGAGATTGGTGGGATGCCGACAAGTTCCCAACGCGCTGGTAATTTCGGCGATTTTTACTGCTGACCTGCCCCCAAACCCGCATGCTCGGAACTGGGAAATTCCGGCCTAAGTCTTTTCTTTCACTAAGATAACAGAAACTGTCGCTTCTGTTTAATCAGTAAATAACTTCAAAATTAAATTTCCCGATTTTGAAAAAAATGATGTTCCTTTATGTTTGTAATTTTCCTGGTATTTTAGCCACAATAGCAATATGATATCATCTGGTGCTCAACAGTTTTCAGAAAGATGAATGGTGAAGCAGGAGTACGGGACAAACATTTCCTTGGTACTAAATTAAAGTAAAATAATATTTCGTATGGCAATCAAATTATTTCCTTCTACTCTCCATCTAATGCCTACTTTTCTTCTGGTAGCTAAATAATTTGAATGAGTTAACAATGGAACTAGTTGGCTAAGAGCGCATAAATTTTAGGATATTATCAATAGAACAATGAAAGAGGGAGTTAGAAGAAATTTGTTCACACAGAGGATTATTAGTACATGCACAAGTGGCTATTGAGATGGCGCTATCATTTAAAAGAGATTTAGACATGTATTTGAAAAGGAAGAATATAAAAGGGGAAGGGCAGGGAAAGAGGATTAAGATAGACAGCCCCTTCCGTGAAAAACTAACCCTAGGGGCTAGAAATTCATCACCATAACGATCGATTTAGCTCCATTTTTTGGCATTAAAATATTTTTTTGGTGCTAAATAAATGTAAGGCCATTTTGTTAGTTTCGCCAGTGGTGTAACTTCATCATTAAAAAATAAGGGACGATTTTAAAAAAAAATCGTTTTTGTGACGGCACTCAACAGCAAAACCAACGATAATGCCGTTTTTGAGAATTTCCCCAATAAGGAGATTTTTAAGGTCAGTGATAAATACCGATTTGAAATTCCGATCGAAATTGGCGTTAACGGTGCCATCTTGGGAAACGGAGCTGTTTTGGAGGGAGTTTAAAATGTGTTTTTAGGGCCATTTATCTCTGACATGCCTGTAGATAGTGCTGCTATTCCTCCCAACATGCCCTCCCTAATGTCAGCTGATAGTGCTGCTATTTCTCCCTTGATCTCATAACCTCAAGGAGCGATTTTATAAGCCGAACGCTCTCCCCACTCATTCCCATGAGCTCTACCACTTCCCGTGGAGCCTGCTTTTCAGGAGAGCGCTGTTCAGGTCTCCTCCTCCTCCGTACAGACGGGCCTGCTGCTGCCTTGGGTGTGCTTTCCTGCAACCCACTGGGACCCGCGACCTCATAGGGTGGACAACCCAGAAATGTCCCCTCGCACGTAGAGCTTTTGAAAAAGCTTGGTACATCCGTGGCCTGCACCCCCTCCAATTGCAATAGCATCTTCTGATCATCCTCCTCCACTCCCCCTCCCCCCCACCACCCACCCCTCATGGAAAGTATTGTCAGCCTCCTGCTCCTCCTCATCCTCCTGATCGCCCTGTGGAACTTGTTCAGTATGGCCAAGGTCATCGGGGTCATCCACTTCTGCTTGTGGCAAGGTGGCGGGGTCTTATCCTTCATTATTGGATGTCTGTGAAATATCTGCAAAATATAACCAAACACATGAATGGTTAGCAGCAGGGGAGGGGACAAGGTGACATGAGTAGGCTCACATAGCGCAGGCTCATCTGAAGGACCACGACGAACGATAGTATATCGCTTAAACTAAGGGGCATAATCTTAGAATAAGGGGCCACCCATTTAAAACTGAGATGAGGAATTTCTTCTCTCAGAGGGTTGTAAATCTGAGGAATTTGCTGCCTCAGAGAGCTGTGGAAGCTGGGACATTGAAAAAATTTAAGACAGAGATAGACAGTTTCTTAACCGTTAAGGGAATAAGGGAAGTGGAGCTGAGTCCATGATCAGATCACCATGATCGTATTAAATGGCGGAGCAGGCTCGAGGGCCCACTCCTGCTCCTATTTCTTAGGTTCTTAACTGAAGCGTAGCCGACGGAGAGTACATCTCATAAACTGAAGCGTAGCCCACTTGTGCCAACCCAGACTGGATTTTGCAGGACTTACCCTCTCTCTGCAACCTGGGCCCAGTATCCACACGGGTGGTCAATCTTTGGGGCTCACCAATAATACCTGTGATTCTACTTTCCAAGGCTGTTAGTGGGTGCAGTCTTGGCAGACCTCCACCAGTTTTCGTCTGCTTTCGGTAGTTGTCGGACACCTTCTTCTGAAAAGGTGGCAATAGAACTTTTTAAGAGAGGGGCCTTCTGCTGTCGTGGCATACACAGATAGTCACATTTACAATTCAAGTAATTGTAGTGCATAAATAAAAGTATTACTTAGTCTAACTGCTTGGCAAAGGTCCTGCCACTTCTTCTGGCACTGCTGGCCAGTCCTCTTGATGGACCTCACTGAGGAAACCTGCTCTGCAACGCATTGCCAAGCTTGAACTAATGCTGCTGGTTTAGGTTTACCAGGACCCGTCTTGCCAATCTGGCGCCATCCTATCTCCACAGTGCCTACCAGGGCCTCATTGGGTCTTGGTTAAACTTCCTGGCCCTTTTCCTTTCCAAATCACACTCCATTTTTCATTTTGCAGCTCCAACGTCTCCTAAAACTTACAATGGTCTTAAAAATGACTGATCCAGACCAGGAAGTGTAATGCGCACGGGCGATTTTTTTCCCCTCTCTTTTTGCGCATGTGTAGAACGGGTGTTATTTCTCATAGAATCATAGAAGTTTACAGCACGTAAGGAGGCCATTTTAGCCCATTGTGTCTATGCCGGCCAACAAGAGGCTATCCAGCCTAATCCCGCTTTCCAGCTCTAGGTCCGTAACCCTGCAGGTTACGGCACTTCAGGTGCACATCCAAGTACTTTTTAAATGTGGTGAGGGTTTCTGCCACTACCACCCTTTCAGGCAGTGAGTTCCAGACCCCCACAACCCTCTGCGTGAAGAAATTTCCCCTCAAATCCCCTCTAAACCTTCTACCAATTACTTTAAATTTATGCCCACTTGTTGTTGACCCCTCTGCTAAGGGAAATAGGCCCTTTCTATCCACTCTATCTAGGCCCCTCAGTGAGGTCTCCCCTCAGCCTCTGCTGTTCCAAGGAAAAAAATCCAGCCTATCCAGTCTGTCCTCAAAGCTTAGGTTCTCCAGTCCAGGCATCATCCTCGTAAATCTCCTCTGTACCCTCGAGTGCAATCATGTCCTTCCTGTAATACGGTGACCAGAACTGCATGCAGTACTCCAGCTGTGACCTACCAGTGTTTTATACAGTTCAAGCATAACCCTCCTTCTCTTGTATTCTATGCCTCGGCTAATAAAAGCAAGCATTCCGTATGCATCCTTAACCACTTTATCTACCTGGCCTGCTACTTTCAGGGATCTGTGGACATGCACTCCTTTGTTTCTTTGTCCCTCTACACTTCTCAGTATCCTACCATTTAATGTGTATTCCCTTTCCTTGTTAGCCCTCCCCAAATGCATCACCTCACACTTCTTCTCTGTATTAAATTCCATTTGCCACTGTTCTTCCCACCTGACCAGTTGATTGATATCTTCCTGCAGTCTACAGCTTTCTTCTTCATTATCAACCACACAGCCGATTTTAGTATCATCTGCAAACTTCTTAATCATACCCCCTATATTCAAGGCTAGATCATTGATGTATAATCACAAAAAGCAAGGGACCTAGTACTGAGCCCTACGGAACCACACTGGAAACATCCTTCCAGTCGCAAAAACACCCATCAACCATTACCCATTGCTTCCTGCCTCTGAGCCAATTTTGGATTCAACTTGCCACTTTGCCCTGGATCCCATGGGCTTTTACTTTTGTTGGGTCGTCCCGACCTGTGTGAGAACACCACCGCAGGTCAGGGCTATAAATAGAGCTGGAGTGCCGGGCCCTGGAACATTGTGGGTGAAGGTGCGGCGAATGAGGGTATGGGGCCCAGAAGAGCCGAGGGCCCAGGGGCAGCACAGGCCTGCCCACACTGCGATATGTGTGCGCACTAGGTCCATGCAGCAGAGCAGGCCTCCAGTCATCCTGGTTCAATCCTTGCCACTGGATAAAGGCCTAGCTCTGTCAAGCCCGTGTGGTGGCTGATGTGCAATGGTCACCACACATTAAAAAAATCCACGCACAGGCATCTTCCACCCCCTCAGTTGGAGTTTGGGACTGGAACATCGGGTCCTTCATTGAAACATCTGTGAACTCTTGTGGAAGCAAGTTATCCTCGTTCGAGGGACCGCCTATGATGATGACTTTTGTGACCAATCTGCCATGTGGGACCTTATCAAAAGCTTTGCTAAAATCCATATACACTACATCATATGCTTTGCCTTCATTGACTCTCCTGGTTACGTCCTCGAAAAATTCAATCAAGTTAGTCAGACACGACCTTCTCTTAACAAATCCGTGCTGACTGTCCTTGATTAATCCATGTCTTTCTACGTGAAGATTTATCCTGTCCTTCAGGATTTTTTCCACGCTAAAAAATTTACCTCCATCCTTAAAAACGGTGATATTTTAACGCAACGCCAAAATTTTAAAAACTTTTGGCGAAAATTAAGCCTTTTTTTGGCATTATTTCGGAATAAAAAACGGCTGTTATTTGCAAACAACACCAAAAAACGCTGCTATTCGTAAATGTAGAAATTCTATCCCTGATGCCTTGTTTTTATTTAGATCTTGTTTTTTTCCCATTCTTACTTCTTTTCTTCCTCGAATGTGGTTCTACAGTGACTGCATGGCTATCCAGTCTCTCACCCAAGTGGCCATTCTGCTGTGTGTAAACCTAGATAGACAATAGATTTTAACAGTTATTTCATTGTTGGTATGGCAACTGCATGCAGCAGAGGGAGCCAAAGGTACACTGGAACTAGACAAACTGTTTTAACTTGTGTAACCAACAGAATGAGCTCCTAATGAGAACCGAATGGCCTACTCCTGCACCTATTTTCTATGTTTCTATGTTAAACTGAAGGGTTGTAAGAGCTAAAGTAATACAAACTAGTTCATTACTGTTAATTTAAGGATGATTTTTAGAAATATCTGATTTATAAACAATAAGGGCCAATTTTTGGCGCAGTTGTAGAGGTACGTCCGATTTTATCTTTAGTGGCCGACTGCGTCAAAAAACAAGTTGCAAGTTTCGCCGGAGTAAACTTTCATTTTGGAGCGGTGCAAATTGTCCTTAAGCTCTGGGTGGAGCTGAAGGTCTGCGCCGAAAAACTGAGGTTGCCAAGGTAACAAGGGACACTCTGAAGGGCTGATGCTGCATAGTGAAACATACAAGATGCAGCAAGACAAAAGCCATTGTAGAGCCCCGGTGCCGCTGCTATCCCGGGCCAAATGCTCCCCCACCCCCAGTGCCCATGCCGCTGCTATCTCGGATCAAATGGCCCCCCAGTGCCAGTGCTGCTGCTATCCCGGGCTGAATGGCCCTGCCCTCAATGCCGCTGCTATCCCTGGCCGAATGCCCCCCCCCCCCCCCAGTGCTGGTGCCATTTCTATCCTGGGCCAAAAGGCCCCAGCCCCCAGTTCTGTGTCTTCCCTCCCTCCAAAACCTAACTCAGTTCCGCTAAAACAATGGCATCTTCTCTGCGCTGACTTTCTCTTCTCTGCGCCGATTTTCTTAAGTTTAGGTAAGGTTTTTCAGGACGCTGCACTTGGCCGTTTTTCAAAAAATTCTAGTTGGCCAAACGTGTTTAAATGGCCAGAAATGGCGCTGCCGGCAGCCGGCACCCCCAGTCATGTCAAAAAATCGGAACTATAAAAATCGGCCAGTAGTAGTTTAGGATGGTGCAGAACCTTTGGCGAAACTTGCAGATTTTAGTCTGTTCCAAAAAAAAAACAGCGGATGCCAAAAAAACAGCGCAGAATAGTGGCGAAAATTCAGCCCAATTTATGTGAGGGTTGTCCTTGGCTTGGACCCTTGCTAGATAGGAGCGCAAGTCGGAGATATGGCTGTAACATTTTAGGGCTGATCCTGCAACCTGCATTCCTGCCAAGTGAGAGTTATGCAGGGAGTGGAGCTGTTCAAAATTACCCATATAATGTACCTTATCTGATCCCACACCATGTCTGTCGTCATTGGCTTACTTTGACTCCCAGTCTGCCAAGGCCTCATTTTAAATTCTCATCCTTATGAATACATTTCTTTGTGGCCTTGCCTCTCTTTTTATCTGTAAACTACTCCAGCCCTGCAACCTGCCCCCTCTCTTCTCGAACTCTCCATTCCTCCTACTCTGGTGTCTTCTGCATTTCCCGCTCGCTTTGCCGCACCCCTGGCAGCCAAACCTTCAGCCGCCTAGGTATCAAACTCTAGAATTCCACCCCTAAACCCCTATACCTCCCATTACTCCTTTAAGACCCTTCTTAAAACCCACCTCTTTGACAAAAAATTTGGTTACCCCTCTCTTTTTTTGACTTGGCATCTAAGTTTGTCTGATTGTGCCTTTTTGAGGCACCTTGGGAAGTGGATGTTGTCCTACTTTTAAAGGCACTATATAAATGCAAGTTGTTGTAGCTGTAATGCGTACGGTGGCCAGGCAGGAATAACAAAGCTAATAGTGGACATGTAAATCTGCCTTGTTTTTGATAATAATGGTGTTTAAGAACAGTTTCAAAGCTGAAGTCTTCATGTAAACACTTCTCTTTAAAACTGCACATTTCATTCTAAACATTGTTATTATACAGACTGCAGTGGATTTGTACAATATTTGCTGTCTCCACTAACAGCAAATTGGCTGCTGTTCTATAGAGAAACGAATAACTTGTAATTTTAAACGCTGAATAAAGCTTCTTCACCTGATCGCTATTCTAATTGACATCCGAAACCAGTCCAGAAAATGTATTTTTCGCTTCGTTTTTTTTTCTTGCTCTCCATCCCTTACTTCTCCCATACATGTAAAAGCTACAGCTTCTACTGAGTAACTCTCTGATCAGTGCATTCCAGATCGGGAACTGAATGGAGACTGCATCATTTTCCGATCCTTTCTGGCTCCAGGTCTGGTGCTGGAGGACTGCTAATGTGGTATCTTTGTTTAAGAAGGGAGAAAGGGATAGACCGAGTAATTACAGGACAGTCAGCCTCACCTCGGTGGTGGGAAAATTATTGGAAAAAATTCTGAAGAACACAATAAATCTTAATTTAGAAAGAAACGGATTAATCAAAGACAGTCAGCATGGATTTGTTAAGGGAAGATTATGTCTGACTAACTTGATTAAATTTTTTGAGGAGGTAACAAGGAGGGTCGATGAGGGTTTGATGTAGTGTATATGGATTTCAGCAAGGCTTTTGATAAGGTCCCACATGACAGACTGGTCACAAAAGTAAAAGCCCATGGGATTCAGGGCAAAGTGGCAAGTTGGATCCAAAATTGGCTCAAAGGCAGGAAGCAGAGGGTAATGGTTGATGGATGTTTTTGTGACTGGAAGGCTGTTTTCAGTAGGGTTCTGCAGGGCTCATTACTAGGTCCCTTTTTGTGGTATACATCAATGATCTAGACTTGAATAGAGAGGGTATGATTAAGAAGTTTGCAGATGATACTAAAATCGGCTGTGTGGTTGATAATGAAGAAGAAAGCTGTAGACTGCAGCAAGATATCAAAAAACTGGTCAGGTGGGCAGAACAGTGGCAAATGGAATTTAATCCGGAGAAGTGTGAGGTAATGCATTTGGGGAGGGCTAACAAGGAAAGGGAATACACATTAAATGGTAGGATACTAAGAAATGTAGAGGAACAAAGGAACCTTGGAGTGCATGTCCACAGATCTCTGAAAGTAGCAGGCCAGGTAGATAAGGCATACGGAATGCATGCCTTTATTAGCCGAGGCATAGAATACAAGAGCAGGGGGATTATGCTTGAACTGTATAAAACACTAGTTAGGCCACAGCTGGAGTACTGCGGCAGTTCTGGTCAGGAAGGATGTGAATGCACTGGAGAGAGTACAGAGGAGAATTACGAGGTTGTTGCCAGGAGTGGAGAATCTTAGCTATGAGGACAGATTAGATAGGCTGGGTTTGTTTTCCTTGGAACAGAAGAGGCTGAGGGGAGACCTCATTGAGGTGTATAAAATTATGAGGGGGTTAGACATAGTGGATAGAAAGGGCCTATTTCCCTTAGCAGAGGGGTCAACAACCAGGGGGCATAAATTTAAAGTAATTGGTCTAAGGTTTAGAGGGGATTTGAGGGAAAATTTCTTCACCCGAGGGTGGTGGGGGTCTGGAACTCACTGCCTGAAAGGGTGGTAGAGGCAGAAACCCTCACCACATTTAAAAAGTACTTGGATGTGCACCTGAAGTGCCGTAACCTACAGGGTTACGGACCTAGAGCTGGAAAGTGGGATTAGGCTGGCTAGCCTCTTGTTGGCCGGCATGGACACGATGGGCTGAAATGGCCTCCTTCCGTGCTGCAAACTTCTATGATTCTATGAAAAATAACGCCCATTCTGCACATGCTGTAAATTTATATGATTCTGTGAACCTATTAACCCCTATGCCATGTGTTAGCTGCATATGATGATAAATTAATCAGTTACTTATGCTTTACCTAATCATTATATTGCAATCTGCCTATCTATTGTCTACTCCTGAGAACTCAAAATTATTTTGTGACAAAAATTTGAATTTTCCAATAATATAAATAAAACAATTTAAATATCACAGCAAAGTACGAATTTAATGCTGAAAAATTGGATTGTTAGCTAATTTAAAATAAACAACTGACTAAGAGTAGACTGTATTACACTGGAGCCCATAATCTATTTTAGTTCTTGATCACACGCCTTGGGATGTCTTTACTATGTTAAAGGCGGTATATAAATGCAAATTGTTGTTGTAGTACTTGGGGGGTGTTGCATTGTTGGAAGCTGCATCTTTCAGATGAAATATTAAACCCAGCTTCCATATTCCTGTTCACATGGACGTGACAGATCCCATATCTCTCTTCAAGGAAGAACAGCTAGATTTGGTGTCCCATTTAACTGATATCTACTTCAATTTGTAATGAACAGCTTTAACCTGGAATCTTTTACTTGATCTTCAGCTTAATGCCACAGATGTTCTAATGACAATGGGAGCCATTCCAGAAGGATTCAGAGCATCTACTCTTGCACAGCTGTTGGCAGAAGGTATGAAAGCTTAGCTTGTACTCTTGTGTGATATTAACTGTAATCCATGTACAATAGATTATGCTGATTTATAGTGTGTGTTTATGTAAAATGAATCCCAGTGGAGGCCACACATTAGTACACAAACTGGTCTGCGTCTTAGAGGTATGTTTGCAACAGTAATATTAGCTGCATGGTGAGTTCCTGATCTGGACTGTGTTATTAGAGAAGGTGTCAAATCTATGTGAGAAACTTCTTCTCGGGGATAGAGCGAAGTCAGAGGAGGAGTCCTCATTTGCTAATTTGGCACACATCAGAATGGCTAGTTACAGAAAAGTATTGACAGAGGCCGAGTAGGTTTCCTGGATTTTTAAGTGGGTGATTGTAAAGCCGGTTTGCATCCATAAACAAAAAGGAGGTCTTTTATTGCAGCAGTATCATTTTTTGGCATGCCAAATGAAATAGCACTAATTTTAAAGGAATTCTTTATTCTGATTTTGTTTAGGCTTTTGTTTTCAATTTCTTTTCCACCCTTGAAAGCACTGACACTTGCTGAGGTACTAAAAGCATCAGTAGCTTTCTAGCATCTTGTGCAAGTAACCGTATTTAAGATCCAAGTCCCGAATTAGCGTTCGTAATTGTTGGAAGGCATCACAACAACAACAACTTGCCTTTAACGTAATAAAATGTCTCAAAGTGATTCACAGGAGTATAAGACACAAAAAATCACAGCCAAACTTAATCCTGTTTACACCTGACACACGTACACCTGCACTTCCGGAAGGGGTTTCTAGATAGTGATTGGCAGCCAACATTTTTCTTGGTGCAGCCAAACCATGGGAAGAGAGGACAAATGCTTTAAATTTGTTGGGTGAGAGAACCATGGGCGAGTGAAATTTAGTGCAGAGCAGAACACAAATGGTGGTAATTTCGAATAATTGTAACTTATGGAGGGTGGAGGATGGGAAGGAGGCAAGGAGACTAATGGAGCAGTTGAGCCTAGGGGTGACGAGTTGCGCGAAAGGGTTCCAGCAACGGCATGGTGAGTTTTGGTCTTTGCCTTGAGAGCAAAGCCTCTAGTTCAAAAGCCTCCACTTTTCAGTGTGATCACTGTTTAGACATTCGCAGAGTAATGGCAGATTCTATCTCGAACCGATGAGTGCTTTATTTTTTGGAAATTTCCCCTCGATTATCTTACCCTCCAGGTCTCACTGGTTGACCTACTCCCAGTTTACAACCACCCTTGAACCAGCTACTTGGAGATATGTGGCATTAGTCTGCTGAGTTTTCCATCATGTTTTTTTTAAATTTCAGTAGTGATTTTGGTCCAGGTTTGGTATCGTGTAGGCTGATTGATATCAAACATGGGATACAATGCTCCCTGTAAGCTGCACATTGTTCTGTGCGGCGTGTTTCTTTCAATGCACAGTCCCTTTAAATTTCTGCGTATGCAGGGTATTTCCAATGTAAAAGTGTGTGAGGGGCTTGCATGGGACCTTGCAGATTACTGTGGCCGTACACGTGTGCAGCTTGGAGGGAATATTGTCTGATACCTCTACTAGTTACCCCCACGACTATTCAAATAATCATGCAAATGGTCTTCTTCTGCATTTTTCCCCACAGGAAATGAATTCCACATGAGCTACTATTTGCAGCCTACGTTAACCCAGTCCAAGTTATCGTTTAAAGACCTTCACTGGGACCAAGTGCATGGTGGCGTGAGTAAAACATATTTTGGTTATCATTCATTTGTATGCCATGACCATATGGAATGTTATTTAGAAATACATAGAAGTTACAACATGGAAACAGGCCATTTGACCCAACCAGTCCATGTTGGCATATACCCCCTAGGCGAGCAAACAGTTCTAATCACATTTACCCACCCTGTTTCCATATATCTTTAACCACTTTCCTTCATCCACATATCCAATCTAGTCTTCAATGTTGACATAGGCCTGAATTTTCAGAGGTATGAACGGGTGGGTTGGAGACGTGGGGGAAAGTGAAAGTTGTACAAATGTAAAACCCGACCCCAACCTGCCCACTTTCATCTTTCACTCAGGAGGGACGGTTGGGATTGGGGGGGAGAGGGCGGGGTGGTGGGCTGCCAACCTGCTGCCAGGAGGTGGGTTGGCAATTTAAATATTAGAATGAGGCCTGAAGCCTCTACTTTCGTCTGATTTTCCAGGATTAGCTGCTGGTAGCTGGGGTCCCAGGGCTCGGGTGCAACGAGGCAGCCTCAGCCTCGGGAGCAATCCTTGTGGGCCGAAAGGAGCAGGAATGATTCTTCCCAGGCCCCCCAAGCTCTCCCACCAGCAGCCTGCCCCTCCCTGGGTTTGGGGATTCGCCCCCCCCCCCCCCCCCCCCCCAACGGGATCGGTCACCCCCCCCCCTTCCCACCGGATTGCGACTTGGCTCCAGGGTCAGGGATCGGAAGCCCCGCCCCCACCACCACCACCCTGGACCCAGTGCTTGTCCTGTGGTCTCCTTATCCGTGTTCCCTGCACAACTGGATGCCGGCCTGTCAGTCAGGCTGACTTCCAGGTGAGGAACCCGCCCTTTCCGTCGCATGCACGCTGCAGAGTGCCGCGAAACACGAATTTCAGGTTTCCCGCTGTCTCCCGGGTCCCCCCCGTACCATGCGGGTGGGACCTGGGAAAATCCAGCTCAATAGTTTTTGCCTCAATCGCTAACTCTGGAAGTGAATTTTACATCCTCATGACTCCCTGTGCATAGAAGTTTCCCCTGCCCTCTGTTATAAATCTTTTGCATTTATTGTTCTTGTTCTTGACCACTCAACTACTGTAAATGGTCTTGTTTCTATCTACCCTGTCCCATCCTTTAATAATTTTAGAGACACCTATCATAAAGGCCTCATAATCTGCATTGCTCTCCTTCAGTGTTCTGAATGTTATGGGTAGGAATGAGACTGGAATTTGTAGTTTTGATATAAATTAAACTAATTGCAGTGTGACTTCTTTTATATTCTGTGCTTTGATTTCAAACTTAAAAAGAGACCAGTAGTGAAAATCCAGATTTTGAAGTTAGGCCAACCTTTCAGCTGATTTTGAATTGAATAAAAGTTCAGATTAGAATGGGTTCCACATAGTTTAAAGCAGGAATGGGCTAGATGGGCTGAATAACCTTTTACCATTCAATGCTTTGTTACAATATTCTTGTATTGTGTCTCTTTGTTTTGATAGAACAGTGAAACCTGTAAATTAGGGTAATCTAAGGAACTTGCTTCAGGTGTCCTTTATTTGCAGGTGTCCTTATTTTCAAAATGGTCCTAGTACGTACAATAAACCAGATGAGCCAGATATCCCAGGATTGGTTGTATCTCCTGTGGCATTCTTTCTATTTTTCGCTCTCACCGGGGATCGTGTCTAACTCTGGTGCCCTGCTAGTGGGATGTGATTTCAGTGCACTTTCTGGTAATTGGGTTTCCCAGTTCATTGCCATCCCAGGGTGCTTTTCCATTGAGCAAGGGATGTCCTGATTCTGGGATCTGCTACGTTGGCAACCTGCACAGGGCCAAGTGGCTGCTGTAGGTCATAAGGACATAAGAAATAGGAGCAGGAGTAGGTTATTTGGCCCCTCGAGCTTGTTCTGCCATTCAATAAGATCATGGCTGATCTGATGGTCCAGAGTGCCTGGGAGATCTTATCAAAATTGGGGGGCGGATTAATGTCCTGAAGACTCCTTCCTGGGATTGTTGTAATGTAGGCAAACATGGTAACCAGGCTGTGCCTGCAAGACCCCACAAACAGCAATAAGATAAATGATAAGTACTTTTGGCTTATTTTTGGGTTGTTTTGGTGAGGGAGTATTGTTGGCCGCAACACTTCTTCCAGTAGTGCCATTAATATTTACCCCTAACCAGAACAGCTTTGGTTTAATATCTCATCCAAGGGCAAATGATGCCTTTCATGCTCAAATTGCATGCCACAACTTACTGTCTATGTTCACATGAGAAGAAAGTTCACTTGGGCAAGGTACCAGAGTGCATCTGGTATCCACAGAACCATAACCCAGCTTTCAGGCGAGGAAGGAAATACAGGTAATAAACATTTATGTATCTTTTATCCATATGAGGTTATCATTTAATTTATTTTGATATCTGCAGGTCCGCCCAAGGAAGACACATTTAACACACATGTTTACATTGTGGAGCTGTCGAATGATTCCTCTGCCTGGGCCTGCTGTGCAGGTGCTCAGCAGGCATGTTCGGTTCTGTCTTTTTGATGGCCAACGGGTAAGTCACCTACTGATTAAGTTCTTCATTTGTAACTGATTCTAAGGGGCAGATTCTCTGATTCTAAGGGGCAGATTCTTGTCTGTACCATCTGGACACAAAGGGCCCAAGTTTCCACAGGATAAAAAACGGGCGCCCCTACAAGCTGAGCGGCCGTTTTTCGCGCCTAAAATGGCGCCGGAAAAAAAACGCGCTATTCTTGAGCGCTTTGCAGCTCCTTGTCTGTTTGGCGCGGCGCCCAGGGGGGCGGAGCCTACACTCGCGCCGATTTTGTAAGTGGTAGGGGGTGGGTAATATTTAAATTAGTTTTTTTCCTGCCGGCAACCCTGCGCGAGCACGTTGGAGCGTTCGCACATGCTCAGTGTGAAGGAAACATTGGCACTCGGCCATTTTTGTAGTTCTTTGTAGCTGTTTAATTTTTGAACATTTTTTAATAAAAGCACATTGCCATCAGCACATCAGCACTGAGGCTACCCTTCTCACTGTCTCCTTCCCCTCCCCACCCTCCACGGCAACAAACGGCAGTTTCCTCCCCCTCCCTCCCCTCTATGGCAACAAACCGCTGTCTCCTTCCCCTCCCTCCCCTCCATGGCAACAAACCGCTGTCTCCTTCCCCTCCCTCCCCTCCACGCCGGCAACAAACCGCTGTCTCCTTCCCCTCCCTCCCCTCCATGGCAACAAACCGCTGTCTGCTTCCCCTCCCTCCCCTCCACGCCGGCAACAAACCGCTGTCTCCTTCCCCTCCCTCCTCTCCACGGCAACAAACCGCTGTCTCCTTCCCCTCCCTCCCCTCCGCGGCGGCAACAAACCGCTGTCTCCTTCCCCTCCCTCCCCTCCGCGGCAACAAACCGCTGTCTCCTTCCCCTCCCTCCCCTCCGCGGCAACAAACGGCGGTTTCCTTCCCCACCCCCCACGGGAACGAACGATGGCTGAAGCACTTTCACACAGGTAGGAAGATGGTTTATTTAATCTTTTCTTTGCTTATAAATGTTTATTCAGGTTGGATTTATTTGTATAATATTTGTAGAAGTATAAATAAGGATTGATTGTAGAATTTAATGACTTCTCTTCCCCCCCTCCCCCCCACCTCGTTTTGGACGCCTAATTTGTAACCTGCGCCTGATTTTTTAATGTGTAGAACAGGTTTTTTCAGTTCTACAAAAATCTTCACTTGCTCCATTCTACTTTAGTTTGGAGTACGTTTTCACTGTGGAAGCTTTGAAATCAGGCGTCAGTGGCCGGACACGCCCCCTTTTGAAGAAAAAATTCTGTTCCAAAGTAGAACTGTTCTAAACTCACTAGAACTGCAGAAAAAAAAATGTGGAGAATTGCGATTTCTAAGATAGTCCGTTCTCCACCAGTTGCTCCTAAAAATCAGGCGCAAATCATATGGAAACTTGGGCCCAAAGTGTCATCTGCGTAGAGTGTAAAGAGGACAAGTGGGTAGCAAGGATCATATGTCTGTAATGGAGCCCGTTGAAAGAAAGACTTGCATTTGTACAGTATCTTTCATGAGTGCAAGGTGTCCCAAAGTGCTTTACAGTCAATTAAGTACTTTTTTTAAGTGACAGCACTGTTGTGTTGTCGGGAACATTGCGCACAGCAAGCTCCCACAAGCAGTAATGTGATTAATGACCAGCTAATATGTTTTAGTGATATTGGTTGAGGGATAAGTATTGGCCAGGGCATCAGGGAGAACTCCCTTGTTCTTTGAAATAATGCTGTAGGACCTTTTACGTTGGTTTATGGTTTTATTCGAAAGATGACGCCTCCAACAGTAGGGTGTGCAGCATTCCCTCATTACTGCACTGGAGTGTCAGCCTAGATTTTTGTTCTCAAGTCTCTGAGTGGAACTTGAACCCACAACTTGATGGTTTTCACCCTAGGCTATTAAAATAAGTAAATGATAAAATTGTAGATGATTTAGCCATGATCTTCCAAAACACTCTCGATTCAGGATTTGTTCCATTGGACTGGAAAATTATCAATGTCACTTCAGTATTTAAGAAGGGTGGAAAAGATAAATATAGACCTAGTAGTCTAACGTCTGTTGTGGGGAAGTTATTATAATCTGTTATTACACTTTGGACAAATATGAACTGATCAGAGAGAGCCAGCAAGGATCTGTAAAAGGTAAATCATGTCTAACTAACAGGCTTGAAATTTTTGAGGAGCTCACTAATGTAGATGCTCTCAACCTACTGTCAATTCAGACAAGATAACTTGTGAAGGTCTAACACTTGAATGTTTCATCCTTGAAATTCCTGTCAAAGATTCATTTTCTGCTCCTATAACCAGTCTTGGGAGTTTCTAGCCTTGATTAGTTGAAACATTAATTAGTTAGCCAACCGGCGACTACTATTTTGGATATTGTTCCCGCCTGTTAAGATTGGGGGGAGGGGGTGGAGGAAAATGGGTATGGTAATGTTTTTTTATATCTGGAAGTTTAAAGATACTGGCTGGATATTTGGTTGGAGGCTTTTTCGGGCGATAATGGAGGCAGGGTGCTAAAGTTTGCGCCAGAAAATGGATTGCGTCTGCAGCCACAACATTCAGCTGCTGGGCCCTGAGTGGGGAGCGGAACGCTAAGGGAGGCGTTCCACATCTCTTTTAGGGTGCTAGGCCGGCTGAGCAACTGAAAATCCATTGTGAATGAGCAGGCTTTGAAGCGCAATAAGAGAGGCTTCCCTAGAGGGAAAAAAATCGCTACGAGATGAGGAGAAACTTCTTCACTCAGAGAGTTGTTAACCTGTGGAATCCTCTACCGCAGAAAGTTGTTGATGCCAGTTCGTTAGATATATTCAAGAGGGAGTTGGATATGGCCCTTACGGCTAAAGGGATCAGGGGGTATGATGAGAAAGCAGGAAAGGGGTACTGAGGTGAATGATCAGCCATGATCGTATTGAATGGTGGTGTAGACTCGAATGGCCTACTCCTGCACCTACTTTCTATGTTTCTATGTTTCTATGTTAAACAACATTCCTAATACCTTGGTCACCCTACATAAAGATAAATCGCAAAAAAAAAATCACACGTAATGCAGTAATTCCTTCCCTCACCGTCACCGGGACAACTCTGACTGCCGTTCGAAACAGATTTCACCACCCTGTCTCAACCGGGGGCGTTGCACACTGGCTGGATATTCCTGGGCAGCACTGCTCAGGCAGGGCGCTGGAAGTTGGCCGCCCAGCCGGAAATCATTACCGCCTCTCCGTGGTGTCCATAGAGACGCCAGCCCAATGACTGGGACTTAGTAATAAGAAGTAAAGTAAAAGTTTAGCATAAAAAGAATGGGAGGTAAGTGAGAAACAGCTGAGCTGAAGTGATTTAAAAAAATTTTTTTAATTTAAAACAATTTAGGTTTATTTTAGCTGTGAAAAGTAAACAATATGTTAATAGAACTAATCTTGACTGCTGAGCAATTCATGACCTTAATTTTAGGTTTCAGTGTGATTGGTAGAAAATAGAGGCAAAGTATGTATACAAAGAGAAACTAACCATGTCTTAAAGTAGAGATAAAGAGAAAAGCTGCAAGTACTGAAAATTTGAAGTAAAAACAGAAAATATTGGAATCACACAACAGGTCCAGCAGCATCTGAAATCCTGGTCTCCGCCGTGCTATGTTTTTCCAACATTTTCTGTTTTCATGTCCTACATGCTAATGTCCTGTGCATTAATCTTAATGATCTGTGTGAGGCTTAAGGGAACTGGCTCCAAGTTTACAGATGATACAAAGATTTGTGTGAGTGTTAGGACCTTAGATGAGGAAAGTTAGATTGAGATGTGATGGGGGAATGAGCCCGTGTCTGGCAGATGTTATTTAATATAGATAAATGTAGTGTTATGCACGTGGGTAGGGGCTAAGGCTTAGCATGTGTATGAGCAGGAAAAAGACCTAGGTGCTATAGAAAATGAATCTCCAAAGGCTCACGACTGCGAGGCTATTGCAAAAGCAAACAGTGTACTCTGATATATTGCTAGAATGATCCAATACAAGACAAAAAGCACTATACGGTTCTTGTACAAAACCTTAGTTTGGCCTCAACCAGTATACTGTGTTCAGTTTTGGTCCCTTCAATGGCGGGTAATAGAGGCCATGGAAAAAGTTGAGGAAAGCTGCTAGATTGATACCTTAAATACCTTTAGCTATCTAAACAATATGATTAGAGAGCTGGGTTTTTTTACTCTAGAAAAGCCTAGACTTTAGGAAGATTTGATAGAGGCCTTTAAAATAACCTCATTGCAGCCTTGGTCTAAACATGGACAAAAGAGATGAATTCTAGAGATGAAGTGAGAGTGACTACCTTCGACATCATTTGACCGATGTTGCATCAAGGAGCCCTAGTAAAACTGAAGTCAATAGGAATCGGGGAGAAAACTCTCCACTGCCTGGAGTCATACCTAGCACAAAGGAAGATGGTTGTGGTTGGTTGGAGGTCAATCATCACAGCCCTAGGACATCGCTGCAGGGGTTCCTCAGGGCAGTGTCCTAGACCCAACCATCTTCAGTTGCTTCATCAATGACCTTCCTTCCATTATAAGGTCAGAAGTGGGAATGTTCGCTGATGACAGCATAGTGTTCAGTTACATCCGCAACTCCTCAGATAATGGAGCAATCCATGCCCACATACTGCAAGATCTGGACAACATTCAGGTTTGGGCTGATAAGTGGCAAGTAACATTCGTGCCACACAAGTGCCATGTAATGACTATCACCAACAAACGAGAGATTAACCACCGCCCCTTAATATTCAATGGCATTACCATCGCAAAATCCACTACCATCAACATCCTGGGGGTCACCATTGACCAGAAACTTAACTGGACCAGCCACATAAATATCGTGGCAACAAGAGCAAGTCAGAGGCTGGGTATTCTGTGGCGAGTGTCTCACCTCCTAACTCCCCAAAGCTTTTCCATCATCTACAAGACTCAAGTCAGAGTGTGATGGAATACTCTCCACTTGCTTGGCTGAGTGCAGCTCCCACAACACTCAAGAAACTCAACCCCATCCAGGACAAAGCAGCCCACTTGATTGGCACCCCATCCACAACCTTAAACATCCACACCCTGCACCGCTGGTGTTCTTGGCTGCAGTATGTATCATCCACAAGATGCACTGCAGCAACTTCGACAGCACCCCCCAAATCCGCGACCTCTACCACTTAGAAGGACAGGGCAGCAGATGAATGGGAACATCACCACCTGCAAGTTCCTCTCCAAGTCACATGCCATCCTGACTTGGAAGTATATCGCCGTTCCTTCATCGTCGCTGGGTCAAAATCCTGGAATTCGCTCCCTAACAGCACTGTGGAGTACCATCACCACATGGACTGCAGCGGTTCAAGAAGGTGGCTCACCACCATCTTCTCAAGGGCAATTAGGGATGGGCAATAAATGCTGGCCTTGCCAGCGATGCCCACATGCTGTGAACAAATCATAAAAAAAATAATGAAGGAACAAGATTGTCCATGTGGATAAACTATTTGAGTAAGATAGGTTAGGGAGAATATAAGTTACGTAAGCATAGAACTGGTTAGATGTCAGGGAGGGGGCATGATTAAGAAGTTTGCAGATGATACATAAATTGGCCATGTGGTTGATAGTGAGGAAGAAAGCTGCAGACTGCAGGAAGATATCAATGGACTGGTCAGCAATGCTCCCTTTAAGCTGCGCGGCTCTCTGAAGATCCCGTGCAGCCGTCTTGCCACCTTTTAGAAACTTAGAAACATAGAAATTTACAGCGCAGAAGGAGGCCATTTCGGCCCATTGTGTCCACACCGGCTGACAAAGAGCCGCTCTGCCCTCGGTCAGCAGCCCTAAAGGTTACATATAAACCTATGAACAATGACGGAAAGGCAAAGAACATCCAGCTCAACTGCGACACCCCTTATACTGAAACATTCTACCCTCCACCCCAACTGGAGCCATGTGATCTTCTGAGAGAGGCAAAAAACAGATAAAAACCCAGGCCAATTTAGGGAGAAAAAATCTGGGAAAATTCCTCCCCGACCCATCCAGGTGATCAAAAAAGGAGATCACCCTGGCCGTATTCTATTCCCTGCAGTACTTACCAACTTACCATTATATCTGTGCCGTCTAACAAAAGGTCATCTGCACTTTAAGGTTACTGCACTTTAAGTGCCCATGAAACCATCTCTTAAAAGTGGTGAGAGTTTCTGCATCCACCACTCTTCCAGGCAGCGAATTCCAGATCCCCACAACCCTCTGCATAAAGAAGCCCATCCCTCAATCCCCTCTAAACCTTCCACCAATCAACTTAAATCTATGCCCCCTCGTAATAGACCCTTCTACCAATGGAAATAGGCCCTTACTATCCACTATGTCAAGACCCCTCAGTATTTTGTACACCTCAATAAGGTCTCCTCTCAACCTCCTCTGTTCCAATGAGAACAAACCCATCCTATCCAATCTGTCCTCATAACTAAGATTCTCCATTCCAGGCAGCATTCTAGTAAATCTTCTCTGCACCCTCTCTAGTGCAATCACGTCCTTCCTATAATACGGCAACCAGAACTGCACGCTGTACTCCAGCTGTGGCCTAACCAAAGTATTATACAATTTAAGTATAACCTCCCTGCTCTTATATTCTATGCCTCGACCAGTAAAGGCAAGCATTCAGTATGCCTTCTTAACCACCTTATCCACCTGGCCTGCTACTTTCAGGGATCTGTTGACAAGCATTCCAAGGTCCCTTTGTTCATCCACACTATTAAGTGGCCTACAGCTTAATGTGTATACCCTTTCCTTGTTAGCTCTCCCAAAGTGCATCACCTCACACTTCTCTGAATTAAATTCCATTTGCGCTGCTCTGCCCACCTGACCAGTAGATTGATATCCTCCTGCAGCCCATGACTTTCCTCTTCATTATCAACCAGCCAATTTTAGTGTCGTCTGCAAACTCCTTAATCATACCCCCTATATTCAAATCTAAATCCTTGATATATACCAAAAAAAGCAAGGGACCCAGTACTGAGCCCTACGGAACCCCACTGGAAACATCCTTCCAGTCACAAAAACACCCATCAATCATTACCCTTTGCTTCCTACCTTCAAGCCAATTTTGGATCCAACTTGCCACTTTGCCCTGAATCCCATGGGCTTTAACCTTCGTGACCAGTCTACCATGTGGGACCTCATCAAAAGCCTTGCTAAAGTCCATATATACTACATCGTATGCACTACCCTCATCGACCCTCTTGGTTACCTTCTCAAAAAATTCAATCAGGTTAGTCAAACACGATCTTCCCTTCACAAATCTGTGCTGACTGTCGCTAATTCATCCTTACCTTTCCATATGTATATTTATCCTGTCTTTCAGGATTTTTTCCAATAATTTTCCCACCACTGAGGTTAGGCTGACAGGCGTGTAATTACTCGGCCTATCCCTTTCTCCCTTCTTAAACAAGGGTACTACATTAGCAGTCCTCCAATCCTCCGGCACCATGCCCAAATCCAAAGAGGACTGGAAAATGATGGTCAAGGCCTCTGCTATTTCCTCTTTTACTTCGCTCAACAGCCTGGGGTGCATTTCAAAGCTGTTAAACCCCTTAATACTTCCTTTATATTTATTTCATCCAGAATATCACAATCCTCCTTTTACATAGAAAAACTGCACACGAGTGGTATTTTAAATGGACCATGCAGCCCATTGAAGAGGCCTTGTGGCCCCCCCCCCCCCCAAAAAATTACAGGGAACATTGTTGGTCTGGTGGGCGTAAAGTGCCAAATGGTATTCAATCCGGAGAAGTGTGAGGTAATGCATTTGGGGAGGGCTAACAAGGCAAGGGAATACACAATAAATGGTCGGATAGAGAGAAGTGCAGAGGAACAGAGGGACTGTGGAGTGCAGGTCCACAGACCCCTGAAGGTATCATAGGTAGATAAGGTGGTTAAGAAGGCATACGGGATACTTTTGTTTATTCACCGAGGCATAGAATACAAGAGCGGGGAGGTTATACTTGGACTGTATAAAATACTAGTTAGGCCACAGCTAGAGTACTGCGTACAGTTCTGGTCATCACATTACAGGAAAGATGTGATTGCACCAGAGCGGGTACAGAAGACATTAATGAGGTTATTGTCAGGACTGGAAAATTTTAGCTTTGCTGAAAGATTGGATAGGCTGGGTTTGTTTTATTTGATACAGAGGAAGCTGAGGGGAGATTTAATTGAGGCGTATAACATTATGAGCGGCCTAGATAGAGATGGATAGGAAGCACCTATTTCCTGACAGTGTCAGCTGTGGCTCAGTGGGTAGCACACTCTCCTCTGAGTCAGAAGGTTGTGGGTTCAAGTCCAACTCGAGATACTTGAGCACAAAAATCTAGGTTGACACTCCAGTCCAATGCTGACGGAGTGTTGCAATGTTGGAGGTCCTGTCTTTTGGATGAGACATTAAACTGAGGTCCCATCTGCTCTCTCAAGTGGATGTAAAAGATCCCATGGCACTATTTTAAAGAAGAGCAAGGTAGTTATCCCTAGTGTCCTGGACAATATTTATCCCTCAATCAATGTAACAAAAACAGATTATCTGGTCATTATCACATTGCTGTTTGTGAGAGCTTGCTGTGTGCAAATTGGCTGCTGTGTTTTCCACATTACAACAGTGACTACACTCCAAAAGTACTTCATTGGCTATAAAGTGCTTTGAGACGTCCGGTTGTCATGAAATGCGCTGTATAAATGCAAGTCTTTCTTTTCTACAAGGCTACGTGATCCAGTGTGGAATCAGGCTGGATAGCTCTTTTTCAGCTGGCACAGACACGGTGGGTGGAATGGCCTCCTCCTATGCTGTAAATTTCTACGATTCTATGATTCTAAGTATTTCACAGAGGATCATTGACCTTTGGAAGAAGGTGCCGGCTTGGGTAATGAGTATAGATTCGCTGCAAGTGTTCTAAAGGGAGCTGCACAGGTTCCTTGCCGTGGCTGATATTACAGCGAACGAAAGGTAGGTGGGATCTTGCCTGACATGTTTCCTTGAACTCACTTTGATTGCCTTTGGTGGCGAGAGAGGAATCTACTATACCCTCCCTGAATTGACTTCGGGGTTTTTTTCTCTCTTTTTGCTTCTCCGATGAGATTATGTGGCTGCTGGTGAGTGGTGTGCATTGGGGATCACGATACTCAATTGTGCCATGACGGTTGATGCATCAGCAAGTCTTTTCCAGTCCATTATTTTCATGTGTGTGTTTGTGAAAACATATATTGGGGAAAGCAAGGAATAAGATGAAGCAGCAGTGAACTTTTCATATTACACACTATGGTTAGTACTTACTTACCTTCATTGTTACTGTGTTTCAGGTTCTCAGCAATATACATACCATCAGAGCAACCTGGCAACCAAAGAATCCCAAAACATGGACCTTTTCTCCAAGAGTAGGTTTACATTCCACAACTTGGTTTTTAATACATGGTCATCATCATAGGCAGTCCCTCATACAGTCCAATACGGGAATTACAGTCTCTGTCACAGGTGGAACAAACAGTCGTTGAAGGAAAGGGTGGGTGGGGAGTCTAGTGTGCCGCATGCTCCTTCCGTTGTCTGCGCTTGTTTTCTGCATGCTCTCAGCAATGAGACTCGAGGTGCTCAACGCCCTCCCGGATGCTCTTCCTCCACTTTGGGCGGTCTTGAGCCAGGGATTCCCAGATGCTGGTGGGGATGTTGCACTTTATCAAGGAGGCTTTGAGGGTGTCCTTGAAACGTTTCCTCTGCCCACCTGGGGCTCGCTTGCCGTGTAGGAGTACCGAGTAGAGTGCTTGCTTTGGGAGTCTCGTGTCGGGCATCCGGGCAGTGTGGCCCGCCCAACGGAATTGGTCGAGTGTGGTCAGTGCTTCGCTGCTGGGTGTGTTGGCTGGAGCGAGAACACTGACGTTGGGGCGTCTATCCACCCAGTGGATTTGCAGGATCTTGGGAGACTTCTCCAGGTGGTACTTCTCCAGCGCTTTGAGGTGGCTACTGGTCCACATCTCTGAGCCAAATAGGAGGGCGGGTATCACTACTGCCCTGTAGACCATAAGCTTGGTGCCAGATTTGAGGTCCTGGTCTTCAAACACTCTCTTCCTCATGTGACCGAAGGCTCCGCTGGCACACTGGAGGCAGTGTTGGACTTCGCTGTCAATGTCTGCTCTTGCTGATAGTAGGCTCCTGAGGCATGGAAAATGGTCCATGTTGTCCAAAGCCGTGCCGTGGATTTTGATGACCAGGGGGGCAGTGCTGTGTGGTGGGATCAGGTTGATGGAGGACCTTTGTCTTAAGGATGTTTACTGTAAGGACCATGCTTTCGTTCGTTTTGGTGAAGATGTTTACGATGGCTTGGAGTTTGGCCTCTGAATGTGCGCAAATGCAAGCGTCGTCCGTGTACTGTAGTTCGATGAAAGAGGATGGGACGACCTTGGATCTAGCCTGGAGACGATGAAGGTTGAAGGTTCCCATTGGTTCTATAGTTTAGTTCTATTCCAGCGGGGATCTTATTGAAAGTGAGATGGAGCATTGCAGCAAGGAAGATCTAGAAGAGCGTCGGCGCGAGGACGCAGCCCTGCTTGGCCACAGTGCTGACGTGGGTTTGGTCTATGATGGATCAGTTGGTCAGGATCACGGCTTGCATGTCGTTGTGGAGCAGGCGGAGGATGGTGACAAACTTTTGGGGGCAGCCAAAATGGAGGAGGATGCTCCATAATCCCTCACGGTTGACAGTGTCAAAGGCCTTTGTGAGGTCAAAGCAGGCCATGTACAAGGGTTGGTGCTGTTCCCTGCATTTCTCTTATAGTTGTCGCGCGGTGAAGATCACGTCCGTTGTACCCCTAAGTGGACAGAATCTGCATTGTGACTCTGGGAGGAGCCCTTCAGCCACAGGGAGAAGATGTTTGAGGAGGAATCTTGTGATGACTTTACCAATGGCCAACAGCAGGAGATTCCTCTGTAGTTGCTGCAGTCGGACTTGTCCCCTTTTTTGAAGTTGGTCGCGATTATGGCACCTCTGAGATCTCCCGGCATGCTCTCCTTCCAGATAAGAGAGATGAGGTCATGCATTCGTGCCAATAGTGCTTCTCTGCCATACTTTAGTGCCTCAGCGGGAATTCCATCTGCTCCTGATGCCTTGTTCTTGAGCTGACGGATGGCCTTTTCTACCACGTGCAGGGCTGGGTTTTGCTGAGATGGTGGCAGGACACTCTTGACGAAGGCAGAGTCTTGATTAAGGAGATCTTCGAAGTACTCCTTCCAGTGGGCCCTGACTGCCTCAGTGTCTTTAATGAGTGGCTCCTCGTTCTTAGCCAGCAGTGGGTTAGGGCTTTGGGTGCTTGGGCCATAGGTGGACTTAATTGCGGTGAAGAATCCTCGCACGTCATGGCTGTCAGCCAGCTGCTGAATCTCCCACCATCTATTCTTTCAGGTTTTTTGTTGGACCTCGGCCTTCAGCCGCCTGTAGAGCTGCTTTGCTGCTTCTGAATTTGGTTACTGCTTTAAGTTCAGAAATGCCTTGCACTTGCGGTTTATTAGCTCCTGGATCTCCTGGTCGTTCTCATAGTGAGGCTGTGGAATGCACAACCAGAGTTACTGATAAAGCAGAGGCCAAGTCAGTATTTAAGAATTAGTTAGATTTGTGTTTGAAGGAAAGGGGAATAAAGGAGTAGAGGAATAGGGCAAGCACAAAGGATTGGGACTACTTATGTAGATTATAAACACCAACATAGACTACTTGAGCCAAATGGTTTGTTTCTGTATTGCTTCTATGTAAAATTGATTTCAGTAAATTCAGTGAAAGGAAAAAGCTTTCAAGGGAGTATTTATCACCATCCAATGTTTATCTCTGAAACCATTGTTGCTGTCCAATATGCTTCTTTTGTTTCTGTGAACATACCACTGTTTATGGCTGCAGTTCCGCTTCACAACAACGCTATAGTTAGAATGTAAATGTAGCCGAATCCAGAGTCGGAACCCGACCTGACACTGAATCACAGAGGGTGAAGCTCCCTACAGGAGGGAGTCTCACGCTGCTGCACTTTGGTCTCAGCTTGGACCTTAACATCCAATTTACAAGTTGAGCCTTGGTACAAAGTTGAACTTGTAGTGTGGTCTTGTGCATAACATAAGCAGTAGTCCCAACTGGTACTAGAAATACCATTGTTTAAGGTATCACATGTATTTTTTGCCACCTTGTTTATCAACTAAATTTGTCTGACTTTGTTGCCAAATATTGTGTTGTTACCTAATTCTGAATCTTAGGATGCCTAAAATACATTAGCACCCATTATGTAATCAACAGCTGACTCCATACATGACATACAATTATATACAAACCCAGACTTTACATAGATCTTTTTCTTTAATGAATTTTGTAATGTTGGTACAAGCTGTTTTCTTTGGATCTGTTTTGCATGTAGAGTATGAAGATGCTGAATGGACAACGTGTTTTTCCACAGGGCAAATGTTCACAGCTTTGACTGTTATAATTCTGATAGAGAGAACTATATATATCTGAAGCACATACGTTACTGTTGATTTTCAGATGAATATTTTACATAATTATCCAGTGTAGTAATGAGGGAGTCCTGAATTGGCAGATGAGATATTAAACTGGGTCCAGTCTATTGGTTCAGGTGGACATTGAATATCCTATGACAGTATTTGAAGAATTTCCAATTTTTTGCTAGGAATCAGCATCCATAGAGTGAACAGTGGATCCTGGATATACAAGGTTGGGGATCTGGAATTTTCAGGTGCAATTTCCTCAGCTGGATTTACATTCAGTATCTGCAATGTGATGGGCCTCATAGTAAGAAGTACATTCATGGATGTTTTTTGTCCATGCTTTCTTATCTTGAGCAAGCAGTTCCAACTTATAGATGTCTATTTTGCACTATTTCAGAGTTGCTTTTAAGTAATCTTTATATCTCTTGCTGTCCACCATGAGGTTGCTTTGTAGTTCACAATGCGCCATAAATAATCACCTTTGGGATGCGTTCATCAGACATTAGCACCACATTGCCTGACCAGTGTATCCATGCCTTCATGATTAGAGCATCTATGCTTGGCATGTTAGCATTTTCAAAAATTTCAGTGTCAGAGATTGTGTCTTGCCATCTGATCTTCATTAATCGTTTCAGGTAGCCTAGATGATAGTGATTCAGTTTCTTAGTGTAGCGTGTATATGTTGTCCACATTTCAAAGGCATAAAGTAGGGTCATCAGAATGACAGCCCTGTGTATTTTGACCTTAGTCTTCAGACTGATGTGTCTCTTATCCCAAAGGCCCTCACATAAGAACATAAGAGATATGAGGAGGAGTAGGCCATTTGGCCCCTTGAGCCTGCTGCACCATTCAGTAAGATTATGGCAGCACTTTCCCGCACTATCCCCATATCCCTTGATTCCCTTACTATCCAAGAATCTATCGATCTCTGTCTTGAATATACTCAACGACTCCACAGCCTTTTGGGATAGACAATTCCAAAGATTCACAATCCTCTGAGTTGAAATTTCTCCTCATTCCATAGATGGCCAACCCCTTATTCTGAGACTGTGACCCCGGTTTCTAGACTCCCCAGCCAGAGGAAACATCCTCTCTGCATCTAACCTGTCAAGCCCTGTAAGAATTTTGTATGTTTCAATGAGATCACCTCTCATTCTTCTAAACTCTAGAGAATATAGGCCTAGTCTACTCAATCTCTCCTCATAGGACAATGCTCCCATGCCAGGAATCAGTCTGGTGAACCTTCATTGTACTCCCTTTAGAGCAAGTATAATACTCCAGGTGTAGTCTCACCAGAGCCCTATATAATTGCATTAGGACGTCTTTTCTCTTATACTCAAATCCTCTTGTAACAAAAGCCAACATATCATTTGCTTTTCTAATTGCTTGCTGTACCTGCAAGTTAATTTTGTGATTGGTGTACATGGACACCCAGGTCCCTCTGAACACCAACATTTCCCAGCCTCTTGCCATTTAAAAAATACTCTGCTTTTCTATTTTCCTACCACTCACTTAGCCTGTCTGTATCCCCTTGAAATCTCTTTGTATCCTCTTCACAACTTGCATTCCCACCTAGCTATGTTGTCATCAGCAAACTTGGGTATATTGCATTTGGTCCCCTCATGCAAATCATTGATATAGATTGTGAATATCTGAGGCCCAAGCATTGATCCTTGTGGTACCCCACTAGTTACAGTCTGCCAACCCAAAAATGACCCGTATATTCCTACTCTCTGTTTTCTGTCCGTTAACCAATCCTCCGTCCATGCTTATATATTGCCCCCAATGTGTGGCACCTTATCGAATGCCTTCTGAAAATCCAAATACACCACATTCACTGGTTCCCCCATGTCTATTCTGCTAGTTACAACCTCAAAAAAACTCTTAACAGATTGGTCAAACATGATTTCCTTTTCATAAATCCGTGTTGACTCTGCCCAATCCTATTATTATTTTCTAAGTGCTCTGTTACCACGTCCTTAATAATAGATTATAGATAATAGATTCACAGTGCTTGTCAAAACTTAAACTGGCCTTAACCACTACTACCAAAAAACAACATTTGCGTAAATAGTGACCGTCACTGCACTCCCAAGAATGATTCATTCAATAAAACAGTTTGAGATTTTTTGACGACAGGACCAGATGCTATATAAATGCAAATATTTATTATTCAATTATTATGCAGTTGCAAGAAAATGTATTTTATGGTGACTAAACTGTTTCACTGGTTTTACTGCCTAGTTATTCATCAGTATTGCAGAATATTGCCTAATTTCCAAAAACTATCATGTAATAATTTAAATAAATTATTGCCATTGCATCACAGAACAGCTACAATTGGGCAATGTTCCCAGAAATTAGGCAAGACTAGTCATTGTTCTACACTCTTCGTTGCCTTTATTTAGATAGGAGCGTTGATTGATATAAGACAGATCTGGGCCCAAGTTTCCCCAGGAGTTGCTCCTTTTTTTTTTGAGCAACTTGATTTTTCTGGACTATCTTTGTAGTGCCAATTCTGGCCATTTAATTTGCGCCAGTGTAAGTGAGTTAGTTAGGTTTTTTTTAGTTCAGATTTATTTTTCAAAAGGGGGCGTTACCCCTGTTTTAGCATTTGGCCAGCAAATAGTTGCTCCAAACTAACTTAGGCCAGCGTATGTTGCCACTTTTGTCCGCACAGAAAAACCTTACCTAGAGTTAAAGAATCGGTGCAAGTAACTACATTTAAAGCACCAGCAAGACCAAACAAAGTACAAAAAGTACTAAGCATTCAATAAAAAATAAAGAACTGAAGTAAATAATTAAATTAACAAGTAAAGAACTGAAGTAAATCTTACCTTGAACTAAAGTCGGCAGCGGCTGTCCGTGCTGGAGTCCCTTCGGCCTGGGATAGGGGAGAGAGAACGAGGCATCTGAACGGGGGGTAGGGAGGGAGAAGGCTCAACGCGACAGGCTGGGGGGGAGGGCGGGCTGTGGGGTGGTGGGTGCTGGCATCTGAAGTGGAGGGAGGGAGAAGGCTGAAATCGGCAGGTGGGGGGTGGGAGAGAGAGGGAGAACGTTAAGCGTGGCAGGCGGGGGTGGGGGGGGGGGGGGGTTGCTGAGTGCTGAATGCGGCATCTGAAGTGGAGGGAGAAAGAAGGCTGAAATCTGCAGGTGGGGGTAGGGGGTAGAGGGAGAAGGCTGAAATCGGCAGGTGGGGGGAGAGGGAGAGGGCTGAAATCGGCGAGTGGGGGAGAGGGAGAAGGCTGAAATCGGCAGGTGGGGTGGGGGGGGGAAGCGGGAGAGGGCTGAAATCGGCAGGTGGGGTGGGGGTGGGGGGAGAGGTAGAGGGCTGAAATCGGCAGGTGGGGGGGGAGGGCGGGAGAGGGAGAGGGCTGAAATCGGCAGGCGGGTTGTGGGGAGAGGGAGAAGGCTGAAATCAGCAGGCGGCTTGTGGGGAGAGGGAGAGGGCTGAAATCGGCAGGCGGGTTGTGGGGAGAGGGAGAAGGCTGAAATCAGCAGGCGGCTTGTGGGGAGAGGGAGAAGGCTGAAATCGGCAGGCGGGGGTGGGGTGGGGGGGGGTGGGTGGGTGGGGGTGGGGTGGGGTGGGGTGGGGTGGGTGGGGGGGGTGGGGTGGTGCGGAGGGAGGGAGAATGCTCAACGTGGCAGGCAGGTACCAAAACTCTCTCTAGGCTTTCCCTTTAAAAATGGCCGATTGCCAATGTTAATAGACCATTGCGCATGCGCGACCGCTCCATTGTGCATGCGCAACGCTACCGGCACTGAAACCGACGCTGGACCCTAGCCCTGCCCCGCCACCCCCCCTGCCAACTCTTTCTAGCCAGCACGTCGATAGCTACGCTGCCCTCTCACTCTCCTGCGCCACGCTGTGGCTGAAGATGCCCCGAGGATCGGCCAGAATTGCACGTTATCTTTTCGGCGGATTTTTTCTCCCAGGAAGTCGGCGGACCTCCGTGAGATGCGCTGTTTTTAAGGGGGGTGGAAACTTCAGTCCAATATTAGCATTTTATGTTGACTCATTGTTGAGAATAAGGCCGGAATTTTAACTCTGTGACACAGGAGAACCGTGTAGCGCATGGGGAACCAGAAGTTTCAGCAGTGTGTCTGTCAGTGGCTTTTTAACGATGCCCCTGTATTAACATCTGATGTCCAGGTTTCCCAACCAATTAGCGTCAGCAAACGTGATGGCGGCATGCATGAGTCTATTTCAGCTGAACTATTTAACGGGACCCTGCAAAGATGAAAGTTGAAGGATTGTCCAGGTGGGGAAACAGAGGAAGGAACTGCATTAATGGAGTCCCAACATGCCTCCTTAGAGCTGATGCTGTGTTCTGTAAGGGCCTGCAGGGAGATTCTCTTCCCAAGCTGACTCCAGCACATCATTCTTCATACATACTTACCTTGCATTTGCATCATTCCGATCTCTCCAGACATCTAAAGTGCATCTTCAGCATTCCGATTGCTTGCTCAATGATAGTTCTTGTGGTCATGTGGCTTTGATTGTATCTCTTCTGGGCCTCATTGTTTGGACACCTAACGGGTGTCATCAACCAAATCTTCAGGGGTAGCGTAATCTCCAAGGGGCCAGCCATTAACTCTGTTCTAAAGGTATGAAGAGCTTTGGGAGGGTGGACTGATGCAGGATGAAAGTATCATGGTAACTGCCTGGGAATTTGACACACACATGCATCATGATCTTTTTGTGGTTACATATGAACTGAACATTGATGGAGTAGAAGCCCTTACAGTTGATGAAGACTCCAGGGTGATCTGTAGGGTGCCTTGATTGCCACATGTGTGTAATCGATGACTCCCTGGACCGGTTGGAAACCAGCGAGATCCGCAAAGCCGAGCACCCGCTCATTTTGACTGGCCTCATTGGTTGCAAAGTGCAAATAATTGCTGGCCCTGGCAAACATGGCAACGGTCACCTGTGATGCATTAATGGGCATCAGATTGCGAGATTCTGCAAATGTCTCCTGCATATCACTGGAAGGCTGCACCAGCGCACTGGAGGCAATGTTGAACCTCGTCGTCGATGTCTGCCCTTGCTGATAATCGGCTCCCGAGGTATGGAAAATGGTCCACGTTGTCCAAGGCTGCGCCGTGGATTTTGATGACTGCGGGGGCAGTGCTGTGGAGTGGGGTCAGGTTGGTGGAGGACTTTGTCTTACGGATGTTTAGTGTGAGGCCCATGCTTTCGTACGCCTCGGTGAAGATGTTGACGATGGCTTGGAGTTCGGCCTCTGAATATACGCAGATGCAAACGTTGTCCGCGTACTGTAGTTCGACGACAGAGGATGGGACGGTCTTGGATCTAGCCAGCGCAGCCTTCGGTCGCCTGAGAAAACGAGTGTTCGAAGATCAGGCCCTCAAATCTGGAATCAAGTTCATGGTCTACAGGGCTGTAGTGATACCCGCCCTCCTGTATGGCTCAGAGACGTGGGCCATATATAGTAGACACCTCAAATCGCTGGAGAAATACTACCAACAATGTCTCCGCAAGATCTGTAAGGGGGGTGGTCTCTATGAGGGGGTCAGGTTCCCTTCTGACCAACTTGAGCGGTTCGAATCGCTCCCACTCCCTTGGGTTCTAGACTCTGGATTTATTTGGGGGATGTGACAAAAGTGCAAAGGACACTGGTTTGATGCAAAGAACTTTGTTTTTATTACAGTCAAGGTAATACAGGCTTATTATTCTCATAAGAAAATACAAGGCCAAAGCACTCTAATAAAGAACAATACAAGGAAAGGTACAAGGTCAAACTTAAAATCACAAATCACTCAAATAAAGAACCATGCACTGCACATTCAAAGGGGGGGTCACAGTAACTTATACCTCCCACCTCTCAATACCTAATTCTAGCTAGGTTAGACTCCACGGCATGCAGGGACTATGCTTACCAACCCTTTTGATAGTTAACGGTAGGTCGCGGTTGTTTTCCCCTTGATACAACGTTGACTGTGGTCGGTCGCTGCTGCGATGGTGATCTTCCTTCAGGACTTCGAGGCTGGAGAAGTTAGTTTACAACTGTCACGTTGGTTTCTCTCCTTGTCTTGATGACATACTCGCAGTATAGCACCTGGTGTAGTATGGCATCTGAGGTAGTAGCAGCCTTGTAGCTACCTAGCAACCACCTCACCTCTGTTGAAAACAGGGGTCAGTTATATGATTCCAGTGTTCTAATCTTGCCACCAAATCTGTTCAAAATCCTTTGTATAATTTTGGCGGGCTTGGTTCTTTGTAATATTTTGTCGGGCTCGTTAAAAGTTGATATGTCTTGGGTGGGTTGATGTTTGAAAACTGTTTCCTGATGGAAATATTAGTTTGGTAATTGCAATGTCCTTTTGTGCTTAGTCTTTTGCATACAAGCTGAATTGCGCTTCTTTGTGATGTATATGCTGAAATGGTTGCCCAGACCCATGTTGATGGGGAGCTACCTCTGGGTGATTTTGTGATGTTAATGTCTCTTGTGGGGGAAGGATTTTCGAATACTCATTCTTCAGACAGGTTAACTCAGTCCTCACACCCAGGTAGCTTTACTTAATTAGATTGTCTCTTGCTAGTTCCGTGGCTCCGCCCACAGCCTTAAGTTTATCTTTTAAAATCCAAAATTCTATTAAAGTTCGTAGTTTCTTCCATAAGCACTTTAGAGTTCCAAACTTTTTGGTAGATAGTCCCAAATTAAATTTCCTTTCGAATGAGCCCAAACACAGGGGGGGTTTCTTGTGAATTTTGCATTCCTTCATTCCTGCAAATCTCCTGGAAGGATGGACGCACCAATATCCGTGTTCTCAATCAGGCCAACATCCCCAGCATCGAAGCACTGACCACACTCGACCAGCTCTGTTGGGCGGGCCACATTGTTCACTTGTCTGCCACAAGATTCCCAAAGCAAGCGTTCTACTCGGAACTCCTACATGGCAAGCGAGCCCTAGGTGGGCAGAGGAAACGTTGCAAGGACACCCTCAAAGCCTCCTTGATAAAGTGCAACATCCCCACCGACACCTGGGAATCCCTGGCCAAAGACCGCCCTAAGTGGAGGAAGAGCATCCGGGAGGGCGCTGAGCACCTTGAGTCTCATCGTCGAGAGCATGCAGAAAATAAGCACAGGCAGCGGAAGGAGCGTGCAGCAAACCAGATTCCCCACCCACCCTTTTCTCCAGCGACTGTCTGTCCCACCTGTGACAGAGACTGAAATTCCCGTATTGGACTGTTCAGTCACCTGAGAACTCACTTTTAGAGTGGAAGCAAGTCTTCCTCTGAGCTTGGTGACAGTTTTGAGAGCCTGGTCTTCAAACACTCTTTTCCTCAGGCGGCTGAAGGCTACACTGGCACACTGGAGGCGGTGTTGGACCTTGTCATCAATGCCTGTTCTTGTTGATAGGAGGCTCCCAAAATAAGGGAAGTGGTCCACGTTGTCCAGGGCCGCGCCGTGGATCTTGATGACTGGGGGGCAGTGTTGTGTGGCGAGGACAGGCTGGTAGAGGACCTTTGTCTTACTGATGTTTAGCGTAAGGCCCATGCTTTCGTATGCCTCAGTAAATACGTCGACTATGTCTTGGAGTTCAGCCTCTCTGTGTGCGCAGATGCAGGCGTCGTCCGCGTACTGTAGCTCGACGACAGAGGTTGGGGTGGTCTTGGATGGCCTGGAGACGGTGAAGGTTGAATAAGTTCCCACTGGTTCTGTAGATTAGTTCCACTCCAGCGGGGAGCTTGTCCACTGTGAGGTGGAGCATGGCAGCGAGGAAGATTGAGAAGAGGGTTGGGGCGATGACGCATTCCTGCTTGATGGTGACCCCCAGGATGTTGATTTGGTGATGGGAATAAAATTGAATATCAAGGGGAGGTGGTTAGACTCTCTTGTTCGAGATGGTCATTACCTGGCACATGTGTGGTGTGAATATTACTTGCCATTTATCAGTCCAAGTCAGAATGTCATGCGCGTATGGATTGGTTCATTGTTTGAGAAGTTGTGAATGAAACTGAACACTGCAATCATCCGCGAACATCATCATTTCTGACCTTATGATGGAGGGAAGGTGATTGTTGGGTCTAGGATAGTGCCCTGAGGAACTCCTGCAGCGATGTCCTGGGGTTGAGATGATTGGCCTCCAACAAGCACAAACATCTTTTTTTGTGCTAGGTATGACTCCAGCCAGTGGGGGGGGGGGTTTCGCCCTGATTCCCATTGACTTTTATTTTTACTAGGGCTCTTTGATGCCACACTCAGTCAAATGCTGCCTTGATGTCAAGGGCAGTCACTGTCACCTCACCTCACCTCTGGAATTCAGCTCTTTTGTCCATCTTTGGACCAAGGCTGTAATGAGGTCTCGAGCGGAGTGGTCCTGGTGGAACTCAAACTGAGCATCAGTGAGCAGGTTATTGGTGAGTAAGCACCACAATCAAATTTGGCAATGCATTCGCCAAATCTGTCTCTACTTGATTTTTCCATCCTCATTCTAAAGTTTCTCCTCGGCCCATCTGTATTGGCAAATAGAGATCAGAATTCTCATTTCTTGTTTGTAATGTTGCTAATCTGTGCTAATTGCTAGTCTTCTGCAGTATACCAAATTTGATGAATGTGGGCAGCATGATGATGCTGAGAGGAAACTTGAGTGTTCCCAAATATTTGTAAAATTCTTCACATTTAGCGACTGGTCAGCTGGGGGCTTACATTTTCTCACATGCGAATTCCACACCATTCTTGGCATGATAGTTAGTTATCTTCAAGTCCTCAAGGATATAAAGAATTACTTGGCATATGTAACATTTCCCGCATGCAAAGTTCTCAAAAAAGACCATTTGATGTTTCGCTGTTGGGACAATTAGGCTATTCGTGTGGTATGTGGAGAATAATGAGGAAGACAATCTGATTTACTCTTACAATGTGTGAATTAATTTTAAACCATTGTTTGGGATATTTATATGTCAGTCTTTTAACATTTTCCCTGTGGTTCTACCCATAGCTCTTGAATGTGCAATGCATTGAAATGTTTAGCTTCCTTCCAACATCTACTACGAAGATTGAATATTAATCTAGACTTCCAAAGCCAGTGTTTTGTTCGGAAATAACTTTATGCTTATCTCTGGTTTATAAAGTAAGATAATTAATGTTGTTTAAAACTTATTGTAAATGGCACCAGACAGATGACACCTTATTCAACGCATTTTGTTTTTCCACAAGTAAGACAATCTATAGTTGCTGTGATAACTAAATATTTTATTTCTATTTACTTATTTTTCTGTAATGTTGCAGGTTACTGGCATACTTCCTAGCCTGCTGGATGGTGATTGTTTTGTTAGGTCAAATTCCCAGTCTTCGGGTATTGGTATTCTCTTTGAACTGGGTCTTACCTACATTCGTAATGTAAGTTGTTTTTGAAAAGATTGTTGATAATTTACAAATAGTTTGCAATTCCAGAATAATCAGATTGCAATATAGCTGCACACTTTATTCAATTAAATGTTTATTGTGAAATCCAGTAGACCTCACTTATGTCTACCTAATCGAATGAAATATCAGTGCAGAAATTATTTTCTTATGACTTCGTGGAGGCGATTAATTTTCTTCCATTTGAATTAATTTGATGCATAGTGCAATGCTTTATAGTTCTATATTGTAATGTGTGAGCTTGAATAAAGCTTCTAAGTTGAACAGAAAATCTTTTCCTCTTATGTTCTACATGTTTTTTTAATTGAACCTCTTTTACATCCTAGGTAACTGGACACCAAGGGGAGTTAAGCTGTGGCTGGGCTTTTCTGCAGCTGTTTACTGTTAATGGAGATGCTGTTCCCCACAGGTAAACAAATGCTTTGTAAAACAGAACCTCCCAATCAACAGAACACTAAAAGCAAATCTTAACTTTATACATTTTGTTATAAGTTTGGGTTTGCTGGGCAGGCCACATAGTTCGCATGCCAGACACGAGACTCCCAAAGCAAGCGCTCTACTTGGAACTCGTCCACGGCAAACGAGCCAAAGGTGGGCAGAGGAAACGTTACAAGGACACCCTCAAAGCCTCTCTGATAAAGTGCGACATCCCCACTGACACCTGGGAGTCTCTGGCCAAAGACCGCTCTAAGTAGAGGAAATGCATCCGGGAGGGCGCTGAGCTCCTCGAGTATCGTCGCCGAGAGCATGCAGAAATCAAGCGCAGGCAGCGGAAGGAGTGTGCGGAAAACCAGGCTCCCCGCCTATCCTTCTCTTCAACCACTGTCTGTGACAGAGACTGTGGTTCTCGTATTGGACTGTACAGCCACCTAAGAACTCATGCTAAGAGTGAAAGCAAATCTTTCTCGATTCCGAGGGACTGCCTATGATGATGATGATGAGGGGTTCTTTAGCACTGTTTACTTATTCAACAGTTTGACAACATTTCCCGTATGTGAGCCATATCCCTTAATATCTGAAAGAGGTTTTTTTTTGCTTTCTGTCCTAATTGAGTATGTTGACCATGAGATTAATAATGATCCTAGATGCAGTATTGCTACTAAATTAAGCATTCAACTGCTACGCTCTCACACTCACGCCAGAAAATATTACTCACAGGCAAATGATTGGACACGCTAAAATCATTAATCAATTTTTTAAAAAATGAGATAGAATGATTAAAATACAGCAAATTAGATTACATTAGAATACAAAAGCTCTTCATTAGTTCGAAGATTCTTGAGCCTCGAAATGGGATAGAGCCTGAATCGTGGCACGGCACATGCTGGATGTGCTTAATGATGAGGGACCATGACAAATTGGTCCGCCGGGTGCCAATCATGACCCCAGGCGCAGCTTGCTTGTCCCAGGGCTAGTAAGATCAGCAGGCTGAAACAACAACAACAACTTCCATTTATATAGTGCCTTTAACGGAGCTTATGAAACAAAATTTGACACCGAGGCACTTTAAGAGATATTAGAACAGATGAGGTGGGTTTTAAGGAGCGTATTAAAGGAAGAGAGAGAGTAAGAGAGGCAGAGAGAATTTCAGAGCTTGGGATCTTGGCATCTGAAGGAATGGCAGCCAATGGCGGAACGAATAAATTGGGGATGCACAAGAGGCCAGAATTGGAGAGAATCAG
This sequence comes from Pristiophorus japonicus, assembly GCF_044704955.1. NCBI lineage: Eukaryota > Metazoa > Chordata > Chondrichthyes > Pristiophoridae > Pristiophorus > Pristiophorus japonicus. The sequence continues at coordinate 211,708,124 of NC_091983.1, forward strand.
AGGATTGGCGGCCTGGAGGAGTTTACAGAGTTGGGGAGGGGAGTGGCCAAGGAGGGATTTGAAAACAAGGATGAAAATTTTTAAAACGAGGCGTTGCCGGACAGCGAACACAGGGGTGATGGGTGAACGGAACTTGGTGCGAGATAGAATACGGGCAGCAGATTTTTGGATGGGCTCAAGTTTACGGAAGGTGTAGGATGGGAGAGCCTTGGAATAATCCAGTCTTAGAGGTAACAGAGGCATGGATGAGGGTTTCAGCAGCAGATGAGCTGAGGCAGGGCAGAGAGGGACGATATCACAGAGGTGGAAGTCGGCGGTCTTGGAGAACCCAGCTGAGTTGGGTCAGTGGAGCCAATCGGATGGGAGGTGAGCACTGGCTGGCAGCCACCCAACAGATTTAAAGTGGGCTTCAAAATAAGGTAAGTACAACAGGTCAAACTTAAGGACCGCTGATTTGGCTGCAAAGGGATTTAAGTGATTGACCGCAGGATGCACGGTACATGCTGTAGTCATTTGCAATCTAGTTTTGCAAAGGGGGCCTGAAACGGGCATTAGGCTCCCATTTGTATATGCCTGTTTTAGTTTCGCGCCCTGGATGAATCTTTACCAATATGGCGATCAGCACACTCCTGGTGCGGAATGAGCTTGTTGACGTCGCCTGCCATATGGGACCCTTGGGCGCCTGTGAAACCTGCGCAATATGATCCAATTTCTTAAAATTACAAAGGCCAACAAATTCCCTACCTTAGCGCCACCTGTTTGCCACACTATCCTGGCAAAAAATGGTGGCTACCACCCTAATGCACTTCTCTGACGAGGGACTCGGCGAGCATCATTTTGGTGAGTGCCTTAGCGTTGCCAAAATCAGTGCTGGCCCTGGACATGCAAATGGTGAGAGCGTGACGTCACTTAACATTACGCTCTGCGAGCTTCGAACTCAGCGCTGAGTTCAGTACTGGGTTTCTAAGCTCACTCTGAAAAGTGAGCATTCAGCAGAGTGACAGGAAGTGAAACACCTGCCACAGATTACCCAGCCTCTGACCTGTTCCTCTTGCCAAAGTATTTATGTGGCTGGTCCAGTTAGGTTTCTGGTCAATGGTAACCCCAAAATGTTAATGGTGGGGGATTTGGTGATGGTAATGCAGTTGAATATCCAGGGGAGGTGGTTAGACTCTCGCTTGTTGGAGATGGTCATTGCCTGACACTTGTGTGGCGTGAATGTTACTTGCCACTTATCAGCTGAAGCCTGAATGTTGTCCAGGTCTTGCTGCATGTGGGCATTAACTGCTTCATTATCTGAGGAGTTACGAATGGAACTGAACACTGTACAATCATCAGCAAACATCCCCACATCTGACCTTATGATGGAGGGAAGGTCATTGATGAAGTAGCTGAAGATGGTTTAGTAGGTTGAGGTTTTCAAAGGTTGAGTAGGTTGGGCCTCTACTCATTGGAATTCAGAAGAATGAGAGGTGATCTTATCGAAACGTATAAGATTATGAGGGGGCTTGACAAGGTGGGTGCAGAGAGAATGTTTCCACTGATGGGGGAGACTAGAACTAGAGGGCATGATCTTAGACTAAGGGGTTGCCCATTTAAAACAGAGATGAAGAGAAATTTCTTCTCTGAGGGTTGTAAATCTGTGGAATTCACTGCCTCAGAGAGCTGTGGAAGCTGGGACATTGAATAAATTTAAGATAGAAATAGACAGTTTCTTAAATGATAAACGGTTATGGGGAGCGGGCAGGGAAGTGGAGCTGAGTCCATGATCAGTTCAGCCATGATCTTATTGAATGGCGGAGCAGGCTCAAGGGGCCGTATGGTCCTGTTCCTATTTCTTATGTTCTTATGGTTGGGCTTAGGGCACTGTCCTGAGGATATCCTAGGGCTGGAATGATTGACCTCCAACAACCACAGCCATCTTCCTTTGTGCTAGATTTAACTCCAGCCAATGAAGAGTTTCCCCTGATTCCCATTGACTTCAATTTTACTAGGGCTCCTTGATGCCACACTCGGTCAAATGCTGCCTTGATGTCAAGGGCAGTCACTCTCATCTCACCTCTGGTATTCAGCTCTTTTGTTCATGCTTGGACCAGGGCTGTAATAAGAACATAAGAAATAGGAACAGGAGTAGGCCATACGGCCACTCGAGCCTGCTCCGCCATTCAATAAGATTATGGCTGATCTGATCATGGGCTCAGCTCCACTTTCCCGCCTGGTCCCCATAACCCTTTATCCCCTTATCACTCAAGAAACTGTCTATTTCTGTCTTAAGTTTATTCAATGTCCCAGCTTCCACAGCTCTCCGAGGCAGCAAATTCCACAGATTTACAACCCTCTGAGAGAAGAAATTCCTCCTCATCTCTGTTTTAAATGGGCGACCCCTTTTTTTAAGATGATGCCCTCTAGTTCTAGTCTCCCCCATCAGTGGAAACATCCTCTCTGCGTCCACCTTGTCAAGCCCCCTCATAATCTTATACGTTTCGATAAGATCACCTCTCATTCTTCTGAACTCCAATGAGTAGAGGCCCAACCTACTCACCCTTTCCTCATAAGTCAAGCCCCCTCATCCCCGGAATCAACCTAGTGAACCTTCTCTGAACTGCCTCCAAAGCAAGTATATCCTTTCATAAATATGGAAACCAAAACTGCACGCAGTATTCCAGGTGTGGCCTTACCAATACCTTGTATAGCTGTAGCAAGACTTCCCTGCTTTTATACTCCATCCCCTTTGCAATAAAGGCTAAGGTACCATTCGCCTTCCTGATCACTTGCTGTACCTGCATACTATCCTTTTATGTTTCATGCACAAGTACCTCCAGGTCCCGCTGTACTGCGGCACTTTGCAATCTTTCTGCATTTAAATAATAACTTGCTCTTGGATTTTTTTTCTGCCAAAGTGCATGACCTCACACTTTCCAACATTATACTCCATCTGCCAAATTTTTGCCCACTCACTTAGCCTGTCTATGTCCTTTAGCAGATTTTTTGTGTCCTCCTCACTCATTGCTTTTCCTCCCATCTTTGTATCGTCAGCAAGCTTGGTAACTTACACTCAGTCCCTTCTTCCAAGTCATTAATATAGATTGTAAATAGTTGGGGTCCCAGCACTGATCCCTGCGGCACCCCACTAGTTACTGATTGCCAACCAGAGAATGAACCATTTATCTCAACTCTCTGTTTTCTGTTAGTTAGCCAATCTTCTATCCATGCTAATGTATTACGCCTAACTCTGTGAACTTTTATCTTATGCAGTAACCTTTTATGTGACACCTTGTCAAATGCCTTCTGGAAGTCCAAATACACCACATCCACTGGTTCCCTTTTATCCACCCTGTTAGTTACATCCTCAAAGAACTGCAGCAAATTTGTCAAACATGACTTCCCCTTCATAAATCCATGCTGACTCTGCCTGACCGAATTTTGTTTTTCCAAATGTCCTGCTACTGCTTCTTTAATAATGGACTCCAACATTTTCCCAACCACAGATGTTAGGTTAACTGGTGTATAGTTTCCTGCTTTTTGTCTGTCTCCTTTTTTAAATAGGGTTTTCCAATCTGCTGGGACCTCCCCAGAATCCAGAGAATTTTGGTAAATTACAACCAATGCATCCACTATCCCTGCCACTACTTCTCTTAAGATCCTAGGATGCAAGCCATCAGGTCCTGGGGATTTATCTGCCTTTAGTCCCATTATCTTACTGAGTACCACCCGCTTAGTGATTGTGATTCTGTTAAGTTCCTCCCCCCCCCCTCCCCCCCATAGCCCCTTGTTGGAATATTGTTAGTGTCCTCTACCGTAAAGACTGATAGAAAATATTTGTTCCGAGTTTCTGCCATCTCCATGTTCCCCATTACTGAGGTCAGGGGCTGAGTGCTTCCGGCAGAACCCAAACTGAGCATCGGTGAGCAGGTTATTGGTGAGTAAGTGCCGCTTGATAGCATTGTCGATGACGCCTTCCATCATTTTGCTGATGATTCAGAGTACATTACCATCACAGAAGCTTGTCTTCAGCCAATTCGATTCACTCCAGGTGATATCAAGAAACGACTGAGCACACTGGATACAGCAATGTCTATGGGCCCCAACCTAGAAGATGGTGATACTCATGTAGGCTCTTCCTCCTGTCCACCACCATTCACGACTGGATGTGGCAGGACTGCAGAGCTTTGATCTGATCTGTTGATTGTTGGATTGCTTAGCTCGATCTATAGCATGCTGCTGCCACTGTTTAGCATACATGTAGTCCTGTGTTGCAGCTTCCCCAGGTTGGTACCTCATTTTTAGGTACGCCTGGTGCTGCTCCTGGCATGCTCTTCTGCGCTCCTCATTGAACCACGGTTTGTATCCTGCCTTGATGGTAATGGTAGAGTGAGGGATATGCCGGGCCATGAGGTTACAGATTCTGGTGGAATATAATTCTGCTGATGCTGATGGCCCACAGCACCACATAGATGTGCTAAGCCGAGTTTTGAGCTGTTAGATCTGTTCTGCATCTATCCCATTTAGCACGGTGGTAGTGCCACACAACACGATGGAGGGTGTTCTCAATGTGAAGACGGAACTTCGTCTCCACAATGACTGTGCGGTGGTCACTGCTACCAATGCTGTTGGGACAGATGCATCTGCTTCAGGTAGATTGATGAGGATTAGGTCAAGTAGGTTTTTCCCTCGTGTTGGTTTTCTCACCACCTGCTGCAGGCCCAGTCTGGCAGCTATATACTTCAGGACTCAGCCAGCTCGGTCAGTAGTGCTGCTACCGAGCCACTTTTAGTGATGGACATTGAACTACCCCCACCCCGACTACATTCTGCGCCCTTACTACCCTCAGTGCTTCTTTCAAGTGCTGCTCAACATGGAGGAGTACTGGTTCATCAGCTGTGGGAGGGTGGTAGGTGGTAATCAGCGGGAGCTTTCCTTGCCCATGCTTAGCCTGAAGCCATGAGACTTCATGGAGTCCGGAGTCAATGTTGAGGACACCCAGGGCCACTCCCTCCCTCATGCATACCACTGCCTCAGGTAGATCTGCCCTGCTGGTGGGACAGGACATACCCAGGGATGGTGATGGAGGAGTCTGGAACATTGGCTGAAAGGCATGATTCTGTGAGTATGACATGTCAAGCTGTTGTTTGACTAGTCTATGGGACAGCTCTCCCAATGTTGGCACAAGTCCCCAGATGTTAGTGAGGATGACTTTGCAGGGTTGACTGGGCTGGGTGTGCCGCTGTCGTGCCCGAAGCCTGCCGAGGTCAATGCTGAGTGGTCTATCTGGTTTTATTCGTACTATTGCTTTCTGTAGTGGTAGCATAGTGATTAAGTTACGGTACTGGTAATCCAGAGGCCTGGACTAATAATGCAATAGAATTAAAGAATAAAAAGCTAGTGTCAGTAATTGTGACCCTGAAACTACCGGATGGCCGTAAAACCCGGTCTGGCCTAGACCCACAACAATGTGGTTGACTCTTATCTGCCCCCTGAAATGGCCTAGCAAGCCACTCAATTGTAACAACTGCTACAGTAAACATTACTCAATGGATCAATGTGCTGAATCACAGTAGGGGCAGGTCTGAATACTTTGTAAAGTCATAAAGTCATGACCGTAAAATCAGATTACAACCTTGAAACTTCTCCTTTAATGTCTTTTTAACATCCTGCATATAATCTGTATCTGTCTGTAGATCTCTGCTCTGTATTTGGGGCATATGAAGAGAAAGCATATAGAAAATATTTTTTACAAAGGGGTAATTTTTTGAACCTGTTGCTGGTAGGGACATGGGAGGGGTCCTATCCCACTTCATATGGTGCATTTGGACATGTGGTCCATGTGAATTTTGCGCCATTATTTTAAATTGTCATAAAATTGTGTTAAGCAATTTTAGCTCAGTTTAGTGATGGTGATTGCAAAAGAAAAATCACACATTTATTTTGTACCATTTTCCTTGTTTGTTCCCTTTCTCCCTCCACAAGTATCATGTATGCTGGAATCTTAAAGCTCTTAACCTTGCTACCGTCATATCTCCTCCTTCAAGAGGCTCTTGAAATTTACTTTTTCAACCTTGCTTTTAGTTACCACCCTTGCCTTCACTTGTATTTTGTGCTCCGTGCCACTCTTACTCCTGCAAAGCTCCTTGGTACGTGACAAGCACTGTATAAATGTCCACACAAGTTTAATGATTGTGATTTTATTGAAGTAGATTTCTCAGTTGACTACCAGAAATATTAATGCTTGTACATTGTTCCGATTGTTTGGTATTTTTCATTATTATAGGACCTATGAAATTGTATTAAATGGTGGAACACCTTATGAAAAAGGATTAGAAGTGGATCCAACACTTTCGAAGAGAGGTGAGGCATATCTATTTTTATGCAAATATTCCTGATTCCTTGAACTATCTCCTAATCTTGTTTTGCCTTCCTGTTTTAGCTTCTCTTTTCCAACAGATGATGGTGTCCAGGAAACAACCTAAACTCCTAGTGAAGCTGCAGTTACCAACTACTCAGATGAGAACTATCCTAAAGTAGGTATTTCAGATCTGTGACATGTTCATTTATCTTGTAAGACATACTTTTAGCGTGACCAAACCAAGTCAAATCTAACAGTACTTTTTTTTGTGAATTAGCTGTTCTTTTTATTGAAGTAAATAAGAAATGGAGTCTGGACATTACCCCTACTGAGATTTGCAAGTAACTCTGATGGGATCTGATTATTAAAATTGTTTATCATTCATTTAGAGTGGAGGGGAGCGGGGTGGGCGGGGGATGAATTTCTGTAGGAGATCTACCGCTCTTCGGCGTTAGAGCTGCGGAAACCCAGAAAATAGCCTCAACAATGTTATTCCAGGGTTTCCGCGGCTCTTCTGCCAAAGTTATAGCGGACGCCTGTGAAGGTTCATTCCCTAGGTTTAAATCAGGTAAGTAGGGAGAAACTATTTCCACTGGTCACTGAGTCAGTAACTATAGGGCATAAATTTCAATTCATCACCAAAAGAACGAAAGGAGAGATTGGGAGAATTTATTTTCAGACAGAAACTTGTTAGGACATGGAATGCCCTACCTGAAACAGTGGTGGAAGCAGAATCCATAATAGCTTTTAAAAGGATGTGGATAAATATTTGAAAAATAAGTTGTAAAAGGTCAAGGGAATGGGTCTAAGTGGTGTAAGGATTAGTGGGCAAGTGAGGATTAATTAAGGAAAGCCAGCACAGATTTGTTAAAGGCAAATCGTGTTTAATCAACTTGATTGAATTTTTTGATGCGGTAACAGAGAGGGTTGATGAGGGCAATGCGGTTGATGTGGTATACATGGACTTCCAAAAGGCATTTGATAAAGTACTACATAATAGCCTTGCCAGCACAATTGAAGCCCAAGAAATAAAAAGGACAGTGGATACGAAATTCACTGAGTGACAGGAAACAGAGAATGGTGAACGGTTGTTTTTCGGACTGGAGGAAGGTGCTAGGACCACTGCTTTTCTTGTCATATATTAATGATTTGGACCGAGATGTACAGGGCACGATTTCAAAATTTTCAGATGATGCAAAACTTGGATTTAAAGCAGAAAAGTGCAAAGAGATTACATTTTGGTAGGAAGAACGAGGAGAGGCAATATAAACTAAAAGGTACAATTCTAAAGTGAGTGCAGGAACAAAAAGTATTTGTGCACAAATCATTGAAAGTGGCAGGACAGGTTGAGAAAGCAGTTTAAAAAAAGCATATGGGATCCTGGATTTTATAAATAGAGGCATAGAGTACAAAAGCAAGGAAGTTACGATGAACCTTTATAAAATACTGGTTTGGCCACAACTGGAGGATTGTGTCCAATTCTGGGCACTGCACTTTAGGAAGGATGTAAAGGCCTTAGAGAGGGTGCAGAAAAGATTTATAATAATGGTTCCAGGGATACATAAGAACATAAGAATTAGGAACAGGAGTAGGCCATCTAGCCCCTCGAGCCTGCTCCGCCATTCAACAAGATCTAGGATGAGGGACCAGTTACGTGGATAGACTGGAGAAGCTGGGGTTGTTCCCTTTAGAGCAGAGAAGATTGAGAGGAGTTTTGATAGAAGTGTTCAAAATCATGAGGGGTCTGGACAGAGTAGATAGAGAGAAACTGTTCCCATTGGTGCAAGGGTCGAAAACCAGAGAACACAGATTTAAGATGATTGGCAGAAAGTCCAAAGGCGACATGGGAAAAACTTTTTACCCAGTGAGTGGTTAGGATCTGGAATGCACTGCCTGAAAGGGTGGTGGAGGCAGATTCAATTGTGGCTTTCAAAAGGTAATTAGATAAGTAACTCAAAGAAAAAAAATTGCAGGGCTACGGAGAAAGCGCGGGAGATTGGGACTAGAAGTGCTCTTGCAGAGAGCCGGCACGGACTCAACGGGCTGATTGGCCTCCTACTGTGCCATAACGATCCTATAATTCGATGATTACTGATTTTCCAATGATGTGTGGACCTGACCAGTCGATAAAGACACTTGGACTACTCTGTACTTAATCAAACAGATTTAATGATTCAGTAGTTCACAGAAGCAATACATACAACCTTAAAGCAAGGATCTACCTCAAAGCAATGGAGTGATCAGCTTCTGTAGCACTTGAGGTCTTGTTCTCTCTGGACGTCCTTCTTCTTTAGACAAGCTTCTTCTGGCATTGCTAATTGCAGTGTATGTTCTGCTTCAATGTCTTATAGAAACTGTTGTGTATCTGTAAAGCATGCACTCCCATGTTCCGCCACCAGGGAGCGCATACCCTGAAGTCCCAAGGGATCCCTTGGGAGCACTGTATAAATGCCGGCCTCTAAGGCCTGTTCCTCACTCTGGAGTGTCTTAATAAAGACTGAGGTCACTGTTACTTCAACCTCCCTGTGTGCAGTCTCATCTGTGTTAGGCACACAATAACTGGCGACGAGTATACGAATCCAACGCAAAGGTGCAGCAAACTGTGGGCATTCTGGAGAAGTTCTCGGAGGGAGAGGACTGGGAAGCCAATGTCAAACGGCTAGACCAGTACTTTGTAGCCAACGAGCAGGACGGAGAAGGAAGCGCTGCAAAAAGGAGAGTGGTCCTCCTCGCGGTCAGCGGGGCACCGACCTACAGCCTCATGAAGAATCTTCTGGCTCCGGTGAAACCCACAGATAAGTCGTGTGAGGAGCTGTGTACATTGGTGTGGGAGCATTTTAACCCGAGAGAGAGCGTGCTGATGGCGAGGTATCGGTTCTACACATGCCAGCGATCTGAAGGTCAGGAAGTGGCGAGCTATGTCGCTGAGCTAAGGCGACTTGCAGTACAATGTGAGTTTGATGGCTACCTGGAGCAGATGCTCAGAGACTTTTTTGTACTGGGCATTGGCCACGAGACCATCCAACGAAAACTTTTGACTGTAGAGACACCGACCCTCAGTAAGGCCATTGCGATAGCACAGGCGTTTATGTCCACCAGTGATAACACCAAACAAATCTCACAGCTCACAAATGCTAGCAATGTTCATAAATTAACTGCAACTGTGTTTGCGAGCAAAAATGTACAGGGCAGAAACCATGAGTCTGCAACTGCCAGCAGGCCTCAGGTGACCCAGATGACGCGGAGTCCGCAACAAAGGATGAATGCAAGGCAGTTCACACCTTGTTGTCGTTGTGGAGGCTTCTATTCAGCCTATTCATGCCGCTACATAGGGTATGTTTGCAAGAGTTTGGAACAATGGGGCACCTTCAACGAGCTTGCAGACGAGCTGCAAGCTCTGCAAAACCTGCTAACCACCATGTGGCAGAGGAAGATCGGTCCATGGTGGATCAAAGCAATTTCGAGCCGCAGTGAGAGGAGGCAGATGCTGAAGTACACGGGGTGCACACATTTTCGATGAAATGACCACCTATAATGCTAAATGTAAAATTGAATGGCTTACCCGTAGCCATGGAACTGGACACTGGCGCTAGCCAATCCACCATGAGTAAAAAGATATTTGAAAGACTGTGGTGCAACAAGGCACTCAGACCAGCCCTGAGCCACAACCACACGAAACTGAGAACGTACACCAAAGAGCTCATCACGGTCCTGGGCAGCGCCATGGCCAAGCTCACCTACGAGGGCACGGTGCACAAACTGCCACTCTGGATTGTCCCGGGTGATGGCCCCACACTGCTTGGAAGGAGTTGGCTGGGCAAAATCTGCTAGAACTGGGATGACATCCGAGCGCTATCACATGTCGATGAGGCCTCATGTATCCAGGTTCTTAACAAATTTCCTTCCCTTTTTGAGCCAGGCATTGGAAACTTTTCCGGGGCGAAGGTGCGGATCCACTTGGTCCCAGAGGCACGACCCATTCACCACAAGGCGCGAGCGGTACCTCACATGATGAGGGAGAGAGTGGAAATCGAGCTGGACAGACTGCAACGCGAGGGCATCATCTCCCCAGTGGAATTCAGCGAGTGGGTCAGCCCGATTGTTCCAGTACTCAAAAGTGATGGCACGGTCAGGATTTGCGGCGATTATGAGGTAACTATTAATCGTTTCTCGCTACAGGACCAATACCCGCTACCTAAGGCAGACGACCTATTTGAGACGCTGGCAGGAGGCAAGACGATCACCAAGCTCGACCTGACTTTGGCCTACATGACGCAGGAGCTGGAGGAGTCTTCGAAGGGCCTCACCTGCATCAACACACACAAGAGACTGTTCATCGACAACAGATGCCCTTTTGGAATTCGGTCAGCTGCAGCGATTTTCCAGAGAAACATGGAGAGCCTACTCAAGTCGGTACCACGCACGGTGGTTTTTCAGGACGACATATTGGTCATAGATCGGGACACCGTCGAGCACCTACAAAACCTGGAGGAGGTCCTCCAGCGACTGGATCGTGTAGGGCTGCGGCTGAAGAGGTCGAAATGCGTCTTCATGGCAACAGAAGTGGAGTTTTTGGGGAGAAAGATCGCGGTGGACGGCATCCGGCCCATAGACGCCAAGACAGAGGCTATCAGGAACGCGCCCAGGCCACAGAACGTCACGGAGCTGCGGTTGTTCCTGGGACTCCTCAACCATTTTGGTAACTTCCTACCGGGGTTAAGCACACTCTTAGAGCCCCTACATTTGTTATTGTGTAAAGGTGAGAACTGGGTATGGGGAAAACACCAAGTAATTGCTTTTGAGAAAGCCAGAAACATTTTATGCTCCAACAAGCTGCTTGTATTGTATAAACCGTGTAAAAGACTTGTGCTAGCATGTGATGTGTCGTCGTACGGAGTCGTGTGTGTATTACAACAAGCTAACGTTGCGGGGAAGTTGCAACCTGTCGCCTATGCCTCCAGGAGCTTGTCGAAGGCCGAGAGGGCCTACAGCATGATTGACAAAGAGGCATTAGCGCGTGTGTTCGGGGTAAAGAAAATGCATCAGTACCTGTTTGGTCTCAAATTTGAGCTGGAAACCGATCACAAGCCCCTCATATCCGTGTACGCTGAAAACAAGGGGATAAATACTAATGCTTCTGCCCGCATACAAAGGTGGGCACTCGCGCTATCAGCGTATAACTATACCATCCGCCACAAGCCAGGCACCGAGAACTGTGCGGATGCTCTCAGTCGGCTACCATTGCCCACCACGGGGTGGAAATGGCGCAGCCTGAAAACTTGTTGATGGTGGCGCATCCCGCAGACTTCTTGATGGTCATGGAAGCGTTTGAAAATGATAAATCACCTGTCACGTCCCGCCAGATTAGGACTTGGTCCAGCCAAGATCCTCTGCTGTTCCTAGTAAAAAACTGTTTACTGCATGGGAGCTGGGCCAGCATCCCCGTTGAAATGCAAGAGCTAATCAAGCTGTTCCAGCGGCGAAAGGACGAGCTGTCCATTCAGGCAGGCTGCCTGTTGTTGGGTAACTGCATAGTGCTACCCAAAAAGGGCAGGGAGACGTTCATCTCGGATCTCCACAGCACACACCCGGGTATCGTAATGATGAAAGCGATAGCCAGATCCCACGTTTGGTGGCCCGGTATCGACTCTGACTTAGAGTCCTGTATACGGCAATGCAGCGTGTGTGCTCAGTTGAGCAACACGCCCAGAGAGGTACCACTAGGTTTGTGGTCCTGGCCCTCCAGACCATGGTCGAGAATCCATGTCGACTATGGGGCCCGTTTCTCGGTAAAATGTTCCTGGTGGTGGTGTCAGGGAGCACTGCTGCCGCCGCCAGTGAAAGCCTGAGGACCATGTTTGCATCCCACGGCCTGCCTGACATACTTGTCAGTGACAATGGGCCATGTTTCACCAGTGCCGAATTTAAAGAATTCATGACCCGCAATGGGATTAAACATGTCACCTCAGCCCCGTTTAAACCAGCCTCCAGTGGGCAGGCAGAGCGGGCAGTACAAACAATCAAACAGAGCTTGAAACGAGTCACATAAGACTCACTCCAAACCCGCCTGTCCCGAGTACTGCTCAGCTACCGCACGAGACCGCACTCGCTCACAGGGGTGTCCCCGGCTGCGCTACTCATGAAAAGGACACTTAAAACCAGCCTCTTGCTGGTTCACCCCAACCTGCATGATCAGGTAGAGAGCAGGCGGCAGCAACAAAATGTAAACGATGGCCGCGCCACTGTGTCACGGGAAATTGATCTGAATGACCCGGTGTATGTGCTAAACTATGGACATGGTCCCAAGTGGATCGCGGGCACTGTGATAGCTAAAGAAGGGAGTAGGGTGTTTGTAGTCAAATTAGACAATGGACAAATTTGTAGAAAGCATCTGGACCAAACGAGGCTGCGATTCACAGACTGCCCTGAACAACCCACAGCAGACACTACCTTTTTCGAGCCCACAACACACACCCAAAGGATCAACTACACCACCCGGACCAGGAAATTGAACCCATCACACCCAACAGCCCAGCAAGGCCAGGCTCACCCAGCAGCCCTGCAGGGCCAACAACACGCCAGCCCAGTGAGGGCACAGCCAACACAGACATTTGTAGCGAGGCGGTCCACCAGGGAAAGAAAGGCTCCCGACCGCCTCACCTTGTAAATAGTTTTCACTTTGACTTTGGGGGAGAGTGATGTTGTGTATTTGTAAAGCAGGCACTCCCGTGTTCTACCACCAGGGAGCGCATCCCCTGAAGTCCCAAGGGATCCCAACATCCCTTGGGAGCACTGTATATAAGCCGGCCCCTAAGGCCTGTTCCTCACTCTGGAGTGTCTTAATAAAGACTGAGGTCACTGTTACTTTAACCTCCCTATGTGCAGTCTCAAATGTGTTAGGAACATAATAGAAACATAGAAAATAGGTGCAGGAGTCGGCCATTTGGCCCTTCGAGCCTGCACCACTATTCAATCAGATCATGGCTAAAACGGCGCCGAAAAGAAAACTCGCGATTCTGGAGCGTTCTGCAGCTCCTTGTCTGCCTGGCGCGGCGCCCAGGGGGGTGGAGCCTACACTCGCGCCGATTTTGTAAGTGGGAGGGGGCGGGTACTATTTAAATTAGTTTTTTTCCTGCCGGCAACGCTGCGCGTGCACGTTGGAGCGTTCGTGCATGCTCAGTGTGAAAAAAACATTGGCACTCGGCCATTTTTGTAGTTCTTTGTAGCTGTTTAATTTTTGAACATTTTTTTAATAAAAGCACATTCACATCAGATACGTGCAGCCTTCTCTCTGTCCCGTTCCCCCCCCCCGCGGGAAGAACGGGCGCCTCCTCCCCCCACCCTCCCCGCGGGATGAACGGGCGCCTCCTCCCCCCCCCCCCCCCCCCCCCCCCCGCGGGAAGAACGGGCGCCTCCCCCCCCCCCCCCCCCCCCCGCGCGGGAAGAACGGGCGCCTCCTCCTTCCCCCCCCCCCCCCCCCCGCCGCGGGAAGAACGGGCGCCTTCCCCCCCCCCCCCCCCCCCCCCGCCCCGCGCGGGAAGAACGGGCGCCTCCTCCTTCCCCCCCCCCCCCCCCCCCCCCTCCCCGCGGGATGAAGGGGCGCCTTCCCCCCCCCCCCCCCCCCCCCGCGGGAAGAACGGGCGCCTCCTCCCCCCCCCCCCCCCCCCCCCGCGCGGGAAGAAGGGGCGCCTCCCCCCCCCCCCCCCGCGCGGGAAGAACGGGCGCCTCCTCCTCCTCCCCTCCCCACGGGATGAACGAGCGCCTTCTCCCCCCCCCCCCCCCCCCCCCGCGGGAAGAACGGGCGCCTCCTCCCCCCCCCCCCCCGCGGGAAGAACGGGCGCCTCAGGCTGACTGCACCATTCTCCGTGCCTGAAGCACTTTCACACAGGTAGGAAGACGGTTTATTTAATCTTTTCTTTGCTTATAAATGTTTATTCAGGTTGGATTTATTTATATAACATTTCTAGAAGCATAAATAAGGATTTATTGTAAAATTTAATGACTTCCCTTCCCCCCCCACCTCGTTCTGGACGCCTAGTTTGTAACCTGCGCCTGATTTTTTAATGTGTAGAACAGGTTTTTTCAGTTCTACAAAAATCTTCACTTGCTCCATTCTTACTTAGTTTGGAGTACATTTTCACTGTGGAAACTTTGAAATCAGGCGTCAGTGGCTGGACACGCCCCCTTTTGAAGAAAAAATTCTGTTCCAAAGTAGAACTGTTCTACCTGACTAGAACTGCAGAAAAAAAAATGTGGAGTATTGCGATTTCTAAGATAGTCCGTTCTCCACCAGTTGCTCCTAAAAATCAGGCGCAAATCATGTGGAAACTTGGGCCCATAGAAAATAGGTGCAGGAGTCGGCCATTCGGCCCTTCGAACCTGCACCGCCATTCAATAAGATCATGGTTGATCCTTCCCTCAGTACCCCTTTCTTGCTTTCTCTCCATACCCCTTGATCCCCTTAGCTGTAAGGGCCATATCTAACTCCCTCTTGAATATATCCAATGAACTGGCATCAACAACTCTCTGCGGCAGGGAATTCCATAGGTTAACAACTCTCTGAGTGACGAAGTTTCTTCTCATCTCAGTCCTAAATAGCCTACCCCTTATTCTAAGACTATGTCCCCTGGTTCTGGACTTCCCCAACATTGGGAACGTTCTTCCCACATCTAACCTGTCCAGTCCCGTCAGAATCTTATATGTTTCTATGAGATCCCCTCTCATCCTTCTAAACTCCAGTGAATAAAAGCCCAATTGATCCAGTCTCTCCTCATATGACAGTCCAGCCATGCCTGGTATCAGTCTGGTGAACCTTCGCTGCACTCCCTCAATAGCAAGAACATCCTTCCTCAGATTAGGAGACCAAAACTGTGCATAATATTCCAGGTGGGGCCTCACCAAGGCCCTGTACAACTGCAGTAAGACCTCCCTGCTCCAATAATCAAATCCCCTAGCTATGAAGGGCAACATACCATTTGCCTTCTTCACCGCCTGCTATACCTGCATGCCCACTTTCAGTGACTGATGAACCATGACACCCAGGTCTCGTTGCACCTCCCCTTTTCCTAATCTGCCGCCATCCAGATAATATTCTGCCTTCGTGTTTTTGCCCCCAAAATGGATAACCTCACATTTATCCACATTATACTGCACCTGCCATGCATTTGCCCACTCACCTAACCTGTCCAAGTCACCCTGCAGCCTCTAAGCATCCTCCTCACAGCTCACACCGCCACCCAGTTTAGTGTCATCTGCAAACTTACAGATATTACATTCAATTCCTTCATCTAAATCATTAATGTACATTGTAAAGAGCTGTGTCCCAGCACTGAACCCTGCGGCACTCCACTAGTCACTGCCTGCCATTCTGAAAAGGACCGGTTTATCCCGATTCTCTGCTTCCTGTCTGCCAACCAGTTCTCTATCCATTTCAGTACATTACCCCCAATACCATGCGGTTTGATTTTGCACACCAATCTCTTGTGCGGGATCTTGTCAAAAGCCTTTTGAAAGTCCAAATACACCACATCCACTGGTTCTCCCTTGTCCACTCTGCAAGTTACATCCTCAAAAAATTCCAGAAGATTCGTCAAGCATGATTTCCCTTTCATAAATCCATGCTGACTTGGTCCGATCCTGTCACTGCTTTCCAAATGTGCTTATATTTCATCCTTAATGATTGATTCCAACATTTTCCCCACTACTGATGTCAGGCTAACTGGTACATAATTACCCGTTTTCTCTCTCCTTCCTTTAAAATGTAGTGTTACATTAGCTACCCTCCAATCCATAGGGACTGATCCAGAGTCAATAGACTGTTGGAAAATGATTACCAATTCATCCACTATTTCTAGGGTCACTTCCTTAACTAATTTGGAATGCAGACTATCAGGCCCCGGGGATTTATCGGCCTTCAATCCCATCAATTTCCCTAACACAATTTCCTGCCTAATAAGGATATCCTTCAGTTCCTCCTTCTCACTAGACCTACTGTCCCCTAGTATAATCGGAAAGTTATTTGTGTCTTCCTTCGTGAAGACAGAACCGAAGTATTTGTTCAATTGGTCTGCCATTTCTTTGTTCCCCATTATAACATCACCTGAATCCGACTGCAAGGGTCCTACGTTTGTCTTCACTAACCTTTTTCTCTTCACATATTTATAGAAACTTTTGCAGTCAGTGTTTAAGTTCCCTGCAAGCTTACTCTCGTACTCTATTTTCTCCCTGTTAATTAAACCCTTAATCTTCCTCTGTTGAATTCTGAATTTCTCCCAGTCCTCAGGTTTGTTGCTTTTTCTAGCCAAATTATATGCCTCTTCCTTGGCTTTAACACTATCCTTAATTTCCCTTGTTAGCCATGGTTGAGCCACCCTCCCCGTTTTATTTTTACGCCAGACAGGGATGTACAATTGCTAAAGTTCATCCACGTGATCTTTAAATGTTTGCCATTGCTTATCCACCGTCAACCCTTTAAGCATCCTTTGCCAGTCTATTCTAGCCAATTCACGCCTCATACCGTCGAAGTTACCTTTCCTTAAGTTCAGGACCCTAGTTTCCGAATTAACTGTGTCACTCTCCATCTTAATAAAGAATTCTACCATATTATGGTCACTCTTCCACAAGGGGCCTCGCACAACAAGATTGCTAATTAGTCCCTTCTCATTACACATCACCCAGTCTAGGATGGCCAGCTCTCTAGTTGGTTCCTCGACATATTGGTCTAGAAAACCATCACTAATGCACTCCAGGAAATCCTCCTCCACCACATTGCTACCAGTACATACTAGTTATTTTTACACTGTCACAATGCATAGGGTTTTAACCTTTAACGAGGAAAATGATCTTCCCTTGTCCCTGCCCCTGGATGTTGGATGAGAACAGGATCGGAATTGGATATGATGGCTAGTATGGTTGAAATGGCCTGCTGATGCTCACAGACCAGTCTCTCACACTCAAGAGGGTCACCTTAATGAGGTACTGGAGAGTAACCATTAACTGTAGGACTACTACAACAAGGAAACCATGGCTTAATGAGGGGAGAAAATTAGCTGAAAAAGGACAGAATAAAAAATAAATTACATTAGAATTTATAAAGTGGCATTAGGATCTTCCAAAGTAACCTTAATGCCTGGACTACCATTTTCCACAAGTCTGCAAGTGGGATAAAAATTAGCCCTTGATCCAGTTTAAACATTACTGTGGCTTTAAGCTGCTAATTTTAAAATAAAGTCACTCTATGTCATACATTTGCATTGATCAAAGCAGCCACAGTTCTTCAGATCTGAAATTTCAGTAGATTTTTTTTTGTAGTAACTGACTTTAAAAAAAAAACTTCACCAGAGCATTTTAGATGATAATGAACTTCAGCATAAAAAGTAATGTATATGCGATAGAACCTGCCACACAATTCACAGTGTGATTAAACACTGAAATGAGTTTTACCCAATTATGTAATGGATGGCCAGCCAGGCCCATGAGATGGATGAGTGTTGTGTCATAGAGAAACACATATAATACTCTCTAATTAATACAAGTTGAAAAGAATGCAATGGAAAATTCAGTAAATTCGGCCCAAAGTTTAAACAATAGTATAATCACATGCGGCGATTTAATCAGTTTATTAGCAGCTGAGCCTATATCCTTGTGTGGACACTGCAGAAGCTGTGGAAAAGTATCGCCCTGCAGCCTGGAAATCTGGTGTAGCAGTTACAGTTCTGTTCCTGGTGATTAACTCCTATTAAATAATCGCTTACTTTATTTGCAGCTTGCTTCCAGATACTCTGGTCGGCCCCAAGTGCTACATCCAACTGCTGGCATTTTATCGACAGTTACTTGCAGATGTGCTTCTTAAAGACCGAATTAATATGCAAAGTGCTGGTGAGAACACTAGGCCAAAAGCCTGCAAAAGTGAAAGTTACTGTGTGTTTTGGCTCGTTCCAATGTATTACACTAGAAAAATTCTCTACTAAAAGCAATTTATTTTCAGGTTCAACTGATGGTTGATCGAGTTTACACAGCGAGTAGCTGAGCCATAAAGGGCAGGAATGAGCCAGGTTCAAACCCTGGTCTGTGCTGAGTTGGCTAATCTCAGCTGTGGAGATAGCAGGAGTGCCACAATTGCCCAAGATGCTCATGGGTTGGGGAAGGGAGGATTGGACAGGTCTTCTGCTCCTGATTGCTGTCCGGTGACCCCTTCCAGTTCTGGATGAGCAGAAATTTTCTCCAATTGAATATTGGGAAGACTGAAGCCATTGTTTTTGGTCCCCGCCACAAACCCTGTTCCCTAGCCACTGACTCCAACCCTCTCCCCAACTTCTGTGTGAGGCTGAACCAGACTGTTCGCAATCTTGGTGTCATATTTGACCCTGAAATTAGCTTTCGATCCCAAATTCCAGCATAACTAAGACCGCCTATTTCCACCTCCGTAACATCGCACGTCTCCGCCCGTCTCCGCTCATCTGCTGCTGAAGTCCTCATCCATGCCTTTGTTACCTCTAGATTTGACTATTCCAACACACTCCTGGCTGGCCTCCCACACTCTACCTTATGTTAACTAGAGGTGATCCAAAACTCAGCTGCCCGTGTCCTAACTCACATCAAGTCCCGCTCACTCATAATCCCTGTGCTCGCTGACCTACATTGACTTCCTTATTTTCAAATCCCTCCATGGCCTCGCCCCTCCCTATCTCTGTAATCTCCTCCAGCTCCACAACCCCCTGGGATGTCTGCGCTCCTCTAATTCTGCCTTTTTGAGCATCCCTGATTATAATTGTTCAACCATTGCTGGCCATGCCTTCTGTTGCCTAGGCCCTAAGCTCTGGAATTCCCTGCCTAAACCTCTCCACCTCTCTTCTCTTTCCTCCTTCAAAACGCTCCTTAAAACCTACTTCTTTGACCTGCGCTAATTTCTACTTATGCGGCTCGGTGTTAAATCTTTTATCTCATAATGCTCCTGTGAAGCGCCCTGGGATGTTTCACTATGTTAAAAGTGATATTTAAATGCAAGTTGTTATTGTTACTGGAAATAGGAACAGGCAAATGTCAGGTGAAGTCAAGATTGAGCTCCGCTGTGATCTGTCCAGCTTGGGATATCTTGTCCTCACTCATCGTCAAGGCTTACATATGAATCAAGCCCACTTGCTAAACTAATGGAGGGAGAATAGTGCCTTAGCAATCAGAGTAAGGAAGGAGAGCAAATTAGTGAGAGTGAAACCTCATTGCTGCAGGCCCTGTAATTCAAAATACTGTTGATCCACTGCTGTTGGTATCTCAGCTGGCTTAAAATTATGTAAGATTTGTAACTGGGGTGGCCATCACTGGGAATTGTTCCAACAGCACTGATCAGTACATTGGTACTGTTTGATCTTTTAAAATGAGTAAAAACTATTAGTGATGAGAGAGTACCAATGCCATGGCATGTAGGGTGATGAGCTACTGAGTCCAGCAATTTGTTGTGTGGGGGTGAAATAAGAAAATAAAGTAAAAATATTTCAATGAAAAACTCTATGGCACAATTGCACGTATTGTCAATTTTGTCACAAAGGAATATAGTCTCATAGAACGGTAGAAGTTTACAGCACAGAATGAGAATCATTTCTTTTGCACATTGTTTCTGTGCTGGCTCTTGGGAAGAGCAATCTAAAACTAATCCTACTGCCGACTCTGTCCCCATAACCCTGTATCTTCCTCTGCTTCAAATATTTATTTAATGTACCTTTCAAAAATGCAATGATCTCTGGCTCAACCACTCCCTATTCTCTGCTTAAACAACCTTCTGTGTAAAGAAATCTGTCCTAATCTCTCTCCTCTTTTGGTGTCAATTTTAAATGAATGACTATTCAACACTGATTTCCGAACCAGAGGAAATAGTTTTTTTACTACTCATTCTGTCAAAACCCCTCATCGTTAAATCTCCTCCTAGCCTTCTCTGCTCCTGTAGAACTAGTCCTAGTATCCCAAGTCTCTCCTTAATGCCTGTTCCCTTTTAATAAGGGCCCCCATCTCCAATCAATGACTCTTCCATCGACATGTTAAGCTTGACTAAAATCTAACTGACTAATACTGATTGTTTTCGCCTCACTGAAGCAGCTCCATTAACTACACATTCCATTACATTCCCCGCCCAAACCACAATGGCAATGGAATGATTCTCATCGCCAGAGGAAGCTACTGCTTTTGAGCCAGTTGGGCCAGTTCTTGTACTTTGTCTAATTATTTTGAACACAAAGACTCATGAATTATGATAATGTACACCAATGAGCATGATTTTCCTTGTTTACTTTCATTGCAGATCTCATCTGTAACCCAGTGTTGGCTACGTTTCCAGAACTGCTGGAACAAACTGATATTTTTGATGCTCTTCGGGTAAGTCTGTTGTTACTCAACACTACCATTTTCCAAGCATGCTCAAACCCACAGTTAGTTTCAGCAGATTTTAAGACTGCTTATTTCCACCTCTATACCATTGCATGCACCTGCCTCCTCCTCACTAATACCACCAGCGGAACCTTTACCCATGCTTTTGTTACTTTAGGACTCGACTACTCCAATGCCCTCCTCACCAGTCTCCCATGCTCCATCTTACGCAAACTCCTCTCATCCAAATCTCCATCAACTGCATCCTTTCCCGCACTAAGTTATGCTCATGCATTACCCGTGTCCTCGCTGACTTCCACGGGCTCCATTTTCACCACCACGATGAATTCAAAATTCTTGTTTTTGTTAACAGATTCCTCCATGGCACTGCCCTACTCTATTTCAGTAACTTCATTCCAGCCCTACATTCTAGCCCATGATCCATGGTCACCTGAATCTGGCCTCCAGTACATCCATCCTTCCCTATCCACGGCACTCTTGATTAGAGACAGATCTTTCGGTTATTTGGAACTCCCAAGTCTTCGATTTGCTACTTGTCTCCCTGCCTTTACTTTCTTCAAAACATATCTGTTGGATTGTGTAACACAGAAACACAGAAAATAGGTGCAGGAGTAGGCCATTCGGCTCTTTGAGCCTTCACCGCCATTCAATGAGTTCATGGCTGAACATGCAACTTCAGTACCCCGTTCCTGCTTTCTCGCCATACCCCTTGATCCCCCTAGTAGTAAGGACTACATCTAACTCCTTTTTGAATATATTTAATGAATTGGCCTCAACAACTGTATTTGGTCAATTAACCTAATTCTCCTACTGTTCAGTCTGCTGATGCATTACTATAGTGCTGTTGGATTTTTTTAATATGTTAACAGTGCTATAGAAATGCAAGATGTTAAGGCAATTTTGTGGTTATTTTTAAATACAGACAAATACATCCTCCTTTAGTAGGTTATCTGGGATATGGATGGACAGTGACAACAGCACACAATTTGCAATTTATATAGTACCCTTAATGTTGGCAAACATTCCAAGGCATTCCACAGAAGTATAATCAGACAAAAATTGACATTGAGCTAAAGAATGAGATATTGGGAGTGGTGACTAAAAGCGAGATTAAAGAGGTATGTTTAAGGAGGGTTGTCCGGGGATAGCTCAGATGAATACGTGGCTTGAGCAGTGGTGCAGCAGGGAGGGATTCATGTTCCTGGGGCATTGGAACCGGTTCTGGGGGAGGTGGGACCAGTACAAACCGGACGGTCTGCACCTAGGCAGGACCGGAACCAATGTCCTAGGGGGAGTGTTTGCTAGTGCTGTTGGGGAGGAGTTAAACTAATATGGCAGAGGGATGGGAACCAATGCAGGGAGACAGAGGGAAACAAAATGGAGACAGAAGCAAAAGACAGAAAGGAGATGAGTAAAAGTGGAGGGCAGAGAAACCTAAGGAAAAAAACAAAAAGGGCCACTGTACAGCAAAATTCTAAAGGGTCAAAGTGTAATAAAAAGGCAAGCCTGAAAGCTCGGTGCCTCAATGCGAGGAGTATTCGGAACCCTGGTGAGGGCTCTGAGCAAGTTAGAGTGGGTGAGAGCTCAAAAGAATGCAAAAGGCAGGAGGCAACAGAGCAGAGTAGCACTGGAGTAAGTGAAAACCACAAGGTGATAGGAAGGGACAATATGTATGAATATAAAGGGGCTGCAGGAGCGGTCAAAACTAAAAATCATGGTTTAAAAACTAGTATTAAAACACTACCTAAACGCACGCAGCATTCGAAATAAAGTAAATGAGTTGACGGCACAAATCATTACAAATGGGTATGATTTGGTGGCCATTACAGAAACGTGGTTGCAGGGTGGCCAAGACTGGGAATTAAATATACAGGGGTATCTGACAATTCTGAAGGATAGACAAGAAGGGAAAGGAGGTGGGGTAGCTCTGTTAATAAAGGATGATATCAGGATAGTTGTGAGAGATGATATTGGCTCTAATGAACAAAATGTTGAATCAGTGTGGGTGGAAATTAGAGATAGTAAGGGGAAAAAGTCACTGGTCGGCGTAGATTATAGGCCCCCAAATAATAACTTCACGGTGGGGCGGACAATAATCAAGGGAATAATGGAGGCATGTGAAAAAGGAACGGCAGTAATCATGGGGGATTTTAACCTACATATCGATTGGTCAAATCAAATCGCACGGGGTAGCCTGGAGGAGGAATTCATAGAATGCATACGGGATTGTTTCTTAGAACAGTATGTTACAGAACCTACAAGGGAGCAAGTGACCTTAGATCTGGTCTTGTGTAATGAGACAGGAATAATAAACGATCTCCTAGTAAAAGATCCTCTCGGAATGAGTGATCACAGTATGGTTGAATTTGTAATACAGGTTGAGGGTGAGGAAGTAGTGTCTCAAACGAGCATACTATGCTTAAACAAAGGGGACTACAGTGGGATGAGGGCAGAGTTGGCTAAAGTAGACTGGAAACACAGACTAAGCGGTGGCACAATTGAGGAACAGTGGAGGACTTTTAAGGAGCTCTTTCATAGTGCTCAACAAAAATATATTCCAGTGAAAAAGAAGGGCGGTAAGAGAAGGAATAACCAGCCGTGGATAACCAAGGAAATAAAGGAGAGTATCAAATTAAAAACCAATGCGTATAAGGTGGCCAACGTTAGTGGGAAACTAGAAGATTGGGAAAATTTTAAACGACAGCAAAGAATGACTAAGAAAGCAATAAAGAAAGGAAAGATAGATTACGAAAGTAAATTTGCGCAAAACATAAAAACAGATAGTAAAAGTTTTTACCGATATATAAAACGGAAGAGAGTGACTAAAGTAAATGTTGGTCCCTTAGAAGATGAGAAGGGGGATTTAATAATGGGAAATGTGGAAATGGCTGAGACCTTAAACAATTATTTTGCTTCGGTCTTCACAGTGGAACACACAAAGACCATGCCAAAAATTGTTGGTCACGGGAATGTGGGAAGGGAGGACCTTGAGACAATCACTATCACTAGGGGGGTAGTGCTAGACAGGCTAATGGGACTCAAGGTAGACAAGTCCCCTGGTCCTGATGAAATGCATCCCAGGGTATTAAAAGAGATGGCGGAAGTTATAGCAGATGCATTCGTTATAATCTACCAAAATTCTCTGGACTCTGGGGAGGTATCAGCGGATTGGAAAGCAGCTAATGTAACGCCTCTGTTTAAAAAAGGGGGCAGACAAAAGGCAGGTAACTATAGGCCGGTTAGTTTAACATCTGTAGTGGGGAAAATGCTTGAAACTATCATTAAGGAAGAAATAGTGGGACATCTAGATAGGAATAGTGCAATCAAGCAGACGCAACATGGATTCATGAAGGGGAAATCACGTTTTACTCATTTACTGGAATTCTTTGAGGATATAATGAGCATGATGGATAGAGGTGTACCGATGGATGTGGTGTATTTAAATTTAGAAAAGGCATTCGATAAGGTGCCATACAAAAGGTACTGCAGAAGATAAAGGTACGCGGAGTCAGTGGAAATGTATTAGCATGGATAGAGAATTGGCTGGCTAACAGAAAGCAGAGTCGGGATAAATGGGCCCTTTTTGGGTTGGAAATCAGTGGTTAGTGGTGTGCCACAGGGATCGGTGCTGGGACCACAACTGTTTACAATATACATAGATGACCTGGAAGAGGGGACAGCGTGTAGTGTAACAAAATTTGCAGATGACACAAAGATTAGTGGGAAAGCGGGTTGTGTAGAGGACACAGAGAGGCTGCAAAGAAATTTAGATAGGTTAAACGAATGGGCTAAGGTTTGGCAGATGGAATACAATGTTGGAAAATATGAGGTCATCCACCTTGGGGAAAAAAAAACAGTAAAAGGAAATATTATTTGAATGGGGAGAAATTACAACATGCTGCGGTGCAGAGGGACCTGGGGGTCCTTGTTCATGAAACTCTTTTGAGTGAAACTCTTTTGAGGTCCTTGTTCATGAATCCCAAAAAGTTAATTTGCAGGTGCAACAGGTAATCAGGAAGGCGAATGGAATGTTGGCCTTCATTGCGAGAGAGATGGAGTTCAAAAGCAGGGAAGTCCTGCTGCAACTGTACAGGGTATTGGTGAGGCCGCACCTGGAGTACTGCGTGCAGTTTTTGTCACCTTACTTAAGGAAGGATATACTAGCCTTGGTGCGTGTACAGAGACGATTCACTAGGCTGATTCCGGAGATGAGAGGGTTACCTTTTGATGATAGATTGAGTAGACTGGGTCTTTACTCGTTGGAGTTCAGAAGGATGAGGGGTGATCTTATAGAAACATTTAAAATAATGAAAGGGATAGACAAGATAGAGGCAGAGAGATTGTTTCCACTGGTCGGGGAGATTAGAACTAGGGGGCACAGCCTCAAAATACGGGAGAGCCAATTTAAAACCGAGTTGAGAAGGAATTTCTTCTCCCAGAAGGTTGTGAATCTGTGGAATTCTCTGCCCAAGGAAGCAGTTGAGGCTAGCTCATTGAATGTATTCAAATCACAGATAGATAGATTTTTAACCAATAAGGGAATTAAGGGTTATGGGGAGCGGGCGGGTAAGTGGAGCTGAGTCCACGGCCAGATCAGCCATGATCTTGTTGAATGGCGGAACAGGCTCGAGGGGCTAGATGGCCTACTCCTGCTCCTAATTCTTATGTTCTTATGTTCTATCCATGGTCATCTTGGCTTCCATTAGATTATTGGTTAAAGTGATTACTTCATGGCTGAGATTCTTCTTTTCCTCTTCATGTAGTTGTGCCTATATGCACATAATGTAAAGGAGGAAAGATGGGGGAGACATTTAGGTAGGGAATTCCAGAGCTTTGGGCCGAGACAGCTGAAAACACGGCAACCAGTGGTGGGCAAAGGGAGCCAGGATACGTTGGAGGAACAAGTAATTCTCGCACATTTGTAAGAGTGGAGCAGGTTATGGGGGTAGAATGAGCCCACGAGGGATATGAACACGATGTTGAAAATTTTAAATTGGAGGCATTGCTGGACCAGTAGCCAAGGTAGGTCAGCAAGCACAGGGGTGATGGGTGAACAGGACTTGGTCCGAGATTGGATGCAGGCGGAAGAGTTTTGGATAAGCTCAGTAATGGAGAGTGAAGGATGGGAGGCCAGCCAGAAGAGCATTGTAATAGTTGTGGATTAGTGAAGACTAATGTAGGTCCATTGCAGTCAGAATCAGGTGAATTCATAATGGGGGAACAAGGAAATGGCAGACCAATTGAACAAATACTTTGGTTCTGTCTTCACTAAGGAAGACACGAATAACCTCCTGAGAATACTAGGGGACCGAGGGTCTAGCAAGAAGGGGGAACTGAGGGAAATCCTTATTAGTCAGGAAATGGTGTTAGGGAAATTGAAGGGACTGAAAGCTGATAAATCCCCAGGATCTGATAGTCTGCATCTCAGAGTACTTAAGGAAGTGGCCCTAGAAATAGTAGATGCATTGGTGGTCATTTTCCAACAGTCTATCGACTCTGGATTAGTTCCTAAGGACTGGAGAGCAGTTAATGTAACACCACTTTTTAAAAAAAGGAGGGAGAGACAAAACACGGAATTTATAGACCAGTTAGCCTGACATCGGTGGTGGGGAAAATGCTGGAATCAATTATTAAAGATATAATAGCAGCGCATTTGAAAAGCAGTGACAGGATCGGTCCAAGTCAGCATAGATTTATGAAAGGGAAATCATGCTTGACAAATCTTCTTGAATTTTTTGAGGATGTAACGAGTAGAGTGGACAAGGGAGAACCAGTGGATGTGGTGTATTTGGACTTTCAAAAGGCTTTTGACAAGGCCCCACACAAGAGATTGGTGTGCAAAATTAGGGCACATGGGATTGGGGGTAATGTATTGACGTGGATAGAGAACTGGTTGGCAGACAGGAAGCAAAGAGTGGGAATAACGGGTCCTTTTCAAAATGGCAGGCAGTGACTAGTGGGGTGCCGCAGGGTTCAGTGTTGGGACCCCAGCTATTTACAATATACATTAATGATTTAGACGAAGGAATTGAATGTAATATCTCCAAGTTTGCAGATGACACTAAGCTGGATGGCAGTGCGAGGAGGATGCTAGGAGGCTGCAGGGTGACTTGGACAGGTTAGGTGAATGGGCAAATGCATGGCAGATGCAGCATAATGTGGATAAGTGTGAGGTTATCCACTTTGGTGGCAAAAACAGGAAGGCAGATTATTATCTGAATGGTGATAGATTAGTAAAAGGGGAGGTGCAACGAGACTGGGTGTCATGGTACATCAGTCATTGAAGGTAGGCATGCAAGTACAGACAGCAGGCAGTAAAGAAAGCAAATGACATGCTGGAATTCATTGCGCGGGGATTTGAGTACAGGGGTAGGGAGGTCTTACTGCAGTTGTACAGGGCCTTGGTGAGACCACACCTTGAGTATTGTGCGCAGTTTTGGTCTCCTAATCTGAGGAAGGACATTCTTGGTATTGAGGGAGTGCAGCGAAGGTTCACCAGACAAATTCCCGGGATGGCAGGACTGAGATATGAAGAAAGACTCGATCGACTGGGCTTATATTCACTGGAATTTAGAAGAATGAAAAGGGATCTCATAGAAACATATAAAATTCTGACGGGATTGGACAGGTTAGAAGCAGGAAGAATGTTCCCCATGTTGGGGAAGTCCAGAACCAGGGGTCACAGTCTAAGGATAAGGGGTAAACCATTTAGGACCGAGATGAGGAGAAACTTCTTCACTCAGAGAATTGTGAACCTGTGGAATTCTCTACCACAGAAAGTTGTTGAGGCCAGTTTGTTCGATATATTCAAAAGGGAGTTAGATGTGGCCCTTACAGCTAAAGGGATCAATGGGTATGAAGAGAAAGCAGGAATGGGGTACTGAAGCTGCATGATCAGCTATGATCATATTGAATGGTGGTGCAGGCTCGAAGGGCCGAATGGCCTACTCCTGCACCTATTTTCTATGTTACTGTGACTGTTTCAGCAGCAGATGGACTGAAGCAGGGGTGGAGGCAATGATTGGATTGGGCTTTTTATAAAAATGAAAGCTGCAGCAACCTTGCAGCTTGTCATATGAACACCCACACTACTTTGGTAAAACAGATCTGGTGCCAGTTGATTGCTCAACCCTACCACATATGATTATAATAATTTTAATCACTACACACACCTAATCAGCCAAGTCTTCTTTGGCTTACAAGAAAGGGGCGAGTGCAGGGATTAGAACTGGGCCAGCCCTGAAAGGTTGCCTCAAGAGATTGATTGAAGTAAATAAATTAAATAATTTTGATCTAAAGGTCAAATTCAGAATTATAGTCTTAAGTCACATTTGCCTCATGGCTTTAGTTTGCTCAGCTCAGCTATATGGAGTATGCATATGTGAAAATAAACTGAGTTCAATTGCAAATCGCTCTTCATTTGATGTAAAACACAATAGTGAAGGTAAGTGAGATTTGATCAGTTAGAATTTGCAATCAAAATGTTCAGATTAATTCTAGTTGAGTGTTTACAATCAAAGTCTATGACTCCTGCAAATATGATTGTAAATGTGAGGAGCTGGATTCCCACACCGTTGCCATGTAATCATGGTTCTGCAGCTCCTACAGGTCAATTGGTGTTAGCGCTGAAAATCCAACGATTAAAGAAGTGGTATAATTTTTTAAACATCGCTATAACGTGTATGCCTCGCCCCTCAGAAGCGAGCGGCTGGCCCTCTTCCAGCAGCACCCACTGCTGCTGGCGACGTCCAGGCCGGTCATTCTGGGCGGTGACTTCAACTGCATCATCGATGCGGCTGGACGATCCAGCAGAGCCGACAGCAAGCTGGACGCCACGTCCAGACTCCTGATGGACGCGGTAAAAGATGCCAAGCTGTGCAACGTCTTCAGCAACCCTGCAGACGGAGCACCGCGCAGATACACCTGGTCGAGACCAGACGGGTCCGTCCGTTCCAGAATA
Source organism: Pristiophorus japonicus (assembly GCF_044704955.1). Lineage (NCBI taxonomy): Eukaryota > Metazoa > Chordata > Chondrichthyes > Pristiophoridae > Pristiophorus > Pristiophorus japonicus. Next base: position 211,736,803 of record NC_091983.1, read on the forward strand.
GACTTCCTGTTTGTGTCCCACACGCTCAAGGTCAGATCCACCGACGTCACGCCGGTGTTCTTCTCTGACCACTGCCTCCTACTGGCCGACTGTCGCCCATAGGAAAACCAGAAAGTTGGCAGAGGGATATGGAAGCTGAACGTGAAACTGTTGACTCCGGAAAACGTGGAGGAACTCGAGGGATTACAAAGGTTGGAGAACCGTAAAACCTCTTTGCGATTCCCCGATGCACTGGTGAGAAACAATCAAGACAAATATCAAGAGGTTCTTCATCCTCAAAGGTGTTCAGGAGGCGAGAGGGAGACAGAGGGAATTGTCCCAACTCCAGACAAATATGCAAAACCTGCTCCTGTTGCAGTCGATGGGGGTCGATGTCGCGGAGGAACTCGAAGAGGTGAAGGGCCAGCAAGCCTCGCTCTTTGCCTCAGAGTCCTCCAAAATCATTTTCCACTCCAGAGTCCGCTCCGTCGAGTAGGATGAGACGTGTTCGCGCTTCTTCCAAAAGGTACACGGGGTGCTCTGTGATCACCAACCTAAAGGAAGAAGACACTTCTGTGACGTTTTCGCAGCCTGACATGCTGGGCTGTACGACGTCAAGCCCACAGACCGCGCGGCCTCCCAGTCGTTCCTGTCGTCTATCACGGAGGTCCTAGACGACAGCGAGCAGGAGAGTCTGGACCACCCGCTAACTCTGGACGAGCTGACAAAGGCCGTCCGGTCCTTCGAGACGAATCAAACTCCCGGAAGCGATGGCTTACCGGTCGAGTTGTATTGGGCTCTGTGGGACTGGATGGGCCCAGACCTGCTGGAAGTGTATGGGGGTATGCTTCTGGCTGGCAGTATGTCAGAATCAATGAGGAAAGGCATCATCACCCTCATCTACAAGCAGAAGGGGGAGAGGGAAGAAATCAAAAACTGCCGGCCCTTTTCGCTGCTCAATGTGGACTACAAGACCTTTCAAAGGTCATCGTCAACAGGGTCAAGTCTGCTCTTGAGCTGGTGATTCACCCGGACCAGACCTGCGCTGTTCCCGGCAGGAAGATCTCTGATAGCCTGGCGCTACTCAGGGGTACGATCGCCTATGTGCGGGATTACAAGGCTACATTTCAAGCTCTGCACTCTCTGCCCTCCGGAGCCTGACTCTAAATTTAAAAGTGGCAGATGATTTGTATCTTCCTTTTGAGAAGGTCCCAAATGTGTTATAGCTTACCTGCGAATGCACAGTGCTCGCACTGATTACCAAAACAGAGATAGTCTTTCTTTTAACCCAACACTGATGTCAATCACCCTAATATGCTTTTTAAAGTAATGATTTACTATAGGTATTATTAAAATGGCTTTGTACTTAATCAGTGTAGTAGGTCATGATTCGGCTATATTCCTCTCCAGAGTTCTGTTGTGTAGTATTTAAATATACTCTTTCTTTATTTAAATGTTTTTATTTCTGTAACTGAGGGTAAGGATATTTTCTTTTGCTGTTTTATAAAGCACTGTAAATGTTAAAAATATTCTTTGCCATTACTGATACCTGTTTGTTTTCCATTTATCAGAGTGCTTGGTCTGAAAAGGAAATAACTTTAACGCGGTCCGTGAAGGTAATGTTGGCTTTTTAGGTGTATGTTCTAAAACAGTCTGGTTTGCCTGTAAATTAACAGTAACGTGAAATAATGTTAATTTAGAAAGAAAGACCCTGCCTATAATAGATTTGATTCCTCCATTCTGAAAGGTTTCCAATTTCTGCTGCACTGCTATGAAAAAGTATCAAACAGGCCAGGCTGTTTTTTGTTGAGGTGGAAGGGGGAGTCACTATCAACAACAACAGCATCTTTAATGTAGTAAAACGTTCCAAGGCGCTTCACAGCAGCATTATCAAACAACATTTATCAGATGGGGTTCATTAAACAGCTCCTCTTACTGGTTGTTCAAAAACAACATTGGCAACCTACAGGAGGGATGTAGCTGGAAGGACTGCTATGATGAGAATAAATAGAAAAAAATAGAACTTAAAAAAAAAAGTAAGCTATTTTATAACTATCTGGCTCCTAGCTCTAAAAGAGCATACTTTGGAAAGCACACAGTCTTCTTTCTCTAACCTTTTTTTTAGGTCTGCTTGTCCTACATACAATTCTCTGGCTAGGAAATCAAGTAGATAAGCTGTTCCCATACCTGTCTCAGCCACATTCAGTAGTCTGCTGCTAGGAATGAGGAATGTAAACTTAAATGTTGTTACTTTAAATGTTTCCATTCCCGATCTGTGTGGATGCGCCTAGGGTTCCATTTTGATAAAATCTAGCATGTGGTAAAGAATATAACAAAGGAAAGGCAGTTGAAGTCCAAATGGAGATGCTGGAGGATGGGGAAATTGGTGTACAGAAAATGGCCCACTCTCTGCGATCGTTAGAAATCCTGCTCATGGACTTGGCCAGATCTATGTTTAGAACAAAGGACACAGAATTTGGAGAACACACAGCCTTCAGTCTCATGAACCACAGTGTGAAAATGCTAAAATTCATCACATTAATGAGAATAACAAGGAAGGTGGATTGGGAATTAAGAGAGGAAGAGTTGTGCTTCAGCTGTGAGGAGTTGGAATATTTGGTGGAGAATAATTGAATCTATACTTTGTACATTACAAGAACATGTTTGAGGCTGAAATTGGCCCCCTCTTTAAGGTCCATTTCCGCCGTGCCCTGTGTTCCCGCCCCGTCTGGCACGTCCCGACCGCCGCAGGAGCGGAGCCGCCTCCGTTCGGTGCCCCCGACAGCTTTTCCCGGCGGGATCATTTTAGCTACTCTCTTCCTTTTTATATATCTGTAGAAGCTCTTACTACCTGTTTTTATATTTCTTGCTAGTTTACTCTCATAATCTACCTTCCCTCTCTTTATTATTTTATTAGTCATCCTTTGCTGGTTTTTAAAAATTTCCCAATCCTCTGTCCTCCCACTAATCTTGGCCACTTTGTATCCCGTTGTTTTGAGTTTGATACCATCCTTTACTTCTTTAGTTAGCCATGGATGGTATTCCCTTCTCTTAAAGTCTTTCCTTCTCAACGGAATATATTTTTGTTGAAAGTTATGAAATATCTCCTTAAATGTCTGCCACAGCTTATCAACCATCTTATACTTTAATCTATTTTCCCAGTCCACTTTAGCCAACTCTGCCTTCATACCTTTGTAATCGCCTTTATTTAAGATCAGGACACTGGTTTGAGATTCAACTATCTCACCTTCCAATTGAATTTGACCTTCAACCATGCTATGATTACTCTTTCCTAGAGGATCCTTTACTATGAGATCATTTATTAATCTTGTCTCATTACACAGTACCAGATCCAGGATAGCCTGCTCCCTGGTTCTGCAACGTACTGTTCAACAAAACTATCCCGGATACACTCTATGAACTTTTCCTCAAGGCTACCTTGGCCAATTTGATTTGTCCAATTAATATGAAAATTAAAATCACTCATGATTATTGCCATGCCTTTCTTACAAGCCTCCATTATCTCTTGATTTGTACTCTGTCCAACAGTGTAGCTACTATTAGGGGGCCTATAGACGACTCCCACCAGCGACTTTTTCTCCTTATTATTTCTGATCTCCACCCACATTGATCTTCTGAGCCAATATCATTTCTCACTACTACACTGATCTCATCCTTTATTAACAGAGCTACCCCAACTCCTTTTCCCTTCTGTCTATCCTACCGAATTGTCAAATACCACTGAATATTCAGTTCCCAGCCTTGGTCATCTTGCAACCACGTCTCTGTAATGGCTATCAAATCATACCCATTTATATCTATTTGTGCCGTCAACTCATCTGTCTTGTTACGAATGTTGCATGCATTCAGATAAAGAGCTTTTAATTTTGAGTTTTTACCATTTTTCCCTAATTTGACCCCACTTTCTGATACCTTCTCATTTTTATACATTCTGTCCCTTCCTGTCACACTCTGGTTATCATCATCATCTTCATCATCCATCATAGGCAGAAATCGAGGAAGACTTGCTTCCACTCCAAAAATGAGTTCTCAGGTGACTGTACAGTCCAATACGGGAATTACAGTCTCTTGTCATAGGTGGGACCAACAGTGGTTGAAGGAAAGGGTGGGTGGGGAGTCTGGTTTGCTGCACGCTCCTTCCGCTGTCTGCGCTTGTTTTCTGCATGCTCTCGGCGACGAGACTCGAGTTGCTCAGCGCCCTCCCGGATGCTCTTCCTTCACTTAGGGCGATCTTGGGCCAGGGATGCCCAGGTGCCGGTGGGGATATTGCACTTTATCAAGAAGGCTTTGAGGGTGTCCTTGAAACATTTCCTCTGTCCACCTGGAGCTTGCCTGCCATGTAGGAGTTCCGAGTAAAGCGCTTGCTTTGAGAGTCTCGTGTCCAGCATACAGACGATGTGGCCCGCCTAACGGAGCTGGTCGAGTGTGGTCACTGCTTCGATGCTGGAGATTATCATTTCCCCCATCGCTGCCTTGCTCTAGTGCCTTCTCCTTTCTCTTTGACCTTTTAGATTTTCGCTCACCTGAACCCTACCGCCCCCCCCCCCATTATTTAGTTTAAAACCCTTTCTACGGCCCTAGTTATTCGATTCGCCAAGACTCTCGTCCCAACATGGTTTAAGTGGAGCCCGTCCCAATGGAACAGCTCCCTCTTACCCCAGTACTGGTGCCAGTGTCCCAGGAATAGAAATCCATTGCTCCCACACCAGTCTTTGAGCCACGTGTTCATTTCTCAGATCTTATTTACCCTGTGCAAATTTGCTCGTGGCTCAGATAGTAATCCAGAGATTATTACCTTACTGGTTCTGCGTTTTAATTTAGCCCCTAACTGGTCATACTCCCTCAGCAGAACCTCTTTCTTTGTTCTATCTATGTCATTGATACCTACGTGGACCATGACAACTGGATCTTCTCCCTCCCACTCCAAGTTCCTCTCCAGCCAAGAGGAGATGTCCTTAATCCGGGCAGACAACACAGCCTTCGGGACTCACGCTGTCTGCTGCAGAGAACAGTATCTATCCTCCTTATGATACTGTCCCCTACAACTACAACATTTATTTTTACTCCCCCCACTTGAATGGCCCCCTGTACCATAAGAACATAAGAATTAGGAACAGGAGTAGGCCATCTAGCCCCTCGAGCCTGCTCTGCCATTCAACAAGATCATGGCTGATCTGGCCGTGGACTCAGCTCCACTTACCCGCCCGCTCCCCGTAACCCTTAATTCCCTTATTGGTTAAAAATCTATCTATCTGTGACTTGAATACATTCAATGAGCTAGCCTCAACTGCTTCCTTGTGCAGAGAATTCCACAGATTCACAACCCTCTGGGAGAAGAAATTCCTTCTCAACTCGGTTTTAAATTGGCTCCCCCATATTTTGAGGTTGTGCCCCCTAGTTCTAGTCTCCCCGACCAGTGGAAACAATCTCTCTGCCTCTATCTTGTCTATCCTTTTCATGATTTTAAATGTTTCTATAAGATCACCCCTCATCCTTCTGAACTCCGAGTAAAGACCCAGTCTACTCAATCTATCATCATAAAGTAACCCCCTCATCTCCGGAATCAGCCTCGTGAATCGTCTCTGTACCCCCTCCAAGGCTAGTATATCCTTCCTTAAGTAAGGTGACCAAAACTGCACGCAGTACTCCAGGTGCGGCCTCACCAATACCCTATACAGTTGCAGAAGGACCCCCCTGCTTTTGTACTCCATCCCTCTCGCAATGAAGGCAACATTCCATTTGCCTTCCTGATTACCTGCTGCACCTGCAAACTAACTTTTTGGGATTCATGCACAAGGACCCCCAGGTCCCTCTGCACTGCAGCATGTTGTAATTTCTCCCCATTCAAATAATATTCCCTTTTACTTTTTTTTTTCCCCAAGGTGGATTACCTCACACTTTCCGACATTGTATTCCATCTGCCAAACCTTAGCCCATTCGCTTAACCTATCTAAATCTCTTTGCAGCCTTTCTGTGTCCTCTACACAACTCGCTTTCCCACTAATCTTGGTGTCATCTGCAAATTTTGTTACACTACACTCTGTCCCCTCTTCCAGGTCATCTATGTATATTGTAAATAGTTGTGGTCCCAGCACCGATCCCTGTGGCACACCACTAACCACCGATTTCCAACCCGAAAAGGACCCATTTATCCCGACTCTCTGCTTTCTGTTCGCCAGCCAATTCTCTATCCGTGCTAATACATTTCCTCTGACTCCGCGTACCTTTATCTTCTGCAGTAACCTTTTGTGTGGCACCTTATCGAATGCCTTTTGAAAATCTAAATACACCACATCTATCGGTACACCTCTATCCACCATGCTCATTATATCCTCAAAGAATTCCAGTAAATGAGTTAAACATGATTTCCCCTTCATGAATCCATGCTGCGTCTGCTTGATTGCACTATTTCTATCTAGATGTTCCGCTATTTCTTCCTTAATGATAGTTTCAAGCATTTTCCCCACTACAGATGTTAAACTAACCGGCCTATAGTTACCTGCCTTTTGTCTGCCCCCTTTTTTAAACAGAGGCATTACATTAGCTGCTTTCCAATCCGCTGGTACCTCCCCAGAGTCCAGAGACTTTTGGTAGATTATAACGAATGCATCTGCTATAACTTCCGCCATCTCTTTTGATACCCTGGGATGCATTTCATCAGGACCAGGGGACTTGTCTACCTTGAGTCCCATTAGCCTGTCCAGCACTACCCCCCTAGTGATAGTGATAGTGATTGTCTCAAGGTCCTCCCTTCCCACATTCCTGTGACCAGCAATTTTTGGCATGGTTTTTGTGTGTTCCACTGTGAAGACCGAAGCAAAATAATTGTTTCAGGTCTCAGCCATTTCCACATTTCCCATTATTAAATCCCCCTTCTCATCTTCTAAGGGACCAACATTTACTTTACAGTGCTGTGGTCAGTTTGCTCAGCCTCCCTGCAGTCCCTGCTCTTGTCCACACAGGGAGTAAGAACTTTGTACCTGTTGGACAAGAGCAAGTGCTGAGGCTCCTCCATCACTACCTCCTGGATTCACATACCTGCCTCGCTTGTAGTCACACCCTCCTGTCCCTGACCACGGACCAAATTTGAATTATTTAACCTAAGGGGTGTGACTGCCTCCTGGAACACCGCGTCCAGGTAACTCTCCCCCTCCCAGATGTGTCACAGTGTTTGAAGCTCGGACTCCAGCTCATCAACACGGAGCTGAAGTTCCTCGAGCTGCAGACACTTGCTGCAGATGTGGTCGCCATGGACCTCAATGGGGTCACCCAGCTCCCACATGCAGCAGCAGTAATACATCGCCTCCCCTGCCATCTCTAATGTGTTTAATTAATTAGCTTTTGAAGTTTTCAACATTTAGTTTTTAATCCCAGCTCTTAATTTAAACCAATGCCCAAGAGAAGAGAGAAAAACTAACCAATCAATCACTCCCCTGCTTTCCTGTGACGTCACACGTTGATTCTTTTAACTTCTTATCTTTGCAGATCAGTTGATGCTGGTTGGGCCTCGCTGCTCAGCTCTCTCACGTCCTTTGTAGGGTTGCTGCTGCTCCTGCTCTTGCGTCCTCTGTAGGGTTGCTGGTCCTCCCGCTCTCACGCCATCTCCGAACTCCCACTGCTCGGCTCTCTTGATCCCTTTGTAGGGTTGCTGGTCCTCCCGCTCTCACGCCATCTCCGAACTCCCGCTGCTCGGCTCTCTCAATACCTTTGTAGGGTTGCTGGTCCTCACGCTCTCTCCGAACTCCCGCTGCTCGGCTCTCTCAATACCTTTGTAGGGTTGCTGGTCCTCACGCTCTCTCCGAACTCCCGCTGCTCGGCTCTCTCGATACCTTTGTAGGGTTGCTGGTCCTCACGCTCTCTCCGAACTCCCGCTGCTCGGCTCTCTCGATACCTTTGTAGGGTTGCTGGTCCTCACGCTCTCTCCGAACTCCCGCTGCTCGGCTCTCTCGATACCTTTGTAGGGTTGCTGCTCCTCCCGCCATTGTACCCTTTCCGAAATTTGCAACATCTCACAGTCGCCATTCACGGTTGCATAAGGGAGGTCACTGAGGCTCTGTATGCAAAGACAGACACTCTCTTGCCAGAGAAAAGTAGGCAGAGCGAGCATGAGACTTCACCAGGATAGCAGGCTTTCCCATGGTCCAGGGTGCCATTGACTGCACACATGTCGTTTGTGGGCGCCGCATGTGAACTCAGAGATGTACTGCAACCGGAAGGGATTCCACTCCCTCAATATCCAGCTAGTGTGCGACCATACTCAGCGCATCATGCAAGTTAATGCTTGGTATCCTGGCAACAGCCATGATGCCTTCATTCTGCGGCTGTCTGCTGTACGATCCGCATTTCAGCCATTACGACAAACCAGAAGATAGCTATTGGACGACAAGTGCGAACCGTTGACCACTTGTCTCATGACTCCAGTGCCCAACCCAACCACACATGGGCAACCTGCCTATAATGAAAGCCGCACGGAATCAAGCAGACCATTGGGGTTTCCACTGCCTTACTGCTCTGGAGGATCCCTGCAGTACTTGCCAGAGCTCAGCTCAAGAATCGTCGTGGTCTGCTGCAAGTTGCACAACCTTGTCATCATGAGGGCACAGCCGTTGCCACCAGGGATACGGCAAAGAGCTGAACAGGAGGAGGAAGAGGAGCGGGAACTGGAGGAGGACGAGGAAGGTAGGAGGCAGCCAACACAGCCCTTTTGTGGCCAGGCTGCCTGTGATCAACTGATCCGACTGTGGTACCAGTGAATGCAACCTGAATTCCCCTTTCACCCACAGTCCTGCACCTTACCTTCCCTCTGTTACGGACCATCACAGTGTCCTCTTGGCCACAATGCTAAAATAAAAGCCACCACAAAAACACATTCAAAACCAACTTTGTACATCAATACATCCATATTCCGTAACAAAGTCAACTAAACACCCTTGCTGATTCCCCGTGTGCCTTTCTTCTTTGTGCCTTTGCCTGCCCTGGTGCTCCAAGCAGTGCTACCCCAGTGGCTGCAGCATGGCTGGTGGAAAGCTGCTGACTTTCCCTGGTGAAGATTGCAGATGGCCTTGGAGGTTGACCACTAGCAGTTCTGGCCCGAGAAGGTAATAAAAACAGAAAATACTGGAAATCTCAGCGGGTAAGGCAGCATCTGTGGAGAGGAAAACAGAGTTAACGTTTCAGTTCGATGACCCTTGACGTTGCACTCGGGCTTTCCGGCAGGCCTGCCAATGCACCAAGCATTTAATTGTGTATACCCATCGGCTTTCTTCTGTAGGCCGCCCCATCGAAGTCCTCATCTGGGTCCTGTGCAGCAAAAGCCGTGTGCGACTTTGCCCTCCGGGAAGCTGGCACCTAGGCTACCTTCTCCCCCTCCCTCGTGCCCTGTGTCTCACCATGTGCAAATCCCACGTCTAGCCTATCCTCTAAAGTCAGGATTATCAGTATCTGATCTGGTGGCTCCAAGTGTGAAATCGTGTTATGGTTCGCCTTCTGCATCACTTCCTTCTCTTGCACTTCCTGCTGCTCCACCACTGCCTGGCCAGTTTGCAGTTTTGGGTATCTGAAAGGAGAAAGGCACAAGGGTAGGGTTATGGTGTGGTGAGGGGTGGGGTGGGAGTGGGGAGAGGTGAATGCTTACACCATCTGCAGCTTTTAAGTCACATGAGATTGTGGGATGAGTGGGATGTGGGAAGGAGGATTAAGTATGAGCATGTTGTCATCTTGGATTGTTTCAGTCCTGCCAATAATCTCCAGCACTGACTTCCCCCACGGGGCTTAGCTCATACAGGCGCGCCTGTCCCCACCAATTAGGTCCTGCTGCCTCCCATTATGAGCCACCTTGTCCTTCAAGAGAAAGGGAAGTGTGTCAGTGAGTGTGGTGCAATGTGTTTGGTTGATGCCTGTCATAGTTGAATAGCTGACAGTGTGTGCAAGCTGTGAGATGTGGGTGTAAGTGGTAGGTGTGAGAGGGTGAGGTGAAGCTATGAATGTGAGGCATGATTCATGTTTGGTAGAGATTGTTGGTAGGTGAGTGGGTATGGTGCATTGAGCAGTGCTTGAGGCTAGTGGTGCAGATTGTGGGATATGGCATTTGAAGATGAATTCACTGTCCTTGACCACTCATGTCATTAAACTTCTTCCTGCACTGCATCCAGGTCTTCGGGGCTACACTGCATTGACAGCAACAGCTATCTGCTCCCATTCCCTTCTCAGCGTCTGACTGGAGGGCCTCCTGGCCCCCTATGAACAGAGGACACCTCTCTGCCTGGCCACTTCCTGCAGCAGGGCCTCGAGCGCTGCCTCAGTAAATTTGGGAGCCATCTCTCTGCTATATTGCGCCATCGTCACCTTTTCTGAAGTTCACACACTCCTCTACAACAACTTCCAGTACCTGATGCAGCCAGAATGCACCTCCCTTTTAAGAAGTGCAGGCTAACTTTAATTGGTGCTAGCCTTGCACGAACTTGGGCCCCCTGCTGAGGCGCGCAGCCACTCAACAGCACGTTTGCATGCTGCCCGCATTGGAAGGAATGGGCACATCATGATCTCCACGCCCGTTTTCAGGCTTTATCCAATTGCTATGCCTTAAAGTATAACTATAAATTGAAATTGATCATCAATCTGACTTCAGAATTGTACTGCCACTTTTGTATTGCTGTAAAATTGAAAATGATGCCAAAGTGGCAAATCTCAGCTTGTTTTTATATATAAAGTTGCCCAATCCTGCCAATACCTGGCACTTGATTCTAATCAGTAGTTGTTTATTTTACATTAGTGCGTTTAATTTGATATTTGCAAGATTCAACAAGTTAAGGTGTTTTTTTTAGATCAGGATCCTGTCCTACAGGATACTATTAACTCAAGATTTGATTTGATTTTTTATTTTGTTTTTAATTGTTTACATCTTTTGACAACTAAATCGTAACAAAAGCATTTTGTTATTGTGTTTAAATTAATATATTAAAGATCCTTATTATTGAAATAGTTTACAATTTATTTCTGTTCTTTACAGAGAGATCAAGAGTTTATGAAGCATTCATTTGTCCAAGTGTACCATGACAGTGTATATCCTCTTCTTCGTTCCATTACTCTACCAGCAAACAAATGGGCTGATGAAGAAGTTGAAATTAGCCGCTGGAAGAATATTGCTAACTTTTTACAGCAAAGCCAAGAGAGAAATGGCTCCCTTTACGGTCTGCTTTCTCCAGAACATGCTTATCATGCGTTTGATATTTCAGAGATAAGCTACGATTTCCTGGGAATGACCAGAAAGACTGTTGCTGTCGACTGACGCATGAATCCTTCATTAAAAGGAAATATTCTCATGAAAAAATGTTCATCAAAACGCTTTGTATTTGTTTGGGAGGGAAGAGAGCCAAACGTAACCTTGTCAGTTTTACCCTCAGAAGTGGTATGTGGTGGTATTTTAGCCTGGTTTATGTTATCATAGACTCAAGAGACATCACAGCACAGATAGAGCCTATATGGCCCCTCGCATCTCTGCTGATGCTAGCTTTTCAATCCTTTTGTATTCTTCCTTTTCAAATACTTATTCAATTCATTTAAATGATGTTGTTTCTGCTGCAGTTGCTGCTTTTAGTAAAGCATTCCATGTTTCAATAACCCTATGTATGAAAAACATTTATTTTATCTTATCCTATGATAATGTGAGTTTATGCTCACTTGTTACCAATTCCCCAACCAATGAAAACAATCTTTCACTATGTAACTCCTCAAAACCTTTCATTATCTCAGAAACCTCTTTTAGATTCCCCTTGGAACCAGTCCTGTTCCGATGAAAAAAACTCCAATTTTAGCTGCTCTTCATAATTATATCTTGTACAATTTCAATTAAACCTTCACTGTACCGTTTCCACATTCTAATATCCTTCCTATAATAGGATGCCCAGAATAAAATAAACACACATTGACGTGGATGGCATGGGCAAAGCCACATTTATTTCACAATATTCCATGGTGGGATTTGAACTCATGACCTCCAAGGTTGCTAGTCTGATATAGCCAGTAAACTAATGTACATGTGCACTAATTTGTACCTGCACATAGTTATCCAACTGTGGCCAATCAGTGTGTTGTACAAATCAAACATAACACTCCTTAATTTTGTTTACAGTGGCCCTATGTACTGAACCAAGTTGATATGCTTGTAAAGAAAAACATTTAAAAAGCTGCATTGAGTGCATCTTGTGTTGACCTGGGCCATTGGCTTGCAGTGTTTGAATAAGTCAAATTCTATTTTTATTGCATGGGAATCCAGGATTTTCATTGGGACTTCAGTGATCTTATTCAGCGTTTGTCCATTTTTCATAAATTTGGGCTCTTGACGGTGACCCTTTGAAATGTATCTTGCAGTCAAATTAATATTAACTATTCATCATAGGCAGTCCCTCGAAATCGAGAAAAACTTATATCCACTCCAAAAATGAATTCTTAATCCATAAAGGTCTTGACATTCCAGGTCCCGAACTTCACATTGAAGGGTGGAAGATGCCTGTGCATGAGTTCTTTTAACGTGGGGTGGCCATTGCACACTGGCTACCACACGGGCTTAGCTGAGCAAGGTCTTGGTCCAGTGGCAAGGGAGTCCAAGATGACTGGCGACCTAGCTGTATGAGCCTAGTTGCCATTATAGCATTAACTATTATAACATATTGAACACTGTTACAATCTTACTGTGATTGTTTTTGTGGGTACTGGTAATTTTTATTAAATTTAGTACAGTGAAAAGGAGATTATTTGTACAGATATTTGGGGGCCGAAATTGAAAGTGGCGGCCATTCCGGGTCGGTGCGGAATGGCCGCCAAGTCTCCGCAGAGGGGCTGCCATTTAAAAAATTGCCCTTCCTCCGTTTTAGAGCGGTGTAAGGGACCGCTCCACCCGTTTTCCCGTTGAGGCGTGCACATGCTGACCACTTACCGACCGGCGTTCATCCCTTCCTGAAATTGCCCCTCGGGAAATTGCCTATTTCCCGGAATTGCCCCTCGGGAAATTGTCCCTTTCCCGGAATTGCCCCGTGGGAGTGGTGCCGCCGACAGTCGGTGCCCCCAACAGCTTTTGTAGTCAGTACCCTCTCTGTGGCTTGGCAGCACGGCCGCCCTTAAAGGGGAAGTGGCACTGCCGGCGACGCCATGATATTTTTTTTTGTCGGCTGACTGCCAAGTCGGGCCGACAATTATGTCCGCGGGTTCAGCTGGGCCGCCAGCAGGCAGCCTGGCACCCCCTCTTGGGTGCCAGGCCACTGGCCTGGCCGAAACCATCCCTGGTGGCCCAATGTTTGCCACTAAAGTGGCTGCAGAGTTCAAAGCGGGCCTCCCCTTTAACTGAAGGGGGTGGAACGTTGTGACGCGGCAAGTCCGCGTCGCGCTAACGTCCTCAGTGCGGCGCTGATAACTGGTCGGGCGGCGGACCCGCTGCAAGGGCAAGGGCAGCCGCCACAACTTCCGCTCCGAGCCAAAAAAATTTCAAAATGGGGTGGAGAAAAACTTTCAAAAACAGTAGTTGCGCCCCGTTTGGAGCGGGGCTCAATTTCGGTCCCGAGATTTTTTGCATGCCCGTGAATTTTATGACGTCGCTAACATCATGTGGCTGGTTAATTATTTCCATTCTCTTTATATAGACCAATAAAAAGAACTTTCCCTCTAAAAATGATTAATTTCTTTTACTTAAATGGAATTAATGCAGATCACTAAGACTTGGAGGCAGATATTTATCCATGTTCATAACCTCGATTAGCAGCAAATTCAAACTGGGAAAAATTTCAGGTTCAGATTTTCTTAAAAAATCTTACGTTTGATACAGTAACGTGCAACTGGTTGCCAGAAAGCGTGGTTCTCGATCAATGGATAGCTTTAAAAAGGAATTGAATCAATACCTGTAAGGAAATGGGGTGAAGTATACAAATCTCTTTGATTCCCATGGAGGTTAGGGTGAGGGGGAACGGTACAGGATTGAGGTGCATAGACTGGTGTGGAAGTTGTGGATTTAATGGACCAAATTACTGTTCCTTGTTCCAAGCTTTTTTTCTTATCTTAAGGTGCGATATTTGTACATTTGCTGATTCATAATTTTTTGCCATGCATATAAAGCACTGTTTTGTGCACTCATCAATGACAGTTGGTCTGAAAAATGAGAGATTGTTTTAAAATAAAAAACAACTTAAAATCTGCTCTTCTAAACTTTTGGGGAAGTGAAAATTTGTTTTATTTCCCTGGAAACAAAGAAACTGTGCAAAGGTAGAGGTGCATTTAAAGAAGAAAATAGTAGTACACAGCTAGAATTAACATTTTTTAGCTTCGCTACCCCTGAGTTGTCATCTGGGCTGGTGTCAAGTACTTGCTCTGTGGAGATGCCCCGAGATGAATCTGTGACTTAAGTCATCAGTGCATCTAACTTAACTCTTAGCCTATCATCCCAATCTATCTCAAATAACCAATCCAATCTGACATCCAATACTTTTATCACTTAAAAAAAAATTAAGTTATATCCCCTTCAAAGCATCATTTCTCTGCTGGAGCTGGAGCGCCGGGCCCTGGAACATCGTAGGCGAAGGTGCAGCCAATGAGGGTACGGGGCCCAGAAGCAGCATGGGCCAGCCCATACTGCGATATGTGTGCGCACTAGGTCCGTGCAGCAGAGCAGGTCTCCAGTCGTCCTGGTTCAATCCTTGCCACTGGATAAAGGCCTAAATCCACGTACAGGCATCTTCCAACCCTTCAACTGGAGTTCAGGACTGGAACATCGGGTCCTTCATTGAAACATCTGTGCACTCTTGTAGAAGCAAGTCATCCTCGTTCAAGGGACCGCCGATGAGAGATCTCTAATAGTAGATAGTCCTAATTTTTAGGCCCATCCTTCTAACTAAGAGGTTGGATATAATTCTGGTAGTTCTTTCCTGCAATTTATCCACAGCTGTGATTTATTTCTTGAGGTGAGAGAGGAGACCATAGTAAAGAAGTAGAAATAGAACAAGTTAGGCCATTTTCTCTATACAAATTCAGAGTCTGATAGAATGGTCCGATCTCCGATCCCCCCGATCTCCATCCTCCCTTCCCCGCCGCCCCCCCCCCGCCCCTCCCCACCCTTCCAACAATCCCTGGCCCCCAAGTCCCTCCCATGATCTTTGGCATCCGATCACCTCCAATGATGCCAGCCTTCCTCCTCTCTACTCCACCAGCCTCTCAATCTGACTGACTGTAGGCAGGAAACAGTTAAAAAAAATTAAATCTAAGGGAAACCTGTTTTTCTGTGTTGCCCATCCACATTCCAGCCTCCCCTGCTCCCTACCAGTCTCCAAGTTAAAACTCCGGCTAATGATTGAGATTAACTATCTCCCAGTGAAACTCCCTCTCATAGTATTTCTTCACATAACACTATCTGGAGTTGCTTTTTTTGGTGCTTGTTTAGTTCATAGAAGAGTTCCTTGTGCACTGGGTGCTCGCATTTAAAGTACTAAAATTCGTTCCTTTATCCCAGTGAATCGAAGACCATAAGCCTACAATTCTGCCATTGGCATAATTGACTCCGTTTTAGCTATGTCATCATCATCATCATCATAGGCAATCCCTCAAAACCGAGGAAGACTTGTTTCCACTCTAAAAGTGAGTTCTTAGATGACTGTACAGTCCAATACGGGAATTATAGTCTCTGTCACAGGTGGGACAGACAGTGGTTGAAGGAATGAGTGGGTGGGGAGTCTGGTTTGCCGAATGCTCCTTCCTCTGCCTGCGATTGTTTTCTTGGCGACGAGACCCGAGGTGCTCAACACCCTCCCTGATGCTCTTCTTCCACTTAGGGCGGTCTTTGGCCAGGGATTCCCAGGTGCCGATGGGGATGTTGCACTTTATCAAGGTGGCTTTGAGGGTGTCCTTGAAACGTTTCTTCTGCCCACCTGGGGCTCACTTGTCGTGTCGGAGTTCCAAGTAGAGCGTTTGCTTTGGGAGTCTCGTGTTGGGCATGCGCACGATCTGGCCCACCCAACGAAGCTAATCAGGTGTGGTCAGTGCTTCGATGCTGAGGATGTTGGTATGAGCGAGAACACTGAAGTTGGTGTGACTATCCTCCCAGTGGATTTGCAGGATCTTGCGGAGGCAGTGCTGGTGGTACTTCTCCAGCGCTTTGAGGTGTCTACTGTATATGGTCCACATCTCTGAGCCATATAGCAGGGCGGGTATCACTACTGCCCTGTAGTGAGGTAGAAAAGGCTATCCGTCAGCTCAAGAACAAGGCATCAGGAGCAGATGGATCCCCGCTGAGGCACTAAAGTATGGCGGAGAAGGGCTAATGGCACGAATGCATTACCTCATCTCTCATCTGGAAGCAGGAGAGCATGCCGGGAGATCTCAGAGATGCCATAATCGTGACCATCTTCAAAAAAGAAAACAAATCCGACTGCGGAACTAGAGGAATCTCCCTGCTGTCGGCCATAGGGAAAGTCATCGCAAGAATCCTCCTCAACCGTCTTCTCTCTGTGGCTGCAAAGCTCCTCCCAGAGTCACAATGCAGATTCCGTCCACTAAGGGATACAACAGACACGATTTTCACCGCACAACAACTACAAGAGAAATGCAAGGAACAGCACCATCAGCTCTGTGTTTGGGAAGATGTTGGAGTCCATTATTAAAGAAGCAGTAGCAGGACATTTGGAAAAGCAAAATTTGGTCAGGCAGAGTCAGCATGGATTTATGAAGGGGAAGTCATGTTTGACAAATTTGCTGGAGTTCTTTGAGGATGTAACGGACAGGGTGGATAAAGGGGAACCAGTGGATATGGTGTATTTGGACTTCCAGAAGGAATTTAACAAGGTGCCACATAAAAGGTTACTGCACAAGATAGAAGTTCATGGGGTTGAGGGTAATATATTAGCATGGATAGAGGATTGGCAAACGAACAGAAAAAAGAGAATAGCGATAAATGGTTCATTCTCGGGTTGTCAATCAGTGGGGTGCCTCAGGGATCAGTGCTGGGACCCCAACTATTTACAATCTATATTAACGACTTAGAGGAAGGGACCGAGTGTAATGTAGCCAAGTTTGCTGACGATACAAAGATGGGAGGAAAAGCAATGTGTAAGGAGGACACAAAAAATCTGCAAAAGGTCATGGACAGGCTAAGTGAGTGGGCAAAAATTTGGCAGATGCACCTGTACATGTACTTGTACATGAAACACAAAAGGTTAGTATGCAGGTACAGCAAGTGATCAGGAAGGCCAATGGAATCTTGGCCTATATTGCAAAGTGGATGGAGTATAAAAGCAGGGAAGTCTTGCTACAGTTATACAGGGTATTGGTGAGGCCACACCTGGAATACTGCGTGCAGTTTTGGTTTCCATATCTACAAAAGGATATACTTGCTTTGGAGGCAGTTCAGCGAAGGTTCACAAGGTTTATTCCGGAGATGAGGGTGTTGACTTGTGGGGAAAGGTTGAGTAGGTTGGGCCTCTACTCATTGGAATTCAGAAGAATGAGAGGTAATTTTATCGAAACGTATAAGATTATGAGGGGCTTGACAGGATGGATGCAGAGAGGATGTTTCCACTGATAGGGGAATTTCTACTCTGAGGATGGTGGATCTGTGGAATTCACTGCCTCAGTGAGCTGTGGAAGCTGGGTCATTGAATAAATTTAAGACAGAAATAGACAGTTTCTTAAACGATAAAGGAATAAGGGGTTATGGAGAGTGGGCAGGGAAGTGGACCTGAGTTCATGATCAGATTTACCATGATCGTATTAAATGGTGGATCAGGCTCGAGGGGCCGTATGGCCTACTCCTCTCCTATTTCTTATGTTCTTATAATGAAGAAGAAAGCTGCGGACTGCATTGGTCAAGTGGGCACAAAAATGGCAAATGGAATTTAATTCGGAGATGTGTGAGGAAATGCATTTGGCGTGGGCTAACAAGGAAAGGACATACACATTAAATGGTAGGGTACTAAGAAGTGTAGAGGAATAAATGGATTTTGGAGTGCATGTCCACAGATCCCTGAAAGTAGCAGGCCAGGTAGATAAGGTGGTTAAGAAGGCATACTGAATGCTTGCCTTTATTAGCTGGTGCATAGAATATAAGAGCAAGGAGGTTATGCTTGAACTGTATAAAACACTGGTTAGGCCACAGCTGGAGTATTCCGTGCAGTTTTGGTCACCGCATTACAGGAAGGACGTGATTGTACTGGAGAGGGTACAGAGAAGATTTATGAGGATGTTGCTGGGAGTGGAGAATCTTAGCTATGAGGACAGATTAGATAGGCTGGATTTGTTTTTATTGGAACAGAGGAGGCTGAGGGGAGACCTCATTGAGGTGTATAAAATTATGAGGGGCCTAGATATAGTGGATAGAAAGGACCTATTTCCCTTAGCAGAGGGGTCAACAACCAGGGGACATAAATGTAAAGTAATTGGTAGAAGGTTTAGAGGGGATTTGAGGGGAAATTTCTTCACGCAGAGGTTTGTAGGGGTCTGGAACTCACTGCCTGAAAGGGTGGTAAAGGCAGAAACCCTCACCATATTTAAAAAGTACTTGGATGTGCACCTGAAGTGCTGTAACCTGCAGGGCTACGGACCCAGAACTGGAAAGTGGGATTAGGCTGGATAGCCTCTTGTTGGCCGGCATGGACACGATGGGCCCGTAAACTTCTATGATTTTATGAGCACCAACCCTTGTACGTGGCCTTCTTCGACCACACAAAAGCATTTGATACTGTCAACGGTGAGGGACTATGGAGCGTCCTCCTCCATTTCGGCTGCCCCCAAATGTTTGTCACTATCCTCCGCCTGCTCCACGATGATATGCAGGCCATGATCCTGACCAACGGATCCATCACAGACCCAATCTACGTCCAGACCAGGGTCAAGAAGGGCCGCGTCATCATGCCAACGCTCTTCTCAATCTTTTAGCTATGTAAACACTGGAAGTTAGCATGCAGGCACCATCTCCTGTAATCTAACCTCAGCAAGCTCAAACAAAAATCCCTACAGACAGCATTTAGAATCAACTGTGTTGGAGCTACATAGTGATTGCAGGGTGCTTTATATATACCATTAGAAGGTTTAAGAACAGTCATGAAACTTAATGGAGAGTAGACTCTTGTTGAAAAGTGAATTTAGTACAAATAGTAAAATTAATGATCTATAAAGTGTACGAAGATATGAATGACCAGTGTAGATAATGCAATGATTTCCGTTACTGAGACAATGGAAATGTAAACTGTGAAGCAACTGGACAGGGTTAAACCACATATCTGCGCCATAACTAAGATCTCTTATTTCCACCTCCGTAACATCGCCCATCTCCGCTGCTGCCTCAGCTCATCTGCTGCTGAAACTCTCATCCGTGCCTTTATTAGCTCTAGACTTGGACTATTTTCCTCAATCGTCTTCTCCCTGTGGCTGAGGAGCTCCTCCCGGAGCCACAGTGCGGATTTCGTCCCTTACGGGGCACAACGGACATGATCTTTGCAGCATGACAGCTGCAGGAAAAATGCAGGCAGCAGCGCCGGCCCTTATACATGGCCTTTTTCGATCTTACAAAGGCCTTTGACACTGTCAACCGTGAAGGTCTATGGAGCGTCCTCCTCCGTTGCAGATGCCCCCAAAAGTTTGTCAACATCCTTCGCCTGCTTCATGATGACATGCAGGCCGTGAATCCTTACCAACGGATCCATTACAGACCCAATTTACGGCTGGATCGGGGTCAAACAGGGCTGCGTCATCGCTCCAACCCTCTTCTCAATCTTCCTCACCGCCATGCTCCACCTCACAGTCAACAAGCTCCCCGCTGGAGTGGAGCTAAACTACAGAACCAGTGGGAAGCTGTTTAACCTGCGCCGTCTCCAGGCCAGGTCTAAGATCACCCAACCTCTGTCGTTGAGCTGCAGTATGCAGACGACGCCTGCGTCTGTGCACATTCAGAAGTTGAACTCCAGGATATAGTCAATGTATTCACTGAGGCATATGAAAGCATAGGCCTTACACTTAACATTTGTAAGACAAAGGTCCTCCACCAGCCTGTCCTTGCCGCACAGCACTGCACCCCAGTCATCAAGATCCACGGTGCGGCCCTGGACAACGTGGACCATTTTACACATCTCGGGAGCCTCTTATCAACAAAGGCAAACATTGAAGCGGAGATTCAACATCGCCTCCAGTGCGCCAGTGCAGCCTTCAGCCATCTGAGGAAAAGAGTGTTTGAAAACCAGGCCCTCAAATCTACCACCAAGCTCATGGTCTACAGGGCTGCAGTAATATCCGCCCTCCGTATGGATCTGAGGCATGGACGATGTATAGAAGGCACTTCAAGTCGCTGGAGATATATCACCAATGAGTGTCCTCGTCCAGGCTAACATCCCCAGTATTGACCACACTCTATCAGCTTCGCTGGGCAGGCCGCATAGTTCATATGCCAGATACGAGACTCCCTAAGCAAATGCTTTATGCGGAGCTCCTTCATGGTAAACGAGCCAAAGGTGGGCAGCGGAAACGTTATAAGGACACCCTCAAAGCCTCCCTGGTAAAGTGCGACATTACCACTGACACCTGGGAGACCCTGGCCGAAGACCGCCTGAGGTGGAGAAAGTGCATCCGGGAGGGCGTTGAGTTCTTCAAGTCTCAACGCAAAGAGCGTGAAGAGGTCAAGCGCAGGCAGCGGAAGCAGCATGCGGCAAACCAGCCCCACCGACCCCTTCCCTCGATGAATGTCTGTCCCACCTGTAACTGTAAAGTCCTGCTTCCTCAGTACAGATTCACACGGGGCATATAGTGAAGTCAAGGTCACTCTGGACCTGCACCTTTACTACACAGCTCTCGAATGCTGCACTTACTTGAGACCTGTCCTTGTATACCTGTCTGGGACAGGTGTCCAGTGTCTCCTGCAAGTGCACCCCTGGTGGTAAGGTATGCTGGTGGTTACAGGTCATATCTTATTACAGTTATGTATAGCATGGTAAGATACAGTTATATATATAATGTGAGATACATGACATCACCCTCCCCCATGGTCTTATTGTCTTTATAGGTTCAGTCTCTCAGGTGGTCTATGCTCTCGCGTGGAGCGTCTGAGTTGTGGTTCAGTTGTTTGCCTTGGTGTCTGTTTTTCTTTGGGTGTGGTTGCTGGTATCTCGCTTGGGCTGTCTGTTTCGATTGGTGTGATTGTTGGTGTCTCGCCTGGGTTGTCTGTTGGGATTGCCCTTTCCTCAGGTTGTTCCCTCTGTCTGTCCACCAGGTGTGGTGTGAGTTCCACATTGTAGTCTGCCTCTGGTTCCGCAGTGTTGTTGGTGAATCTGCTTTTGACTTGGTCTACATGCCTCCGGCAGGTTTGGCCATTGTCCATTTGTACTACCAGTAGCCTGTTTCCTTCCTTGCCCATTACTGTCCCTGCAAGCCATTTGGGACCCCTGCCATAGTTTAATACAAACACTTTGTCCCCTATCTCATTCCATCTCCCCCTCGAATTTCTGTCATGGTACTCGGTCAGCTTATGGCGCTTTGCCTCAACAATTTCGTGCATGTCTGGGAGGATTAATGAGAGCCTTGTTTTTAAAGTCCTTTCATCAACAGTTGCGCAGGGGGATCTCCAGTCAATGAGTGCGGACGAGATCTGTATGCCAGCAGCAGTCGTGACAGGCGACCCTGCAGCGTGGGACCTTGGATTTTAAGCATGCCTTGTTTAATGATTTGCACTGCTCGCTCCACCTGGCCGTTGGAGGCCGGCTTGAACAGTGCCGTCTTGACGTGATTTATGCCGTGGTCAATTATAAAATCTTGGAATTCTGCGCTGGTGAAGCACGGACCATTGTCACTGACCAATATGTCAGGGATTCCGTGCGTTGCAAACATGGTTGCGAGGCTCTCCACAGTGGTGGAGGTTGTGCTCGAGTTTAAAATGGTGCATTCGATCCACATTGAAAATGCATCTACAACTACGAGGAACATTTTGCCCATGAATGGGCCCGCATGGTCTACGTGCACCCGCGACCACTGTTTGGTAGGCCAGGGGCTCAGGGAAGCCTCCCTGGGGGCATTGCTAAGTTGGGCACAAATGGTGCATCGTCGGATGCAGAGCTCCAAGTCCGCGCCAATACCAGGCCACCAGACGTGGGATCTGGCTATGGCCTTCATGAGGACGATCCCAGGTGCTCGCGGTGGAGCTCCCGGACAAATGCCTCTCTGCCTCGCAGAGACATGACTACTCGGCTGCTCCACATCAGGCAGTCTGCTTGTAGTGATAGCTCATGCATGCGCCTGTGAAAGGGTTTGATCTCCTCGGGGCAGGCATTGCGAGCCTCTGCCCAGTCACCGGTTAGGACACATCTTTTTACTAAGGGTAACGTGGGGTTGCTGGCCGTCCAGGCTCTGATTTGGTGAGCCGTCATGGGCGAACCTGTGGACTCAAAGACATTGATTGCCATGACTATCTCACAGTCCTGTTCATCAGACCCTTCCGTGGTCGCCAGGGGTACCCTGCTGAGCGCGTCGGCACAGTTGTCTGTGCCTGGTCTGTGCCTTATGGTATAGTTGTAGGACGCCAGCATGAGTGCCCACTGTTGAATGCGCGCCGAGGCATTGGCGTTTATTGCCTTGCTCTCGGATAGGAGGGGCTTGTGGTCGGTTTCTAACACGAACTTGGTCCCGAAAAAGTATTGGTGCATCTTTTTGACACCGTACACGCACGCGAGCACCTCCTTCTCTACCATTCCGTATCCGCGCTCCGCCCGCGAAAGTGTCCTGGAGGCATAAGCTATGGGTTGTAATTTACCCGCACTATTGACATGTTGTAAAACGCACCCGACCTCATACGCTGATGCATCACATGTGAGAACTAGCTTTTTACCTGGATCAAAGAAAGCCAAAACACTGTTGGAACACAGAAGGTTGCGTGCCTTATTGAAGTCGCATTCCTGGGCGTCCCCCCAAAACCAATCGCACCCCTTCCTGAGTAGCACGTGGAGAGGCTCCAGCAGCGTGCTTAAGTTCTGCATAAAGTTCCCAAAGTAATTGAGTAACCCGAGAAAGGCGTGCAGTTCTGAGACATTCCGGGGCCTGGGTGCCAGGCGAATTGCTTCTGTTTTGGACTCTGTTGGGCGGATTCCATCAGCGGCATTCCTTCTGCCCAAAAATTCAACCTCGGGTGCGAGAAACAGGCACTTGGATTTCTTAACTCGTAGGCCTACCTGATCCAACCGCTTTAGTACTTCCTCCAAGTTACGGAGATGGGAGTCGGCGTCCCTGCCCGTGATAAGTATTGAAATACAACCGTCCCTGGGATGGACTTGAGCAGACTCTCCCTGTTGCGTTGGAATATGGCAGCTGCTGACCTGATGCCGAATGGGCATCGATTGTACATGAAAAGGCCTCGATGTGTGTTGATGGTGGTGAGTAGCTTGGATTCCTCAGTCAATTCTTGCGTCATATATGCAGATGTGAGGTCTAGCTTTGAGCAAAGTTTACCTCCAGCCAATGTGGCAAATAAGTCCTCCGCTTTGGGCAGCGGGTACTGGTCCTGTAGGGAGACTCTGTTTATGGTAGATTTGTAGTCCCCACAGATTTGTACGGATCCATCAGGCTTCATGACTGGGACGATGGGACTTGTCCAGTCGCTAAATTCCACAGATGATATAATGCCTTCCCGCAGAAACCTGTCTAGTTCGTGTTCAATCTTTTCCCTCATCACATAGGGTACAGCTCTGGCCTTGTGATGGACTGGTCTAGCATCCTGTGTGATGTAGATTTTGACTTTGGCCCCTTTGAAAGTGCCCACACCTGGCTGAAAGAGATGTTCAAATTGCTTTATAACTGTTGAGCAGGAGGTCCGTTCCTCTGACGACATGACGTGAACATCATCCCATTTCCAGTTTAGTTTTGCCAGCCAGCTTCTCCCCAGCAGTGCTCGGGGGTTTTCTGGGACAATCCACAGGGGAAGTCGGTTCACTGTCCCTTTGTGTGTGACGGAGAGCATGGCATTGCCGAGGACTGGGATGATTTCTTTGGTATAGGTCCTTAGTTTGATGTTGACCCTTGTGAGTTTTGGTCTGTCTCTTTTATGCGGCCACAGTTGTTCAAATTGTTGAGCGCCCATGAGAGATTGACTCGCTCCCGTATACAGCTCCATGTTGACAGGTATCCCGTTGAGTAGGACCCTCATCATTATTGGAGGCATCTTGTTGGAGGAGCAGCGGCCATTGATCATGTTGACCCGCTGTACATCGGTGTCCCGGGTACTGTCCCCACCGTCTTCTGGTCCGTTTTCCGACCCATCCGATTCGTATACCAGCCGAGCTGCCATTTTTTTGCACATGCGGGCCAGATGCCCTGTGTAGTCGCAGTTTCTGCAAACAGCCTGCTGAAATCGACACCCCCTTGATGAGTGCCTAACCCCACACCTCCAGCACAGACCGCTTCCATTGTTTCCAAAGAATGAGCTGCGTCTGGCTGATCTCCCTTGAGCTTCACTCAGTTTGTAGTTGATTGCTCGCATTGTGGGTTGATGAGGTGTGAATGGCCGTTCATGTGGCCCTTGATGGCTTCTGGCTCCACTGCCTGCTGTCGAGGGCCTGCTCTCCTGCTTTTGTCTGTGTGTGGGGGTACCCCTTGTTCCGATATTTCGTTAGTTGTCGTACCTGCAGTGTAGATCAACCTCGTTTCTTCTTCCCCTGCCAAGATTGTCTGTGCAACCAGTGCTGCTGCCTCTAAGGTCAGGTTCTTGGTCTCAATGAGCTTTCGGAATATGCCTGCGTGGCCTATTCCTTCAATGAAAAAGTCTCTCAGCATTTCTCTCCTTAGTTCATCGGAGAACTCACATAAACGAGCCAACCTCCGAAGTTCTGCCACGAAGTTGGGTATGCTCTGGCCCACACAGCGTCTGTAGTTGTAGAACCTGTGTCTGGCCATGTGTAGGCTGCTCGCTGGCTTCAGGTGGTCTCTCACCAGTGTGCTCAACTCTTCAAACGACTTGCTTGCTGGTTTCTCGGGTGCCAGCAGATCCTTCATTAAAGCATATGTTTTCGAGCCACAGCTGGTCAAGAGATGGGCTCTTGTCTGCTTTGTCGCCGCCTAACCAGTCTTTGGTTACAAAGCTTTGCTGGAGCTTTTCTATAAAGTCCTCCCAATTGTCTCCAGCATTGTATTTTTCATCTGAGCCGTTGTTCGCCATTCTGTGGATTCTATAATCCGGTAACTCGTCGCCACTGTAAAGTCCTGTCCCCTCAGTACAGATTCACACGAGGCATGTAGTGAAGTCAAGGTCACTCTGGACATGCACCTTTATTACACAGCTCTCGAATGCTGCACTTGCCTGAGACCTGTCCTTATATACCTGTCTGGGACAGGTGTCCAGTGTCTCCTGCAAGTGCACCCCTGGTGGTAAGGTATGCTGGTGGTTACAGGTCATATCTTATTACAGTTATGTATAGCATGGTAAGATACAGTTTGTATAGTAATGTGAGATACATGACAGTAACAGCGTCTGAGGCTCTCAAATCGAATTGTTCAGCCATCAAAGAACTCACTTTGGGAGTGGAAGCAAGTCTTTTGCGTAGATTTTACATGGTTTGTGGAAGCAACAGGCTTTTTGCCTTTTTCATTTGATAGTATCTTATTTATCCCACCACAATACAAGCAGAAACACTTGCATTTATGGAGTCTCTTTCACAACTTCAGGGTGTCCCAAAGTGCTTTACAGCCTATGAAGTACATTTGAAGTGCAATCACTGCTGTTATGTAGGAAAAGCAACAGATAATTTACTCACAGCAAGGCCCCACAAACAGCAATGAGATAATGACCAGATGATTTGTTTTAGTGATGTTGGTTGAGGGATAAATATTGGCCAGGACACCAGGGAGAACTGCCCTGCTCTCTCCAAAATAGTGCGGTGTGATCATAGAATCTTACAGTGCAGAAGGAGGCTTTCAACCCATCATGCTTGTGCCGGGTCTTTGAAAGAGCTGTCCAATTAATTCCACCTGAGAGAGCAGTCAACGTCAGTTATTGTCTCACCCAAAAGACGGCACCTCTGATAGTGCAGAACTCCCTTAGTACTGCCTGTAGTGTCAGCCTAGATTTTGCACTCAAGTCCTTGGAGTGGGACTTGAACCTACAACCTTCTGATTCAGAGGCGAGAGTGCTGCCCACTGAGCCACAACTTACACCGTATGCCCTTTTCTCAAATACAAACTAAATATGACAAGGATTTGCATCAGTTTATCTCTGGTTCAGGGATTGAAACCATCATCATCATAGGCAGTCCCTCGAAGTCGAGAGAGACTTGCTTCCACTCTAAAAGTGACTTCTCAGGTGACTGTACAGTCCAATACGGGAATTACAGTCTCTGTCACAGGTGGGACAGACAGTGGGTGGAGGAAAGGATGGGTGGGACTGGTTTGCGCACGCTCCTTCCGCTGTCTGCACTTGATTTCTGCATGCTCTCAGCAATGAGACTCTAGGTGCTCAGCGCCCTCCCAGGTGCTCTTCCTCCACTTAGGGTGGCCTTTGGCCAGGGATTCCCATGTGTCGGTGAGAATGTTGCACTTTATCAAGGAGGCTTTGAGGGTGTCCTTGCAACATTTCCTCCGCCCACCTGGGGATCGCCTGGATCATCAAAATCCATGGCGCAGCGTTGGACAACGTGGACCACTTTCCATATCTCGGGAGCCTACTATCAGTAAGGGCAGACTTGATGATGAGGTCCAACACTGCCTCCAGTGCACCAGCACAGCCTTCAGTCGCCTGAGAAAGAGAGTGTTTGAAGACCAGGACACTAAGCTTATTGTCTACAGGGCTGTAGTGATACCTACCCTTCTCTATGGCTCAGACACGTGGACCATGTACAGTAGACACCTCAAATCACTGAAGAAATAACACCAACGATGTCTCCGCAAGATCCTGCAAATCCCTGGGAGGACAGACGCACCAATGTCAGTGTTCTCGATCAGGCCAACATCCCCAGTATCGAAGCACTGACTACACTCGAGCAGCTCCGTTGGACGGGCTACATTGTCCGCATGCCCGACACAAGACTCCCAAAGCAAGCGCTCTACTCGGATTGAAACCAATGCTTCAGTCAGCAGTGAAATACTTCATGGAAAGCCTGATAGATCCATTTTTCAGGGAAAGTATTCGAGCAGGTCATGGGAAAGGCAATGCAAAGTGTCGAGAAACAGGTCAGGGAGGACAGGTAGAGTCAGCAGAATGAGGGTGGGGGTGTGCGGAGTGAGGGGGGTGGAGGGGGTTCCTGGAGGAGAGCACATATTTGAGGTAGGGAAATAAAAAGACATGTGAAAGCAACACAAAATGTTGCTTTTCTCCCCACACCACCCACTTAAAAGAACAGATGGACATTGGAGATACCGGGGTGGGTGGGGGGTATGTTCATGTAGGTTCTGTGGGAGTGGCAAGCTATAAAGTGCTGGATGGAATGCCGTGCATATTCAAAGTGATCCCAACAGGTTTCCATTTAATTGTTGGTCAATGCAAACTCTCAATGGGGCTAGAAAAACAAGATACACTGCTGTCTTAACATATGACTTCTCAAATTAGTCATATCAAGATACTAGGCAAGGCAGACACCATCCATGCCTAAGGGGCTGTTGCAGACATGAAACTAGTATACCAAAGAGAAGGGTGAATAGACATCTTCCATGCAACATGGAAGGAGTTGGCAGCACATATGCAGGAAAATGTTAAGGAGGGCAGAATCCTTCACATTCCATCACACCATTGCTTGTATACCTAAGTAATATATCTAAATTAATTGCAGCATTTACTTTGGCCCATAAATTTTTTAAATTCTTGTTTCCTGAAGCCTCCATATCTGGCTTGAAATGAAATCAACACAAGAAGATGCTGAGTGAGTTTATCCTATCCATAAGCAGAGACATAATATGCTTTAATCTGATCACCCGAGAATGGTGTCATAGAAACATAGAAAATAGGTGCAGGAATAGGCCATTCGGCCCTTCGAGCCTGCACCACCATTCAATAAGATCATGGCTGATCATTCACCTCAGTACCCCTTTCCTGCTTTCTCTCCATACTCCTTGATCCCCTTAGCCATAAGGGCCATATCTAAATTCCTCTTGAATATATCCAATGAATTGGCATCAACAACTCTCTGCGGCAGGGAATTCTACAGTTTAACAACTCTCTGAGTAAAGAAGTTTCTCCTCATCTCAGTCCTAAATGGCCTACCCCTTATCCTTAGACTATGTCCCCTGGTTCTGGACTTCCCCATCATCGGGAACATTCTTCCCACATCTAACCTGTCCAGTCCCGTCAGAATCTTATAAGTTTTTATGAGAGTGAGTAACTTTTAGCACTGTTGTTGCCAATTTAAGTTAATCTAAGGGCTAAGTCATGGCAGGCGAGCTCGGACAAGTGTTATACTCCTCCTGTACTATGTGGGAAATCAGGGACGCCTCTGGTGTCCCTGACGAATACGTGTGCGTGAAGTGTATCCGCCTCCAGCTCCTGACGGTCCGCGTTGTGGAATTGGAGCTGAGGGTGGATTTACTCTGGAGCATCCACGATGCTGAGAATGACGTGAGTAGCACGTGTAGCGAGTTGGTCTTACCGCAGGTGAAGGGTCCACAGCCAGTTAGGGAATGGAAGACGAGCAGGAAGAGCAGTGCAAGGAAGGTAGTGCATTCCCCTGCAAAACATATACACCGCTTTGAGTACTGTTGAGGGGGATGACTCATCAGGGGAGGGCAGCAGCAGCCAAGTTCATGGCACCGTGGCTGGCTCTGTTGCACAGGAGGGCAGGAAAAAGAGTGGGAGAGCGATAGTGATAGGGGATTCAATTGTAAGGGGAATAGATAGGCGTTTCTGCGGCCGCAACCGAGACTCCAGGATGGTATGTTGCCTCCCTGGTGCAAGGGTCAAGGATGTCTTGGAGCGGGTGCAGGACATTCTGAAAAAGGAGGGCGAACAGCCAGTTGTCGTGGTGCACATTAGTACCAACGATATAGGTAACAAAAGGGATGAGGTCCGACGAGACGAATTTAAGGAGCTAGGAGCTAAATTCAAAAGTAGGGCCACAAAAGTAGTAACCTCGGGATTGCTACCAGTACCACGTGCTAGTCAGAGTAGGAATCGCAGAGTAGCTCAGATGAATACATGGCTTGAGCAGTGGTGCAGCAGGGAGGGATTCAAATTCCTGGGGCATTGGAACCGGTTCTGGGGGAGGTGGGACCAGTACAAACTGGACAGTCTGCACCTGGGCAGGACCGGAACCAATGTCCTCGGGGGAGTGTTTGCTAGTGCTGTTGGGGAGGAGTTAAACTAATATGGCAGGGGGATGGGAACCAATGCAGGGAGACAGAGGGAAACAAAATGGAGACAAAAGCAAAAGACAGAAAAGAGATGAGTAAAAGTGGAGGTTAAAGAAACCCAAGGCAAAGAACAAAAAGGGCCACTGTACAGCAAAATTCTAAAGGGTCAAAGTGTAATAAAAAGGCAAGCATGAAAGCTCAGTGCCTCAATGCAAGGAGTATTCGGAACCCAGGAGAGGGCTCTGAGCTAGTTAGAGTGGGTGAGAGCTCAGATGAACAGGACCCCAAGAAAGAATGCAAAAGGCAGGAGGCAACAGAGCAGAGTAGCACTGGGGTAAGTGTAAACCACAAGGTGATAGGAAGGGACAATATGTATGCATATAAAGGGGCTGCAGGAGGGGTCAAAACTAAAAATCATGGTTTAAAAATTAGTATTAAAACACTCTACCTAAATGCACGCAGCATTCGAAATAAAGTAAATGAGTTGACGGCACAAATCATTACAAATGGGTATGATTTGGTGGCCATTAGAGAAACGTGGTTGCAGGGTGGCCAAGACTGGGAATTAAATATACAGGGGTATCTGACAATTCGGAAGGATAGACAAGAAGGGAAAGGAGGTGGGGTAGCTCTGTTAATAAAGGATGATATCAGGGCAGTTGTGAGAGATGATATTGGCTCTAATGAACAAAATGTTGAATCATTGTGGGTGGAGATTAGAGATAGTAAGAGGAAAAAGTCACTGGTGGGCGTGGTTTATAGGCCCCGAAATAATAACTTCACGGTGGGGCGGGCAATAATCAAGGGAATAATGGAGGCATGTGAAAAAGGAACGGCAGTAATCATGGGGGATTTTAACCTACATATCGATTGGTCAAATCAAATCACATGGGGTAGCCTTGAGGAGGAATTCATAGAATGCATACGGGATTGTTTCTTAGAACAGTATGTTACAGAACCTACAAGGGAGCAAGCTATCTTAGATCTGGTCCTGTGTAATGAGACAGGAATAATAAACGATCTCCTAGTAAAAGATCCTCTAGGAATGAGTGATCACAGTATGGTTGAATTTGTAATACAGATTGAGGGTCAGGAAGTAGTGTCTCAAACGAGCGTACTATGCTTAAACAAAGGGGACTACAGTGGGATGAGGGTAGTTAAACTTACCAATGGACAAATCTGCCGCAAACACGTGGATCAAACAAAAAGGAGGTTCAGCAACCCCATAGAAGAAGCAGAGGAAGAACATGATGTAGAGTTCACTCCACCACAGGTGACCGAACACCAGAACCAAAGGGAGGAGACCCCAGTCACTGTGGGCAGTCCGGACAGGCCTGAGGCACCGCAAACAGCAGACACTCAGGCCAGCGCCCAACAACCGGAGCCCCAACTCAGGCGCTCGACAAGAGAGCGTAAACCACCAGAGACTCAACCTGTGATCCCAATAAGACTTTGGGGGGGAGGTGATGTCATGTATTCAACCAGCATTGTAACCCATGTATAATCTAACCTA